>NC_143053.1:180211212-180514242 GCF_052426305.1 Pelodiscus sinensis | reverse complement strand
ATGTCTCATCACCAAATACTTTGTTGTTTTCCCTTCACTCCCCACCTTGATTCTGAACGTGTCTTACTCAATATCATAAACCAATGAGCACTGTCAAAGAAGGAGCAAATAGATTTTGTTCATTCTTACTTCCTGACAATAACTTGAAATTGGTGAGTATGCCTCTCAACCAGTTAAGACCCAAATGTGGTATGCAATATGTACCAATGGCCCAAAATGAGGGATGAAAAATGACTGATACAGGACACTTAACAAGGCTGTGGGTTTCCAACCTTAATACAAACCACTCTTTCTGTACTGTAAGACCCTTAGGTCTTTATTTCCAGTGTCAATCATTTTCAACAATCCAAGGGAGGGGACACTATAAAGTGCACTGGGACAAAAGCAGAAGATGCTGCTTGAGATAAGGGGCATTCCGAAAGGTATCATTCAGAGACAAATGGACACCTCTTTACTGATAGCATTGTTAGCAGTCTTGCTTCCTCTCCTCCAGCAGTGAGGCTAAGAAACTGCAGGTGGCAGCAGTGCACCAACCAGGACAGAGCATTCCCGCATCCCAGCTTTTCCATTCTGTGGCAATACGCCACTGCAGAGCTCAAAAAGTTCTCCTCTGCAGCAGGAGAAATCTATCTAGGCTATATTTATTTTTAAATGGATTATATCTGGGTTTCCTTTATTAAAGCTTCTAATATCTGTCATTCAAAGAATATAATCAATCACTCTGGACTATCAGTGCTGCTGGTCTTGGCTTGTATTAAATTTTCCATTGTCTTCCCAGAGAAATACCTTTTTTCTTGCTTGCTTTCTTTTTCTGACCTTTTATCTCAGCAGGGGGTCTAACTAGAAAGACGGCTCTGGAAAGACTGTGTGTTTTTCATTAGGTTTTTCAGCTTACGTGTAGCATGGCACATTTCCTCCCACCCCCATATCTACAGTAACACCTGCTGCTTGGGTTTTGTTTAATTTGAGATGAACGAGAAACAAAGTACTGCAAGAACCAAGATAAACAAATGTCAGCTTTTGGGAGGGTTTTTTTATTAGCATTATTATTTTCTGTTCAGATTCAGCAAAATGGAATTCCTTGTAGCACCGAGGAGGCCTGCTGTGCACTCTTTTGCTATAAGATTGTTCTTAATCACTGACATATGTTATAGCAAGGGACATGCTAGCCAGGGGGTAATAGTACCTACTCCTCTGCTGTAATGAGCCACAGACAAATTTTACAGTAAACTCCAGTTGTGTTCAGTGTTATAGCAATGGATTAGTGAGGAACAGGGATGGTTGGCTACGTCTACACTGGCCCCAAATTCCGGAAAAGGGATGCAAAGCAGGTAAGTCAGCATAGGGAAATCCGCGGGGGATTTAAATATCCCCCGCGGATTTAAATAAACATGTCCGCCGCTTTGCATCCCTTTTCCGGAATTTGGGGCCAGTGTAGACTTAGCCTTAGTGTTTACCTGGTTACACAAGTAACTCAAAAGCCTGGGCTTGTTGGTTAATCTTAGTGGTTACACGTACCCTGTGCCTTGCTGCCTCTGTATCAGAGGCAGCAAGGGGGGAGGGGAAGGGGGAGCTGGTGCCGGTGGGGAGCCAGATTGCATGCTAGCTCCCAAGGAACCAACTGCCTCCCCCACCCCCTGCTGTCTCCCACCAATGCAGCAGCGTGGGGAGGGAGAAGCAGGCAGGAGCTGGTGCTCAGGGGGAGTCTACTTAAAAGCTGGTTCCCCATGAGCACTGGTTCTCACCTGCCCCTTGCATGTAAATGTGTAACCGCTAGAAAATTAAGTGGTTACACATTTACCAAAAAACCCATGTTTGTTAACATCCGTAGTGCGGAGTGGCTGATACAGGCTCATGCACAGCCCTCATCACTGAATAGTCATCAAGGGCAGTATTAGAGCAGCCTACTTCATTCTCACCCCAAGACAAACATCTGATGGTTTCTGAGTTAATTGAGGGATGGTGGTGGTGGTGGTGGTGGTGGGAGGTGGGCATAAGGATAAAAAAAGAAAAGCACAAACAGTGCTCAGCAAGGCAACCTTAAATTACTGTGAAGAGAATGAAGGCTCAGGTGATGGTCAGGACAAAAATGGGTTCCTTTATCAAACCCTGATAAAGGTTACCTCTTGGATCCTAGCCCTGGGCTGGACCACACCAACCCTTACACACATCGTGGAGCATTTACTCATGCTTAGAAATCCCTATTGACTTCACGGACACTATCTGCATAAGTGCTCACAACTGTAATTGCAGCCCTATGTGTTTGCTGCTGCCTAAAACGTCCCATCTCGAAAGTTTAAATCAGTCAAATTCCCTTTAATTGGACTGGTTATAGTGGAGGAATCTGACCTATCAGACATGATTATTTCAGACTTATGTAGCAGCACAGAGGTACATAGCACTTTATTAAGCAAAACAAACCAGAGTTAAATATTTAAACCAACAGATGAAAGGCTTGTTGTAATGTAAACGGGAAATATGACACACATCATAAAGAGCAGCGGAGTTCAAAAAACTTTATTGATATTTGTAAAATTATAGTTACATTTCTAGCCACTAAGGCTACGTCTACACTGCGCTGTTTTGCGCAAGAAATATGCAAATGAGGCAAAGCGTGGAATATCGCCGCACCTCGTTTCTATAATTAATGAATGGCTGCTTTTTGTGCAAGAGGCTTTTGAGCAAAAACCCCCTCTTGTGCAAGAGCCGTTCTTCCTGAAAAAAAGTGGAAGAACGGCTCTTGCGCAAGAGGGGGTTTTAGGTAGTTTGTAGTTTTCCAATGTTTATAGTTTCCATCTTTGTAGTTTTCCAATGTTATGCAGTTAAGCCGGGTTGCACTCAGGGTACGTCTACCGATGGTATCCCGGAAAAACTCTGCCATGTCCAAGGAACATGTTTACTCTTCCCCTATTTTTACAAAAGAGCAAAAACGCTCTTTCAGGGAGCCCTGTATATCTCGTTTTACAAGGGATAAGGGCTCTGCCGAAAGAGGAGGCTTTTCCACCATTGAAGACTTGGGTGTGACACACACACACACACACACACACACACACACACACACTGCCCTGACCATCGGCTGACACCCTGTCTAAACTGGGCCCAGTGACGTAAAAGCCTCTTCTGGAAAAGTGATCAGAGCGCAATTTGCGTAGCTTTTTACGAACCCACCCCCCATAGCCAGGGCTGGCCCAAGCCATTCGTGTGCCCCGGGCCCTGGGAGCACAGCGCCGCTCCTGGGAGTGCGGCCCCATGCGCGGCCCCACCCCCATGGCACTGGCGCATGCGCGGCCCCACCCCTGCCCAGTCTGGCAGCCCCACGCGGCGCCCCCTACAATGGGGCACCCCGGGCGCTAACCCAGGGTATGCCTACACTACAGCACTAATTCGAACTAACTTAATTCGAATTAGTTAATTCGAACTAAGCTAATTCGAATTAGTGCATCTAGACTTAAAAACTAGTTCGAATTAGTGTTTTGCTGATTCGAACTAGCATGTCCACACTGAGTGGACCCTGAACCGAGGTTAAGGCTGGCCGGAAGCAGTGCCGGCAGGGCATCAGGTTAGGACTTAGAGCATGGAGCTGCTGTCTCAGGCTAGCCGAGGGCTGTGCTTAAAGGGACCCGACCTCCACCCCGGACAGACAGTACTCAGGGGTTCCCCGCTTGCAAAGCAGTCCTGGCTTGGAGTGCCCTGAGTGCCCACACTCGGCACATCACAGCACTTGGCCATCAGCCCGGCTGCACTTGCCGCAGGCTGCCATCCGGAGGGGGGGTCAATTGAGGGGCTTCGGGAGAGCTTCCACCGCGAGGAGCCCGCAGAGCCAACCCAGTCCTCCCCATCGGGGGCTCGTACCCCATTCCTCCCTCACCTCCTTCCACTTACCCCTCCCTAGCCCCCCTTCCTGATGTCAAAAATAAAGGACACGTGTTCAAAAATAGAAACTCTCTTTATTTCACAAAACTAGGGGGGGAAATAAAACTGTGGGAAGACGGGGGAGAGGAGGTGGGAAAGGGCAGGAGGGAGTGTGGGAGAGGGGAGGGGGAAAACTGGGAGGAGGGAGCTGGAAGGGGGAGGGAAAGGAAAGGAGGGGGAGGTGGAACCCAGGGATTGAGGTGGGGGTCTTGCCGAGCCAACCGCCTCCCAGCACGGTGAGGGAGGGGGCCTCGGCATCCCCAGGGGGATGGGGTGGAGGGTGCAGAGGTTGAGGTGGGGCGTGTGGACATTGAGGAAGAGGGTGTGGGGGTTGAGGAGGAAGAGGTGGGAGGGGGGGCAGGAGTGGGAGGAGGGCCAGTAGTTGGGGGGCAGCAGGCGCAGGACCAGCACGGGGCACCATGCTCTGCAGCAGGGCCTGCAGGTTTGAGTTCAGCCCTCGGACCTCAGCCAGCTGCTCCTGGCGGAGCTGGAGGTCTGCCCACATCCAGGCCTCCACTGTGCGGTGCAGGGCTCGCAAGGACCCCAGGTGCTGGTCCCAGTACTCCTGCTCCATGGTGGTGTTCCAGAGCAGGCCGCAGGTGCGGGAGCATGTCCCGGGCGGTGTGGTGCGCCCTGCACGAGCAGCTGGTGCAGCTGTAGAGAAAGAAGAGAAGTGGTCAGTTCTCCCTGGGGATGCAGCGGATGATGCCCAGCCCCCTTCCCCCTCCCCCGCGATGTGAGGGCGACCATGCCCTGCATCGTCACAGCCGCTGTGCTTGTACAGAGGCCATGGTCAGGATGTCTGGCTCTCCCCGGGACTGGGAGCTGCCCCAAGACCGCACCCATGTCCCTGTGCTGTGTATAGTGTGGCCGGGGTGGCGGGGGGGAGGGAGATGTCCCCTGCCTCCGTGTAGAGGGGACATGTGAAGGGAAAGCATCCTGCTGGGTCCCGCCCCGGGGTCAGGAGCATGTCAGGTCTCTTCACACATGCATGTGCCTATTGGGCCATGGCCCCTGGGTGTCATGCAGCTGGAGCCACCTGCCCAAAGGTGGCATGGCACGTGCTCACACGTGCACAGGTGTCTGCGTGATCCGTGGAAGGCATGGCCCACGCACGCGGTCTCTGGTCTCCCTCGCGCCTCCCCCCCCCCGAACTACTTAATTCGAACTACTTACCCGGTACGGTCTCCCTGGACGACCCTGCCGACTGTGGTGCTGGAACTGCTTGCGGTGGCCCCTCCGGTGTGCCCAGGTCAGGGCCCTCCGGTCCCGGCTCGCTGTCCCCCAGGCTGGCACAGACCGCTCCACCTCCGAAGAGTCAGTCGAGGGCGGGGAAGTAGGGGCAGGTGGCAGCCCCTGCTGTGGCGCTGCCCCTGGTGGCCCTGGCGTATGCCTGCCGCAGCTGCTTTACTTTCAGGCGCACCTGCTCCTGGGTGCGCCTGTGTCCCTTTCGGGCCATGGCGGCTGCTATGCGCCTGTATACAGCCGCGTTCCTCCTCCTAGTGCGGAGATCATGGATGTTGGGGGCCTGCCCCCAAACCTCAATGAGGTCCATGACCTCTGCACTAGTCCAGGAGGGAGCGCGCTGTCTACAGGCCCTGGATGGCCCCTGGGTGCTGGGGGACTGGGCAGGGGGCGGCTCGCTGGCACTGGCTCCCTGGCTCATCCTGGGGCCACTGGTTCGGGGCACATACTGCTGGCAGGGCTGGCTGTGTCAAGTGCCGTCTGGCCACAGTCTACCCCTTTAAGGGCCCGGGGCTGGGGGAGAGGAGAGGAGTTTTCCTGGTTGTGCCCAGAGTGGCCACCAGGGGAACCTGGGAAGGGCTAGCCTCCCACTAGTTCGAATTAAGGGGCTACACAGCCCTTAATTCGAACTAGTTAATTCGAACTAGGCGTTAGTCCTCGTAGAATGAGGTTTACCTAGTTCGAATTAAGCACTCCGCTAGTTCGAATTAAGTTCGAATTAGTGGATCGCGTGTATAGCGACTATCAAAGTTAATTCGAACTAACGGCCATTAGTTCGAATTAACTTTGTAGTGTAGACATACCCCCGGTCAGCCCATAGCTTGGGCTGGCTCTGCCTATAATGTAGACCTAGCCTGAGTGTCTATGCAGATGCACGAAGGGAGGAAAGGATCCCCTCCCCACATCACATCAGAGCCAGACACAATTGCTGCCCATAGCCTATCAGGAGCACAATGGTGGCTCCTAAGGCTGGATTTTAAATAAAGAAAAACATTGTGAAAAATTGCAATTTCCCTGTCTCCCCCCCCCCCCTTTTTTTTAATTCTCAAAATGTGAAATGGAAAGAAAATGTTAAGATTTCCCAAATTAGTTCTATTGTTATTCGCAAATATGGGAAACAAAACAACAATGCTTTTTTTTTTTTTTGGTTAGACATTTAAATTGCAAAACATTTCAACAATTACTAAGGGTTCGAACCTCCCAAAAACACGGGAAGAAGGAGCAAAGATCATACACAGAGGGAAATTGATGCTGTACCCCTTCTAAGGTAACAGTGGCTGTATTTACCAGGGCCTGCAGGATGCATTGCAGCTACTTGAGGCCGGATGCCCCCTAGAGTTCCCACTGAAGCGTGTTTTGTGAAGGGTTATGCCTTCTTGCCATCAATGAGACCTAAATATACAAAGCATTGCCGAGATGTACACGCCATTGGCACCATCCCCCTACTTTTACCATTGAGTTAGAGGGAGCAGGACTTGGGGCTTATAATTGTTGCCATGCATGGACATCATCCTCTGCTGCGTGCATCAAATGCCTGGTGGCAAGGTGCAGTTGGTTTCTGTGAAGACTGGATTGATGTACTCCAATTCTAGCCCAAAACAGGACAAGAGGAGGGCAGAATGCCTTCACTTTTATTTCCTCCCTACTCACTCGATTGTGCTGCAGCAGTAATGCTACTTCCATGAATGACGGGGTTTGGGGTGCTTATTCAAAAAAAATATTATGGCATTTTTTTTAGTGCAAACAAGAGACAAACAAGTGGCATGACATGACTCTAGCCAACGGGATCAACAGAATTGCCAGCCCCTGGGGCAAAGTGGGGGGGGAGAGGTTGATTTCACACTCCTGGAAGGGGCGGGGCCTCGGGCAGAAGGGATAGGGCTGGGGGTAGCCAGCTGTCAGCGCTGCCTGGAGTGCACCATGCCACGCCCGCCCCAGTCCTCAGAGATTCCCAGAGTGCACCACCTGACACTCCAGCAGTGATTGAAATGGTCCAGGGCTCCAGCTGCCGCCACAGCTGCAGTAGCAGCAGCAGCGGCCAGGAACTCCAGGCCCTTTTGAATTGCTGGGCCCTGGGGCTGTTGACTTCTTTGCCCCCTCCTGTCGGAGGGCCTGACTGTAATAACGCTTTAAGGCTCCAATTCAATCAAGTATTGAAGAATGTGTTTAGGTACTTGCCTGAATTAGGGCCTAAGTCTACTATAGATCATAAAATGTCTTTCTATACAGGGTTTGTACTCAGAAACTTTCTTAGAATGGGGCTTATTAACCTAAATAAAACCAACAGACAGACATGTGTTGACACTTTGGTTCATCAAGCAACTACATAGGCCAAGATTTTTCAACCCAAAAGCTTAAAGTTAGGCATTTAAATTCGTAATTAGGCATCTAAACATCCATGTTTAGTTCCTAAATCTTGTTAGAGGGTAGCTTTTTAACACTATATGTCTTAGGGCAGAGTCCTGTGTTTGTAAATCAGTTAGTATAAGGGGCCTCAGGTCCTCTCAGTTTATAAATATTTAATGCTATTAACAAATAAATATGTAGCCTGATTTTCAGTAGTGCTGAACACCCTTAGCTCTTGTTGACTTCAGGGAGGCTATTTATTAGAGCTATGCATCACGCGAGTAGGAGTCTGATACTTTATTATGGGGTAGAAGTTCCCAAAATAAAGACAAAGTGGGGGAGGTAATATCTTTTATTGTACTAACCTCTGCTAGTGAGAGAGATGAGCTTTTGAGCTAACACAGGGCTCTTCCTCAGGTCTGGAAAAGGAACTCAGTGTCACAGCTAAAAACAATTTTTAGTGGTCAGTAAATTGAAACTTGAGTTTTCTTAAGTATCAGAGGGGTAGCCGTGTTAATCTGAATCTGGATAAACAACGAAAAGTCCTGTGGTACGTTATAGACTAATAGATTTATTGGAGCATAAGCTCCATGGGCAAAGACCCACTTTATCAAATGCATCTGACAAAGTGGGTCTTTGCCCACAAAAGCTTATGCTCCAATAAATCTGTTAGTCTATAAGATGCCACAGGACTCCTTGTCACTTTTGAGTTTTCTTGGTACTTAAAAAAAAAAGGGAGAGAGAGAGAAAGGATAAATTCAGTCACCTGGCAGCAGTCCCTCTCAGACAGTCATGTAAAAAATATTTATAGGATCAGGCCCACCATTAAAACATATGTTTAAATTTCAGGCATGAGCTTCTCCTACCACTTGCATAGGCTTCAGCATTGTATTGCTCAGTCATCACTTGATCCAAGTGTTCCTGTATAGAAAGTTATATTTTGCAAGAGCTAAGAAAAAAATAGCAGTAGGTCACATCTAAGCTTGTGTACAGTTATTGTTGTTTCTATGGCTGCCCCATTTGCCTAGGCACTCCCTGTTTACAAGCCATTTATTTATAAAGGCTTGAGAAACCTAATCCATGAAAGATACTATAAAAATGTAGAATTCGCATCTTGTTTGTTTTAATAGAACTCCATATTTTAGGAAGAATATACCAAAAGCTTTCGGGAAGGATGGCTAGGAGCCAGCATTTCCACAAAACCTCATCCATACCACTTGTCACAATCCAAGTATTCAACAAGGAATTTAAATCAACACCCTTCCCCACTCCATTCTCTTCCTTCCTAGTACAGGTAAGCCTCTGACTATAAATATTTCTATTGGGAAAATATACCCGTGGATTTATAACATCTAAATTGATAGTTTATATGTATTTAATGTAGGTGTCTGTTCAGTTGCTGATTCATGTGCACAAGTTCAATTAGCGTTAATGGGCGTTCTGCATGCTTGTCGACAGTAGAATAGACCCTGTAATAATGTAACATGGAATGTTATATAATTACTACTGTAATTCCATCATGCACACACATCACTTCTACTTTGCCTCACTAAACCCCTTCAACTGCAGCTGCTAACCATTGATTACACTGTATACTACAATGCAGAGGTGACCATAAGCAAAGCATAAACGTTTGTTCTTTGTCTGGGTGCTCATCTACTGAGGATATACAAGTAAATTAGAAACCAGCAGTCAGCAATTTGTAAAGCCAGAAATCTCTTATTTTAGGTGATGAGTCAGAGACAATCACAAAAACTAAACCTCAGCAGAACTGCGTATCATTGCTCCTTTAGCATTTTGTTAGTTTTATTAAAGTCTGATCAAGCAGATTACCAACCCCTTTTGCCTCCTGGTCAAAAGTGACCTGAACCTACATGAAGGGCACTTTTCAAACAAATACTAAAAATAGACCTTCAAAGGGGTAGCTGAGTTAGTCTGTACAGGATAAACTTAAAAAACAACGAATAGTCTGGTAGCACTTTAAAGACTAATAAAACATGTAGATGTCATCATGAGTTTTGTTAGTCTTTAAAGTGTTACCATACTACTAAAAATAGAGACATTAGGAAGATGTGTGTGCACGTGTGTGTATGTCATTGTGCTACACTCCTGTTAGATACAGAAAAAGTTATACCTTGTGCACAATTGTAAATTACTGTAATCTGCAGAAGCTCAGCAGGATGAATCCTTTCTAAATATACAAAAATATGGACTTGGTAAATGTTACCTCAGGATATGATGGAGATAACAAAATTTCTAGCCACCATGAATTACTGCCACTTGGAACAGCTAGTCCTGGAACCACAAGGGGAGACATAATTCTTGATTTAGTCTTAAGTAGAACACAGGTTCTGGTCCAAGAGCCACTCAGTAATAGTGACACAACAGTGACTATAATGTATTTAAATAGCCTTGGATGGGGGATAATATCAAAAACTCCTCCATGGTAACATTTAACTTTGAAAAGGCGAAATACATTAAAATGAAGATGCTTGTTGTTCCTCTCAAGATGTTAAAGTAGGCCAGGGGAGGGCAATAAAAAACGGCAGCCCGTGGGGCTATTTCTTGGTGGGCTTCTGCTGTGTTTACCCGCACCTCCACACGTATCGGAGGACTGCAGCTCTGGTTGGCCGCAGATCCCCATTCACAGACAATGTGAGTGATGGGAAGTATCGTGGACCAAGATGCTGCTTCCCGCTGCTTGCATTGGTCATAAACGGTGATTTGCAGACAACCAGAACTGTGATCCTCCGATACCTGCAGAGATGCAGATAAACATGGAGTAGGGGGCCCGCCAGGGACTAACCCTGCGGACCAGATCCAGCCCTCAGTCCGGAATTTGCCCACCCCGGATGTAGGCTAAAAAGGGAGTCAATTGACTGGATAGGCCACGGAGGGGGCGAAATCAAGAGGCTTAAGTGATCCCCTGACTGAACGAAGGAGATGAAGAGGAACAAGATGGATTTATAAAGGCAGGAAGCTGATAGCAGAGAAGAGGTTGCAGGGAAATACTCTGCAGTTTTTCCCTGGGAGAAGGGAGTTTGAGCTGGCAAACCCAGAGAGCAGTGGAGAGCTACAAACAAGAACAACGCGAAGTCCTGTGGCACCTTATAGACTAACAGATTTATTGGAGCATAAGCTTTCATGAGCAAAGATCCACTTTGTCAGATTCATTTGATGAATTGGATCGTTGCCCATGAAAGCTTATGCTCCAACAAATCTGGTAGTCAAGGTGCCACAGGACTTTGCGTTGTTTATCCAGATTCAGACTAAGCCGGCTACCCCTCTGATACAAAGTAAGAAACGCTCAGGGGAAAACCAGGACTGCATGGGGTAGTATAGATCTTTGGTACTGAAGAGAAGGCCCCTGCATTGGAACCCGGAGTACAGGGTGGGCCCAGCTTCCCCTACAAGACATCAGGGAAGTGGCACAGACTAGGCAGAGGAGAGTGGACTGCTTGGGACAGTTGCCCCAGAAGTCTTTGGTACCCTAGAAGAGGGAAATATGTAAATAACCTGCAGGGTGTGTCATGGGGTGGGTATGTCAAGCTTCCTCTGAGGCAGGGCGTTGAGCCTATCAAGTCCCGCAACACATGATTCACCCTGTGAATGCTACAATCCCTTGTACCCACAGGCCTCACACTGCCTCTTTCTCCCATACGAGAGGCCAGCCTCATGGCCCAAGTCCATGGCCACCCCATCAGCGGGGCAGTAGGGCCCAGTGGCCGAGTTAGTAACAATCCCCTATATGTGGGGCAATAGGGCCCAGCGGCCTGAGTCTATAAGCCCCTGACTCACAGGGCAATCAAAGTCAATAGTCCCAGCGGTAGCGTCCCCTTTGAGTATAAGGAAGGTGGGGGTAGGGAGACCTAGGCCCACCCTCTCCACCTAGTCCCAGCCCAGGGCCCAGTCAGTGATGGGTGCAGCCCACTATCAGCTCAGTGGGGAATCTGCCTGCAACACGCTGAGCTCCCGGGAGCTCCAGCTCTCCACCCTGGGCTGCTTCCTACCTGGTTCACAATTATCTGTGTCTTCCCCACCTGTGTCCTCTTGCCTGAGTGCTTCCCCAGCTGGTCACTGTTGGCTGGTCCTCCGCTGCAACATCTGGCTGCTGTGCCATCTCCTTCCAAGCTCTGGCAGTAGCTCCTGCCTCTACTGTGGGCAGCCCTCAATAAGCTGCACCATTGGCCTTTATACTTGTCCTCCAGTTGGAGCATGCCCAGCAGGGCTGTGGGGGTGGAGCTCTCTCAGACAGGAAAGCCTGGTTAACACTCGCCGGCCCAGTGCGGGGTTGGTACACCCTGTCACAAGGTGCCATTTCAGATTTTGGTGAGGGGGAGGGCTGACCTGTACATGCCATGATAGGGGTAGGGGGAGGGAGAAGAGTGATAGCATGGAAGACAGCTGTTTCAGTAGTGTTACTGAGCATGTTCGGTACAAGCCAAGCAGCAAATGGGGGAGGGAGGAACAGACCTCATCTGCCCTCCATCCCCCACCCCCACATCACCTCTTTCCAGGGGCTCCTAAGGCACTGGACAACTAGGTTTTTTGGGCGGATAACTTAGCAATTAGCTGACAGGAGCACTCTGTCTAATTCTACATAAAGTAAAGAAAATTAAATAGTAAACCCACTCAGCTCTAACACTAACATATTCTGACATCTTGTGGCAAGTCACTTACGGGACACTGGTTAGCCTTAAAAATTTAAAATATATTCTTACGTTGTTAATAAATCTGCAGACAGAGACTATCAGGATTCCTGGGCTCTATCTGAGCTATGGGAGAGAAGTGGGGTCTAGTGGGTTACAGCAGGGTGAGGGACAGATACATTTGGGCTCTATATACTAATATCAGAATGGCCCTACAGGGTCAGACCAATGGTCCTTCTAGCCCAGTATCCTGTCTCCCAACAGTGGCCCATGCTAGGTGCTTCAAAAGGCATGAATAGAAGAGTCAATCATCAAATGATCCATCCCCTGTTACCCATTCTGAGCTTCTAGAAAACAGGCTAGGGGCACCATGCTTGCCAATTCTGGCTAGTAGCCACTGATAGACTTATCCTCCTTCAGCGTATTTTGTTATTTTTGGAACTCTGTAATAGTTTGGGCCTTTCCAACATCTCCTGGCAGAGTTCCACAGGTTCACTGTGAAGAAATAATCTGTTTCGTTTGTTTTAAATCTGCTGCCTATAGATTTCATTGGGTGAGCTTCTTGTGTTATGTTAGTAAAGGAATAAATAACATTTTCTTATTCTACTTTTCCACACCTTTCATGATCATCTAGCCTTCTATCCTCCCAATCTCTAGTCATTTTTTCCAAGCTCAAAAGTCCCAGTTTTATTAATCTCTCCTCATATGAAAGCTGTTCCTTACCCCTAATCTATTGTCCTTTCTGTACCTTTTCCAAATCCAATATATCTTTCTTTAGGTGGGGGTGACCAGATCTGCATACATTATTCAAGGGGTGGGCATACCATGACTTTATATAGAGGCAATATGATATTTTCTGATTTATTATCTATTCCATTCCTAATGATTCCCAATATTCTGCTAGCTTTTTAGACTGCAACTGCACATTGAAGCAAATGTTTTCTATAAACTATCCACAGCGTTTCCAAGCTCTCTTTCTTGAGTGGTAACAGCTATTTTAGACCCCACCCTTTTTTAATGTATACTTGGGATTATATTTTTCCATGTGCATTACTTTGCATTTATCAACACTGAATTCCATCTGCTCTTACTCACACTATCCAAGAAATTAAGAAACCACCTGATAAGTATTTTATACAAGAAACAGAAAACCATCAAGAATGACATTTCTAACTTAGATCGTCTCATCTCAAAACAAACATCCACACCGACTGACACCTTGCAAGACTTTTGTTCCACCAGACAAGAAATCTACTATACACACTTCTATTCCCTACAACAAAGAAAAGACAATAAATTTTCTAACCTGCTCCATACCACTGGCTACAACAGCAACTGCCTCAACCCACCGAATAATATTGTTAACCTCTCCAGCTACAAACTCAATCCAGCAGAAGAGTCTGTCTTGTCCCGGGGTCTCTCTTTCTGCCCCACGTCCCCCACAAACTGGATACAATTTTGTGGTGACCTTGAGGCTTTTTTTCGCCGCCTCCGTCTCCGAGAATATTTCCAAACCACCACTGAACATCAATCTGATCTACCAGATCCCCCCTACCAACACCAAAGGAAAAATAATTCTATATGGACTCCCCCTGACGGTCGGAATTACAATCTGGATTTCTATATACACAGCTTCCGCAACAACGCACAGACTGACATTATTCACAAACGACAACAAGCGACACACAATCTTAGCCGCGCTGAACACCATGCCATCCAGAGTCTCAAAAACAACCTGGACATTGTAATCAAACCAGCTGACAAAGGGGGTGCTGTGGTCATTATGAATAAGGCCGACTATAACCAGGAGGCAACCAGACAACTCTCGAACACCACATTTTACAAACCTCTCCCCTCTGATCCCACCTTGGACTACCAAAAGAAACTACACTGTCTCCTTAAAAGCCTCCCCACAGCTACTCGGGAACAAATCCTCACAGAATCACCTTCTGACCCCCGACCAGGATTGTTCTATCTACTTCCCAAGATCCATAAACCTGGGCACCCCGGACGTCCCATCATCTCTGGTATTGGCACGCTCACTACTGGTCTATCCAGCTATGTAGACACTCTTCTCAAACCCTTCGTAACCAATACCCCCAGCTATCTCCGAGACACTACTGACTTCCTAAGGAAATTACAAAACATCGATAACCTCCCCAATAATACCATCCTTGCCACCATGGATGTAGAAGCTCTATATACCAACATCCCACATGAAGACGGATTACAAGCAATTAGAAACACTATCCCAGAGGACACTACTGCCAACCTGATAGCAGACCTATGTAACTTTGTTCTCACCCACAATTATTTCCGGTTTGAGAACAACTTATACCTCCAGATCAGCGGCACAGCCATGGGTACACGCATGGCCCCACAGTATGCTAACATCTTTATGGCTGACCTAGAACAACGTTTCCTCAACTCCCGTCCCCTTTCACCCCTCCTCTACCTACGGTACATCGATGACATCTTTATGATCTGGACACATGGCCAAGAAACACTGGAGATATTCCACAGAGATTTCAACAACCTACACCCCACCATCAACCTCAGCCTGGACCATTCTACACGAGAGATCCACTTCCTGGACACCACCGTACAAATCAACAATGGAAAATTAGACACCACTCTCTACAGAAAACCCACTGACTCATACAGTTACCTACATGCATCCAGCTCCCATCCAGAACACACCACACGATCCATCGTCTATAGCCAAGCCCTTCGATACAACCGCATCTGCTCTAACCCCACTGACAGAGACCAGAAGCTTCAGGATCTCTACCAAGCATTTATAAATCTCAACTACCCACCCAGAGAAACAAAAAAGCAAATTGAAAGAGCCAGACGAATACCTAGAAACCATCTACTTCAAGACAGACCCAAGAAAACCAACAATAGAACACCACTTGTCATCACCTACAACCCCCAACTTAAACCTGTCCAACACATTATCAAGAAACTACAGCCTATATTGGAACAGGATACCATACTCAAAGAGGCTCTGGGAGACAGACCCATAGTCTCCTATAGACAACCACCTAACCTCAAGATGATTCTTACCAACCACCACAGGACATACCACACTAATACCAACCCTGGTACCTTCCCTTGCAACAAACCCCGTTGCCAGCTTTGTCCACATATTCATTCTGCTGACACCATTATTGGACCTAACCAAGTGAGTTATAAGATCAAGAACACATATTCCTGCGCATCCAGAAATATAATCTACGCTATCATGTGCCGAAAGTGTCCGTCTGCTATGTACATTGGACAAACATCTCAGACACTTCGCCAAAGGATTAATGCCCACAAAACAGATATTAGACAAGATCACAAAGAGAAAACAGTTTCTTGCCACTTTAACCAGAAAGGACACTCTCTAAATGACTTAGCCACCTGCATTCTGCTACAAAGACCTTTTACATCTGCACTTGAAAGGGAATCCTCTGAACTGTCATTCATGTTAAAATTCGACACTTACCACCAGGGACTTAACAAGTCTTTGAACTTTCTCACCCATTATCAAGACAGTTTCCCCAATTATCACCTGTAATACCATTAACTCACAAACATCCCACTCTCCCTACCTTTAATATCAGCAATTCACAGACACTTACCTTCCTTCCTCCCCCTTCCCACCCCCCCGCATCCTCCTTCTGTTCTGCAATGTGATTTGTCCTTTTCATATTTGTTCATTTTTTTAAATTGTATCCTTTGGTATATATGGTTGTGACTACTTTCTTCCACTATTTGATCTGAGGAAGTGGGTCTGGCCCACGAAAGCTCATCATCTAATAAACCATCTTGTTAGTCTTTAAAGTGCTACATTGTCCTGCATTTTGCTTCAACTACCCCAGACTAACACGGCTACATTTCTATCATTATGTTGCCCAGTCACCCAGTTTTGTAAGATCCCTTTGTGACTCTTTGCAATTAGCTTTGGACTCAACTATTTTGAGTAAATTTGTATCATCTGCAGATTTTTCCCACTTACTGTTTTTCCCTTTTTCAAGAACATTTATAAGAAGCTTAACAGCAGGGGTCCAAATGCAGACCCTCGGAGCACACCACTATTTATTCCTATTCTCCCCCCCCCCCCTTTTAAGTGGAGTATCTGGCAATGTTTTCATAATCTAACAATCAATTACTTGAATGACAAGCCTTTTGTTATACAATCATAGAATCATAGAGCTGGAAGAGCCCTCGGGAGGTCATCAAGTCCAGCCCCCTGCCCAAGTAATTCAACCCAGCCAGGGCTTTGTCAAGCCGAGACGTAAAAACCTCTAAGGATGGAGATTCCACCGCCTCCGTAGGTAACCCATTCCAGTGCTTCACCACCCTCCTAGTGAAATAGTTTTTCCTAATATCCAACCAAAACCTCCCCCACTGTATCTTAATCATCCTGCCTCCCTTTTTTTAATAACAAACTCCCTGCCCTAAAGGCAAAGCTGGAAGCAACTCAAACTCCATTGAAGTTAAGAACTACCTCTGGAGATAGGGCATACACTTTAAGTATGAAATCCAGGGGTTCCCACTTTCAGGGGGGCTACTGACTGTTGTTTGATTTTGTTGCCTGGGAGGAAGTACAATAGAATTTATGTGGGTAAGGTTAGCCTATCTGATTAGAAGGTTCTAGGTTTCGTCCTCCTTCCCCAGGTCACAAAAGTTGAGAATTATGTTTGGAGGTGGATCTGGGGGCTCTGTCAGCCGACGCTCAGGGCAGTGAGTCCCTTATGACCGGCTGAAGTTCTTTTAAATTGTGCTTGGTTCTGTTACAGCAACTGAAGGAGTCAGGTTAAAGCTTAAACAGTTACTATTTATTGTTACAGGGTAAACTTAGTTGTTAAATGCTACTACTGTGTTACAGATAACACAGACACTACAAAGGACAGGACAGAAATTACACTAATAAGTCACTTACAGGTACCATGAAACCCTTTTGGTTCTCTGAGCTCTTATTAAATGCATGCAAAATAGACACATAGCAGGTACATATTCTCACCCCTGCGTTCCAGACTTGGTGTGGCCAGCGTCTTTCTCTCAATCCCTTGGGAAGAAGTAGGGCGAGGTTGGGCGTCCCACAGACCTCGGGAGACAATCAATACCTGCCAGCAGGTATAGATGATTGGAGCTCAAATGGGGTGGGCTGCTGAACCTCTTTTATATCCCTTGGGTCATGTAGGCTTCTTCCTGGGCTCAAGTGGCCAATTAGGAAAAATGGCTTTGAATGCCAAGTTTCCCACGAAGGGTGCAAAGCATAATTTACACCTGGGAAAATGCAGACAATGGGCACCTCTGGTATGTGATGGGCGAAGATTCCTCTCCTGGGACAGTGCAGGCGTGTCAATTACTGGTACTAGCCATCAGGGCGACGGGAGGCCCCGGGTCGTCAGCTAGCCCATTTACTGTCTGGTTTCTGTTTATGGTAGAGTCAGGGACAGGCAGCAAACCTGTGTTTCCAGGGCATCAAAGGCTGACTGCCTTTCTCTTGCTCTCTGGTGGGGGGGGGGGGGGAACAAGATGGGGTTTTGTGTCTGGCTACAGGCTCACAAAAGCAGCCACGCTCACAATGAGGATGGTAGCAAATTAAAACAATTTTTATTATGACAGGTATTAAAATGGCAAACAAAACAAAGCATCTAGCACTGGTGACACAGATTGATTCAATCGCCTCTGAGGGTAGCATTAACAAAAAGTTGGCAATATAATTGTACTTATCTAAGTACACAGATAGAGTTACCTAATATAGTATCATACTCACACACCCTTCTACCAGAAGACTGAGCATGAAATGACTAGCCTCCCTCCGCCTGTGGGACTTTGGTGCAAGGTGAAGTATGGAAGATTTGTAAGCAGAGCAGCTTAGAAGCAAAGTAAAATAGAATAAAGTAAAGTAAAGGCTTGAACATGAAAAGAGAAGATACTTAGTTAGGAAGAAGAGAGAGCTTGTACTTGAGCTCTGAGCTTCCTTATTCCCATAGCTTTTCTCAATCTTTTTGCATCATTACCACCCAGCCCCTAAAAATCATAAGCAGATTTCCGCACCCTGAGATTTTGTGGGTACACATACTTGACTGAGTGGTGATATTGGGACATCTTTGGATATGCACGAATAAGATTATCTGATGCCCCCTTGGACTCATTCCTGGACATGGAAAAAAGCAAGAACCTGCGATTAGGTGCAAGAAAGCCTGTTTCCTTACTCAAAAATGTCAGTTTCTGGGTCTTGCAGTTTTGGACCTATTTTAGGTCTCACGAGGCACTGAGTCACATACCATATCTGTGTACTGACCCAACTGAAGATTTTGCTACAAAATCTTTCACAATTTCTGAAGAGATATTAAGGATATTAAGTTTAATTATTAAATATATATCTATTAACCCTTACTTATCACATTATATTACTGCAAAAGCCAACTCATACAGGTAAGTCAAGTTCTGCAGGCCTTACATTACTGACATCACTAAAAATTTAGTAAATGGGATAGGATAGGAAAAGATATAGTTTGGCAAGCTACATGACCCCCCCTTAATCTCCCATATATGTCGTCCTGGCTGGGGGGGGGACAGTTAGGGAGAAGAAACACGCAGAGTTGGAGAGATTGTGAGTGGCCAATGGGCAATGTTCCCACTAAATTTTTTCCACCCATGTGCTGAATAAATTTTGTTAAGTGCACCAAGGCATGTGCAGATGTGTACCACTAATGTAAACATAAGCGGCCAGCTGTTGAAGGCTATGGGCACTCCGCTAATCAGCTGGGTGGCATCTGAATCTCTCCTGGGTGGCTGCCAAAGCGTTCAGCTAAGAGGGAATACTGCCTATGGATGGAGAGACTGCCAGAGGAGGGCATAGCACTTAGAGGCAGCTAACTCCCAGGATGGCCAGGAGGACCAGATGGTGTTCATTCAAGAGTTGCGGAGGAACTCAAATATGAAACTGGAGAGCTACTAACAGTGATAATACATCACAGTCACAAGTATCAGATGGCTTGAATGTAGCTAATGAACACCATTTTTTCTAAGGGTTCCCGGGGAAATTCTGATAATTACAGGCAAGTGAGCCTAATTTCAATGCTGGGCAAGTTGGTAGAAACTATAATGAAGAATGGAATGATCAGACACATAGATAAACACAATTATTCATGAATTGTCAAGATAGATTTTTGTAAAGGGAAAACTTACTTCAGCAATCTATTATAATTCTTTGATGGTGTCAATAAGCAGGTGGATAAGAATAATTCAACTAATATAGCGTACTTAATAAAAGCCAATATAGCATACTTATCTAATACAAAAGTTGTCAAAGAAACTAACAAGGGATAGGAGGGTTGGCCCTCCTATGGATCAGTAACTGGTTAAAAGATAAGAAACAAAATGGCAGGAATTAAATGGTCAGTTATCACAGTCCTCCAAGGATCTATACTGGGGGCTGTGCTGTTTAACATAGTCATTAATAATCTGGGAAAAGGAGTGAACAGTGAGGTGCCAACGTTTGTAGATGATTCCAAATAGTTAACCAAACCTGACCGTGAAGAGGGGAGGATCTCACAAAGTGGTGTGACTTGGCAAGAAAATGGCAGAAGAAATTCAACACTCATTCATGATAAATAATATCCACTAGAAAAAATAATCCCAATTGCACATATGGCTGTTAATGCACAGCAGTGGTCAAAAAGGCAGGTAATATATTAGGCCTATTAGAAAAGGGATAGAAAATCATGCCACTATAGAAATTTATGGTGTGACACACACCTTGAATACTATGCCAAGTTTTGGTTGCCTTATTTCAAAAAAGATATAGTTGAATAGAAAAGGTTCAGAGAAGGGCAACAAAGATGATCAGGAATGTGGAATGCCTTCTATATGAGGAGAGACTAATAATGTTCAGGACAGAAAAGAGACAACCAAGTCTCTAAAATCAGGAGTAATCTGGAAAATGTACATTCAGAAATGTTATTTACCCTTTCCCACACAACAAAAAGTAGGAATCACCCAATAAAATTAATTGGCATCACATTTAGTATAAACAAGAGGAAGTACTTTTTTTCACACAATGCACAATTAACCTGTGAAACTCATTGTCATGGGATGATGTGGAGGGCCAAAATTATAACTGACTAAAAAAACCTCCAAGAAGATGAATTCATGGAGGCTAGGTCCATCAATGACCCTTGGCCAAGATTGTCAGGGATGCAACCCCCTATTTGTGAGGCATCCTAAACCTCTGACTGCCAGAAGCTGGAAAGGGAAGAAGTAAGGGGTGGGGGAGGGGAAATCACCCCAACAGCTTTGTTCTATACGTTCCCCCTGAACCTCTGGCACTGACCACTGTTGGAGAGAGGATACTGGACAAGATGGAACAGTGGTCTCTGCCAGTACGGAAGTTCTTAGGTTCCTCTGCAAAGAACATCTGGTTCATGTTTAATATGGCTGTGATTGGTTTAGTCAGGAGCAAGCCCCCATTAGATTCAACTGATATAAATGGATCCCTTAGACCACCATGTTCCCATTTCAAATTCTTGATAATGTGTGGATACAAACTAATGTTCCATCTATGTGTACTAATCTCCTCTACTAGATGAAGTGCTAGATCTACTTAAGCATGTTTTGTCTATTGTCCTCTAGTGGTGGACAGAGAATAAGCCCAAATATTTTTAAAGAGAATTAACTACAGCATTAGCCTGCATTTTGCGGAAGAATATTGTGCCCCTGTTGATGAATGTGAAGTCCATGTGGCCACGGCAACTTGAAGACTACATTGTCGCAGACTCACAACACATTTTGTGAGTCTCTAGCTTTTAAGCAACATACAGCTGTGCCAACTAAACATCAGCTTTGCTCAAGAGCAGATCACCTTAATGCTGAATGATGACATAACGTCATGAGGCAAGGAATAAAAAAACATTATCTACAAAAACTTAAGAAAATATTGAAAAATAGCCAATTCCCCAAATCTGATGTTTTTATAGCTGTCAGAATTTTGTAGGGAATGTCTTCCAGGTTTGAAATATTGACCAAACACTTGACCAATAACAAAGTCCACAAATCTATTGCAAAAAAAAAATTGTAATAGTTCTGCTTGTGTGGGTCCCATACAAAAAAGTTTTGAAATGCTGAGCTCTCATTCTAGGCTGTATAGTAGCATCTATCTAAGCAACTATTACTAGAACTGTCCTAATGTGAACAAGGAAGTAAACAAACAGATTCATGTTAATTTCAAGCTCCATTAAAAACAACAACAAAAATCAATGTTTGCCAAATGGGAAAAAAAATCAATAGAGAGAGAAATTTTATTTTCAAGCTTTTAAATGAGATATTGAAAACAATAGCGAGTGTAAAAAAATAAAACTATTGGAGAGTTCTTGACAGTGTCCTTTTAAGCTGTACTGCAAATGGGAGCCGGAAAAGGATCAATGACGTTTTGGAGTCTGTAAGAGCAAGCATTAGTATCAATATTGCACTGTCTAGGCACATAAAGATGCACAGAAGTGAAGTGATTTGCCCAAGGTCACAGGCAGAGCCAGGACTGTACTCAGTCTCCTGACTTCAAGGAAAAATTGTTCTCCTTGGCTTCTGATGATAGGACAAGAAGCAATGAGCTTAAACTGTAGCAAGGGAAGTTTAGGTTGGACATTAGGAAAAACTTCCTAACTGTCAGGGTGATTAAACACTGGAATAAATTGCCTAGGGAGGTTGTGGAATCTCCATGTCTGGAGATATTTAAGAGTAGGTTAGATAGACACCTGTCAGGGATGGCCTAGACAGTGCTTGGTCCTGCCGTGAGGGCAGGGGACTGGTCTCTATGACCGCTCAAGGTCTCTTCCAGTTCTAATATTCCATGATTCTATGACTTCCAGTCCAGTACACTGGACCAGAAGCAGTGGATAAGACAAAGCTGATGGTTATAATTATTTGGTGAAATGCACTTTTCAAAGGGATCTTCTGGAGGTTGTGGAATCTCCATCGCTGGAGATATTTAAGAGCAGGTTAGATAAATATCTATCAGGGATGATTTAGATCCATGGTCACCAACCAGTAGATCGCGATCTTCTGGTAGATCTCAGGGGCTCTAAGAGTAGCTCTTGAGCCCTCTCTGAACTGCATGCCTGCGCAGTACATTTACATTAGATTTCCTCATTTGAGGAGCAGCTATTCACCGAGCAACAACACAGGTGAGTAGCTGCAAGGAATGGTGGGAGCTGGGAGGTCGGGAGGGCTGAAACACCCCAGCAAGCTGACTGTGGCTTTCAGCTGAAAGAGGCTGCCCCGCGCTCCAGCTGATCGGCGGCTTCTCCTCTGCGCCTGCCCACGTGGAGCTTGGTGCACCCTGGCTGAGCGCCATGGCCAGCTGGCCGGGCAGCCACTTCTCTTCCCTCCAGCCCTGCTGCCCTGCGCTCAGCCCAGGGAGGCTGCGTCTAACTCCAGCAAGCTTCCCAGGCTGAGCGCAGGATCACAGATGCCCATCTGATGGACTGTATACGACTAGCAATCTTAGACTACAACCCAGACTTCAAGACACTGGCAGATACTGTTCAGTCACAGGTGTCACACTGAGACTTTGTTATTGGAAGAAAAAATATATAATTATCAATACTTGATTTTAGATTTACAAAATAGCAGAGAACAAAATGTATAATTGTAAATGCTTCATTTGACATTTAAATAGCATGAATTAAAAACAGACCATTTATTTCATAACTATAAACATGTGATTTTAATATTATATATTGCACAATTTAAAAATAAACTGTTTAACAGTGTATAAGGGCTGAATATAGCAAGTGATGGACAGGATAATAGAGAGGGCGGGGCTTCAAGGAAGGGGAGGGGCTTCAAGGAAGGGGCGGGGTGGCAGATCTTCACCTGTTCTGAGACTTAAAAAGTGATCTTGGGTGTAAAAAGGTTGGAGACCACTGATTTAGATGGTGTTTAGTCCTGCTGTGAGGGCAGGGGACTGGACTTCACCTTTCGAGGTTCCTTCCAGTTCTAGTATTCTATGATGAATCGGACATCAAAGGAAAAAACAAGACCCCTCCTCTCCAAAAAAGCAAATACTGTACAGCACAGTACTGTGTTAAATATTAACTACCAATAAAAGTGTGGAAGAAAACAAGCCTTCACTCTGCGTTGTGTTTAAGCAACAAGTAGCCAGAGGCAGTTTATTCGAGCAATATTGCAAGAGAAGATATCCATAAGCGGATCTTCAAATACAAAACAATTAAAAGCCAATATATATACCTTTCTATTACATATAACATTAAACAATTACTTCCCTGCCCACTCAGTTCCCATCGGACACTGTCTTATCTCAAGGCTCTCACTGAGGTAAGCATTCCACTCTTATCAAAATATAGGAGAGACAGAGAGGCGAACACAGCGTCTCTTCTGGCTCTAGCGTTAGCAGGAGTCAGAGTGACCCAGACTCTTGCTCTGCTACTGACAGATTTGGAAATGGTCACCCAAATCCCCTTTTCCTTAGTCCTGCTTCCACAAAAGTAAAAACAGCGAGCAGTCCTGTGACACCTAGGAGATTGACAAATGTATTAGGTAATGAGTTTGTGGGTAAAAGTAGACGAAAACTCACGACCTAATAAATTTAGTCTTTAAGGTGCCACAGGCCTGTTTGTTGTTTTTACAGTTACAGACTAACACGGCTATCCCTCTGAGACTTTTTACTAAAAAAAGGACAATTAAAAAAAGAATTGACAAGATAAGGACATTATTTCTGTGCTTGTTTCATTTAAATGAAGATGGTTAAAAGCAGCATTTTTCTTCTTCACCATGAAGTTTCAAAGCTGCATTAAGTCAATGTTCAGTTATAAATTTTTGAAAAAACAACCATCATGTTTTGTTCAGCGTTATGAACCTTTCAGAGATATGAACAACCTCCATTCCTGAGGTGTTTATATCTCTGAGTTTCTGCTGTACATGAGTCCGTTACATCCCAGAAAGAAGTCTGGACTCCTTTCCTTTTAAGAGAGGCTGTGCAGAGGATTTATGGTATCTTAAAACAATGGCAGGAATATTTTCCCACATTATGATTTTGATTGGATGTTTTTGCTTTCAACCGTGTCTTCTTTAAATTGCCATTGTCAATAATTTTTGGAAAATGACAGCTGAGAGAAAGAGAATGAAAGAGAGAGACCCTCCTTTTAAACTCTGCCCCTCAACCAAGTGCAGTCCCAGTAGATAGATATGAGTGCCTGTTTAATACTTTAACTAAGTAGGCCAAAGCAGCAAGCACCCTATGTAAAGGGAAGAGACCTAGAGCTCCTGACAGAATTGTACAAGAACAAGGTAAGATCTATCCAAAGAACTATAGGCAGGTTATTCCATAATAGCTACAATTTTTTACATCTTCCTCAGGAGCAGTTGCTACTGGCCACTGACAGACAAGACCCTAGACTAGATATTGGTTTGACAATTCATGTGCTCTTAATTTGAAAAGAGAGAAGGTAGAAGGTGATGCTAATATACTCGGACCAGGGGGTACATGTGCTCTAAAATAGTAGGTGGCTTGCCTAAATAAAGGATTTGGTCCGTGTCCATGCCTGCACTGGTAGTGCCACACATTTCCTGGCCACCTGCAAAAAAAGACCCAAGAGGAGGAGAACAAGAAGATGAAAGGCAAAAGCTATGGACACAGGTGCTGAGATGGGTCCTAAACTGCCGAGTGTGAGGGCAACTCCACCAGGCCTTCACTAATCAGACCTATCTAGTAAAGAAACAGTGGGGAAAAAGGGAATAAAATAATTAGCTGTACAATGCAGACAAGCAAGGCAAAATCTCAACATGATAACAACTGATTGCAGCCCCTTTAAACACTGTAAACAATTCAGGCAAATGGAAGTAGAATGGAACAACCCTGCAAAGGAAGGACCGATGACATTTCACATATTTGGAAATATGCAGATTTGTTTTGCCAAGGCAGCAGTTGACTTCAGTCCAATCATGTAGGAGATGCTCTGTTAAAAGCAGCATGTGAAACTCTATGCACCCTGCCTCTCTCTCACCTCACTACAGCCATGTTATTTGGCCTGTATTCTAAATGGTGTTTACTTTAAACCTTCTTTGATTCAGTTGCTGCACCTTGGCATCTCACCAACTGGCAAATGTAAGTAGAGAAATGAAGGGAACATAGTTAAGTTGATATCTTAAATGCACACAAATCCCTCATGCTGCGGCAACAACAAAATGAATAACAAATATACTGCATGAAAATCCTCTTAAGTTCCTTTTTTCAATTCCAGCCCTATGTGCAACAGGAAACTGTCTTAAAAATAATCCCCCTAATATTCCAGAACTAACAGCGGTCCTCTGATGCTTCTCTCCATATCTCCAGACAATCACAGCTGCTGCTAGTAAATTCATGGCTGGGAGAGAAGGGGGAGGGAAAGCAGAGGAAAGGAAAAGACACGTAGGTGGTCTAGTCTATACCAGAGCCAAATATTTTCATTGGAGCATTTTTCCATTGAACAACTGGTAATTCTATATACAGTCATTAAAATTTTTTTTTCATATGGTTCTAACAGTATTTGCTGAGAGAGTAAGTCCTCTCAGTGCCGTGAGTTGTGCAACGTAGAAATATCTGATTAATTATAATGTTAATGTACATCGGGAAATGGATGTATTAATAATGAAATTGGTTTGTATTAATATGTGTTTGGTTTTGTTTTTTTCTTTTCTGGGTGTAGAGGAAGAGCTATTCCCAGCTGGCTGATACCGACTGGTAGACTTTGCTTTGGAAAGTAATCTAAGGAGCGTTCTGAATCTGGGTCTACCCTCACGACTTTTGCTGGTATAGCAATGTCAATTAGTGTGTGACTTGTTAGGGCTTGTCTCTACTATGCCAGGGATCAATGCTGCAGAAATCGATCCATTGGCTGTCAATTTATCACGTCTGCTTAGGTGTGATAAATTGATCCCAGAGCGCTTTTCTATCGATGCTGGTACTCTACAAGGATGAGAAGAGTAGCCAGCATTGGTGGAAGAGCAGCTCCTGCCAACCTTACTGCATGCAAGATGCCAGGGTAAGTATGTTGACTTCAGTTATGCAATTTGTGTAGCTGAAATGACATAGATTAGTTTGACAGCAGGGGTTAGCATAGACTGGGCCATAGTGACATTTCTACACTGGCACAAACTCTAATTACATCAGCATAACAATGTATCTGCTGATATCACTTATTTAGGCTTACCTCACCAGCCTAAAAGCTATACCAGCAAAACTTTTCTAATGTAAACTATGCCTTCACTATTCAGCTTGCTATCTTGTGGTTCTTGGTATATGCCATTCCCTCATGCTAGTTAATGGAAAATGCCTTCAGGTTTCTTAGTCAGGATTCCTCTACACAAGCCACACTTTGACAGTATGGTCATAGCAGTCCTAGTGTGGATACGGTAACACTGGCAAAACTGGGTTTTTACCAGTGCAGCTCACCCAAGTGCTCCCCTGAGTGAAACAGGTTATCCTGAAAAAAAATGCAGAAGAACGGCTCTTGCGCAAGAGGGGGGGCGGGTTGCGCAAAAAGGAGCCGTCTACACAGCTCCTTTTTACGCAAAAGCCTCTTGCGCAAAAATGGAGTCTCATTAATTATGCCGATGAGGCACGATGATATTCCACGCTTTGCCTCATTTGCATATTTCTTGTGCCAAATGGGTGCAGTATAGACATAACCCTAGTATAGTAGGTGCTTTCACTGGCATAACTGTGTCTGCTAGTGATCACTCCTCACCACACCCTGACCAACACAACTGTGACAGCACAAGTCAATAGGGCAGCCCTGGCCTCAGACACAGGACTGTTGTTACAGAAGGGTTTCTCTTCACAGTATGTCAGTCCTTAAAAAAATTCAAATATTTTTGGCCCAGCTTGAGAGACCTTCACTTAACTCACTGGCATTTGTTTGTTGTGGTGGAACATGATCCTTTTGAATGCTGCATCCAACCAGGGCCTCGCAGAATCCTATTCATTTTGGTGAAAGCTGAAAGGGGAAAATTGAACCTGGCCCTGGCTGCGCTGGCTCACCTGTCAGAAGGGTTACATGTGCAATGAGTATGGCCTACAGAAGCTGCAAGGTATGCAACCCCTTGAGTGTATTCACAGCTTATACAAAGTTTTTCTCCTGCAACACTGGCTCATCTAGCAGGTTTTTAGCAGGTTTCAGAAGTCATGACAAGAATGTTTGCTTCTTGGATTATCCATCTGTCATGCCATTTCCACAGGAGTCTCACAGTCTGGAAACAACTTTACAGCTTGCAACCCATCTTTCTTTTTCCCCTCTGTTCAAAACAGCTGGCAGTTCCCTCTGTGCGCCGCATGTCCTGGGGTGGGGTGGGGGAGGGGAGCCGGCTAGACACTTCACAAGCTCTCCCACCCCCAGGACCCGATTAGCTTGCGGACGGGAAAGCTCGTGCAAAGTGTCTTGGCCCCCCCCCCCCAGGGATGTGCAGCCCTGAGTAGCACATGAAGGGAACCCATGTGCCTGGGGCTGCTGCAGGAGGGAGCCTGCTTCAGGGACCCTATTGGACTGCTGGTTGGGAGCCACCTAAGGTAAGTGACTCCTGGCCAGAGCCTGCCTCTGGCACCTCAGTCCCTGCCTCTTACACCCCAGCCCCTCCCACTTCTTAACTCCCTGCCCCAGGTCATCACTCCCCTCTGCCCTAGGTCACCACCCAAATCCTCTGCACACCACCCCAGATAACAATTCCCTCCCAGGCCCTGCACCCCCTGCTATATCCCTCCCCCAGGTCAAAATTCACTCCTGCACTCCTACTCCCTCCCAGACCCAGCACCTTAATCCCCTGCCCAAGGTAACAACCTCCCACGTCACCTAAACTCCTTCTCAAACCCCACACCCTCTCCTGCACCCCAGTCCCCTATCCCAAGTTCCCTTCTCCACTCTACCTCCATCCCAAACCCCACATCCCCTTCACAGAGAAGTGCAGTCCTTGACCACTCTCCAAAATCTTGGAGTGACCCCTGATCAAAAATTATTGCCCACCCCTGCTCTAGGAGGAAATATAAAGGAATAGAGCATGCTTCTACCTGCCAGGAGCTAAGTTCTGCCTCTACAGTTTAGGGAGAGAAACACATGGGGCTTTTCCTCTTCTTGCTTACTTCAGTTTTACGTTCCTTTAATTCCATTGACCTCAGTGTGGTAACTCCTAATTCACCATCGTGTAAGTGAAATTAGAATTAGGCCCATTAGCTTCAATGGGGTTATTCTGGATTTACATAAACAGGTTAAAGATCAGGTCCACAACTCCAGCTATGTAAAATACATAGCTGGAGCCGGCTTACTTTAAGCAGAGCTTGGTGCTATCTTCGCAGCTGGAGGCCAATGGGAAGAAAAACTGCCATTAGCTTCCCTTACTCCTCGTGACTGTGAGGAAAACTGGCAGTGACCAGAGCCTCAGTGTTCAATTTAGTGGGTCTTAACTAGACCTGCTAAATCAAATGCCAGAAGCTTGATCTCTGGCCCGGCAAGTGAAGATGTGGCATCAGAGTTTGGTCTTTCACAATTATTTTTAAAGGCTGCTCTGGGCTCCATAAAGTGCTTCTGCCACATACCTCCTTCCCCATGACCTAGACCACTGCCATGTTAATTTTTTTTATTAGGGGCGAAGGAAAATAAACCCACCACCTCTGCTGCTTTGGAAAATGGAAGCAGCTCTCAAGTGAAGCTTTTAAAATTATTATTACTCAGTTATTAATTCATAGTTGAAAGTTGCATGGTCATCATGTCTGAGCCAACATTCAAAGCTTTGACTGCACCAATGTTCAGGGAAGGTTTTGGAGCTATTATTATACTGATTATTACATTTCATAGGTGTATTGGAAACACTTGGCTTGGTGCTATGCCTCAGTGCATGTCCAAAGTGTGTCATTAATCAGCTTGACTGCACAGTCTGTCCTATCCTATTGCTTAATTAACACTCTTTGGTAATTTACTCAATATTAATACCTATTTATATGGAGTTAAAGATTGCACTATTTGGGGATGAGTTATTCAACTGCATCACATGAAGTAAATCAGTAAAATATTACTGGAAATGGAAATGACTCCCTTGATCTTCAAGCCTTTCATAAAGTTACAAAGTAAGGACATTTGAGTGAGGCCCAGAAGCTAAGTCTCTGCTTCCAGCTGGGTGTGGTCGCAGGGATGCTAACTTAATCATCTTTCCTGTGTGCCTTGGTTGCCCTAACAAAGCTATGGCATGCTGGAAGGAGGGTCAGAAACTGAACTGCCTAGCCCTAATCAGTTGACCTGGGGTAGGTTTCTAATATCCCTGTCATACTACAGGTCTCAATGTCCATTAAACTAGAGAGACAAGGTGGGGGAGGTAACATTTTATTGGACCTACTCTTGCTGGTGAGAGATAAGATTTTGAGCCATCCAGAGCTCTTCCTCAGGTCTGAGAAACTTACTCAGAGTATCACAGTTGAAGACAAAATGGAACAGATAGTTGTTGAGCATAAGGGGCCTTTTCACCTGGAAGCTTAAAAGCTTCTGTCTCTCTCACCAACAGAAACTGGTCCAATAAAAGTTATTTCCTCACCTACCTTGTCCCTCTAATATCTTGCCAACATAGCTACAACTGCATTGCAGCTTCTGGCACAGGAGTGCTACGTATCTGAATACATGGAAATAGCTGGATAATTGAAGGTGCCAATAGATGGTGCTCAGTAATAGGGCTGGTCTTATGGGTAGGTGACATGGGTGACTACCCAGAGTGCAGGGTTGGCTCTAGGCACCAGGAAATCAGGCAGGTGCTTGGGGCGGCACTTTGCCAGGGGCGGCATTTCAGGTAAGCAGCTGGCGCCGCCCCCGGCAGCCCCTAGCCCCGCCCTGCCAAATTTAAAGGGCCGGGAAATGCTGTGGCTGCACAGCCAGCTGGCACCAATGTGCGCCCGGAGCCTGCTGGCCGCCCCTGTCTCCTCTCCTGCTCCTCCCTGGTGGTCGCTAAGCAGCCGGCGTCGCCCACAGCAATGCCCAGCCCCGCCCCACTGATTTTAAAGGCTGCGCAGCTAGGGTTACCAGGTAGACCCCCCCCAAAATACCGGACACACTTGATCGTGGGCAGTGGGGAATGGATGGGAGGGGGGCAGGGCTGGCTGGGAGGAAGGGGGGTGGGAGGTGGGGCCAGCGGGGGGACCATGGGCCTGGCCGGGAGGAGGGGGGTCCAGAAGAAGGGGGTGCAGCCACTGGCCGCAGCCGGAGTCTAACAGGCCACGCCCCCAGCAGGCACTCTCTCTAGTTGCTAGTAGAAGCTGGGTGGGGGCAGTGGCTGAGAACCACTCCCCCTGCCCGGCTTCTGCACGCAACCAGAGGCTCCCAGCTGGGAGGTGGGGCTGTGATTGGCGCTGGGAGCCTCTGGTTGTGTGCAGAAACCGGTCGGGTGTGTGTGGCTGGAAGTCCCAGCCACTGCCCCTGCCCTGCTCCACCCACCCCGGCTTTTGCACCTGACCACAGGGCTCCCAGTGCCAATTGCGGCCCGCCTCCCAGTTGCTCCCCCGCTCCCACCAGGCTTCCCTCCAATGCCCAGCCGGAAATTCACAAAACACTGGACATTGCACGTGATCAGTATTTTCTGAATTTTTCTACCGGAGGGCGCAAATACCGGACTGTCCAGTAGAAAACCAGACACCTGGCAAAAGCGCAGCCAGCACTGGCACCATGTGCGCTCGGCCTAGAGCCTGCTGGCCAGCCCTGTCTCCTGAGTCCTGCTCCTCCCCGGTGGCTGCTACCTTCTCCAAGAGCCTCTCCACTAGAAATGGAGGCTCTGCTCTGCCAGACCCGCAGCCTGAACCCAGCCATCAGCCACCCCTCTGCCTACATCATGTGGAAATGTAAACATGTAATAAGAAAAGCAAAAAAAGATTTTGAGGAACAGCTAGCCAAAAACTCAAAAAGAAATAACAAAATGTTTTTTAAGTACATTAGAAGCAGGAAGCCTGCTAAAAAGCCTGTGGGTCCCCTAGATGATCGAGCTATAAAAGGAGCAATCAAGGACGATAAAGCCATTGTGGAGAAACTAAATGATTTCTTTGCTTCAGTCTTCATGGCTGACGACGTTGGGGAGATTCCTGAATCTGCACCATCCTTTGTGGATGGAGCGAAGCAGACAGGGGACTGCAGACAGGGGAGTTGAAGAGGGAGAGCAAAGCGACCCCACCGCCGAAGAGGCTACCCAATTTAAATATCCCCCGCGGCATTTGCATGAACATGGCTGCCGCTTTTTTCCGGCTCGGGGTTTTGCCGGAGAAAAGCGCCAGTCTAGACAGGATCTTGCGGAAAATAAGTAGGAATAAGGGATCTTGAAAGTAGGAATAAGGGGTCTTCCGGAAAAGGGCTTATTTTCCGCAAGATCCCGTCTAGACTGGCGCTTTTCTCTGGCAAAACCCCAAGCCGGAAAAAAGCGGCAGCCATGTTCATGCAAATGCCGTGGGAGATATTTAAATCCCCCATGGAATTTGCAATTCCGAAGTGTCTCATTAGCATCCTTTTTACGGAAAAGGGTGCCAGTGTAGACAGAGCCATGGTGTATACCGAGCCACTTCCTACTACCATGAGACAAAGACCTAGGACAGTGACATATCTCATAAGCTATTGTGTGTGGCTTGTAAAGTAACTCCAAAGCTCAGGCTACTTGTAAAAAAACCCCCTAAGATCTTAGTTTTTTCCTGATTGGTTCAGAGTGCAAATAAATTAAAGATGCTCCCTCTGAGAAAGTGAGTCAAATGGGTAGTTTTGCTGGGGTCTGTAAGCACACAGGGTAGACTCAGCAGCCAGGGAACCAGAAGAAGTGTCATGTGACTGCTACAACCATCTGATTTCCACCAGTTAGGGTACATCTACACTGCACTGTTTTTCTGGAATAACGTCCGTTATTTCGGAAAAACAATACTAGCATCCACATTGCCATTCCGTTATTTTGACAGAAAGGAGAAATAACGGAATTGCTTTTTCCGATGGCGGTAAACCTCTTTCCATGAGGAATAAGTCCTTTTCCAAAAAAGCTTTTTCGGAAGAGGGTGTGCGTAGATGCTCCACTGCTGCTATGTCAAAATAGTTTCTCGCCAGGACCATTCTAAAGTTATTCCTTCCCAGTGCCTCCTGGGACTTTAAGTTGAGATAGCGCATCCACATAAGGGGAGCCTGCCTCAGACAAATTTTGAGGCTTCCCTGTAGTGTGGACGCTCTATTTTGAAATAAGCTTTTCTGGAAGATATCTTCTGGAAAAGCTTATTCCAAAATTAGCTTGCAGCGTAGATGTACCCTCAGAAACGCACCCATTGCCAGAAAATTTTCATAGATAGCCCAATAGTGCAAAAGCTTACGAATGCAACATCAACACCAATATCACTGCTATAAGAAGTATTTGTTTGAGAAAATATCACTAGAAAATTTAGTGTTTTTTAAATTTCACTCTAAGGGGCCCAAATCACAAAGTTTCAGTCTGGATCTAAACTTCCCCAAAGTTTGGGGGTGTTCAGATCAGGGGCTTTGGTCCAGGTTCATCTCTGATATTAACCAGTGGGAAAAGAGACCAGCAAGGAGCAGAAAGAAAAGAAGTGACAGTAAATCATCTAGACACGTTCTGTTTTATTATTAGCTGAGTTTGATATTTCTTTGCTGCCCTTTTCCTAACCCTTCTCTCCTCTACCTCCAGCCTTCATTTCACTGAGATTATTCTGTATGCTTGAACTGTTCCTCTACAAAAGCAAACTACAAAATCTGGAGACATTTGCCCCTGGAAAAGAAATATGCTTTAAGTAATATACAGGAGGAAGAAACCCAGGAGGTGCCGGGGCCAAAAGGTTGTCACAGGAACTTGCAACCAAATAGATCACCTTTAATACAGCTGAAAACTTTAGCTACCCTGCCAGGGCCAACCCTTCTCACCTCTTCAGTGATATTTGAACATTCTAGCAGCTTTGGCATTTCTTTGTTTAGTCACTTCTCTAGCTTCTTTTTTCCCCCACAAAAAATTGGCACACACCCAAAGGTGACACTGCCAATCCCATACTGATCCTTTCTTACATGATAGTTCTTAAAACATTTTACATGCTGTTGGAAGCACCTTTAATGAAACTTCACCTCCTCACACTTTTCAGTCCCCTTCCCCATGACCTCCATTGTTAAACATGCAGACTCATGAAGAAAAACACTAGTGTTGCTAGACACATTCACCTATGTGGTGTAAGCTATAGGAAATATATGTTTGTGGAGGTAAATATAATATACCTTGATACAGCAACATACATACAGGATCAGATTTTCAATATGACCTTTATTGACCCTCTATATCTGTAGGCATAAAATTGCCAGCACAGATAACTAGATGAAGTGTTGTGTCATTAAAACTGCATCTAGTTAGGTCACATAGGCCTGGTCTACACTGAAGGGGAAAGTCAACTTAAGATACGCAACTCCAGCTACGTTAATTATGTAGCTGTAGTTGAAATATCTTAAATTGTATTTTGTCACTATCCACACGGTGGGAAGTTGATGGGAGCACAGGCTCCCATCAACTTTCCTTATTCTTCAAGAGGAGCAGGACTATTGGTGCCGACAGACGCACCCTCTCCGTTGGAATTAGTGGGTTTTCACTAGATCCGCTAATTTGAACCCTGGAAGATTGACTGTGGCAGCGTAAATTTTCTCTATAGTATAGACAAGCCCTTAGGAACTCAAGTCATTTTTTGCAGTTGAGTTAGGGAGTTAGGCTTTTCTGTGAGGGAATGTCCTTGTGTGGACATTCTTCTGCCAGTGGTTTTTTTTTCAAATTTAATTTCAATCCCTTCTAAGTGACCTAAGCTAAACCAGAAAAAGGCCCTCTTCTACATAGTAAGAGTGTCTACATGGGTGGAGGGGATTGTGCCATTATAACTGTAAGTTTAAATTAACACGTTAGTTAATATCAGTACAGGCAGTCCCCGGGTTACGTACAAGATAGGGACTGTAGGTTTGTTCTTAAGTTGAATTTGTATGTAAGTTGGAACTGGTACATATTGTAGGGGAAACTCTAGCCAAACATTTCTCCAGAGCTCAGTTTTATTCTCCCACATCTCACTTCCCTCAGTCCTTTATTCTCAAGCTGAGGTGTCTGCTGAGAAAAGCCGCTCCGCGTCTCCCTGGTCTGCTGGAGGGGGGTGCTAGCTTCGCGTCTCCCTGGTCTGCTGGGGGGAAGCAGCTAGTGTGGGGTTGCCTCACCCCATTTGTAAGTAGGGATCTGATGTAAGTCGGATCCATGTAACCCGGGGACTGCCTGTATAACCTTCCAGTGTAGACAAGTCCATAGCCGACAGAGTGACCATAACTACAGGTGTACAAGGTTAAGGGTGCAAAATGACCACCACAGTTGTTTGCACTTGCAGTTGTTGCACAGTTGTTTGTCTGAATGATTGTATGATATGTGCACACACAGACACCATTTAGAGCACATATGTGCTGGCGATACCAATGTGTTAAATTACAGAAGTGGGGCTAATTGTATTTCTTGTATCATGATCTCACTCACCTGCCCCCAGTTCACTTTAGCCATTTTGGGTGGGATTTCTAATGGGAATTGCACATCTGGCTCTCTAAAGGGCTGTTTCTGCTATGGTTAAACACTCACAGCTGGCCCATGTCAGCTGACTTCAGCTTGCAGGGGCTCTAAAATTGCAGTATAGAGCTTCAGGCTCAGTCTGGAGCCAGGCTCTTGGATGCTCTCCCCTCATAAGATCCCAGAGCTTGAGCTAAGACCCCACAAGTACAGAGGGTCTCAAAGTCCCAATAGTTCTACTGCACTTTACAGCCCACAGCCTGAGCCAGATAACTGGGGGCAGCTGCAGGTGTTTCACTGCAGTGGGAACATACCCTTATGCAGCTTTGGAAACCTCCCTCCCCACCATCCCTGTAATTCTCTGAGCAATATTTTATACTGCAGCCATTTTAACTATCCCACAAAAATATTTTCCCTCACCTATAAATTCACTTCTTCCCCTTAAAAAGTAAGGCACTTGTCTGTTTTGTTGTATAAGCAATAACCAGTCCTCACCCAGTCATAGCCATAAGGTCAAATGTCTCATGAATGATAATTGAGGCTAGAAATGGAGGCTTTAATATCACCAGAAAGCTAGATAACACCCTTTGCCAATGGATACACAAACACATCACAGTCCTCAGGTGGCTTCCAGGCACCTCCTACTGCAACGGCTCTGTAAAGTCTTTCGGGCATTCTTCTACCTCCACTCCTCAGCCTAAAATAACAGATCCTACAACACAAATTGTTAAATAGCCTTTCTGCTGAGCAACAGAATGATGTCATCACGCTCTCGCGGTCTCTGGCCCAAGGCCATCGTGTGTGTGTGTGTGTGTGTGTGTGTGTGTGTGGGCAAGCATAGTGAGCAGCAGACGCAGGCCCCTAGTTTTCATTTACATTTAAAATGGTCCCTTATTTTCCAGTGTGAGAGGGCGTAATCTCCCTGCACTGAGCAGGAGGGGGTTAACTCAGCCCTGAGAGCAGAGGAAGCCACGCCCCCTGTACCTTACTGGGCATGCTCAGGCTAGAGTGCTATAAAAGGAGCTGGCAGTTAGGAGATAATATGCTGAGCTAGCTCCTTGCAAGACCCAGCAACTATCTAAAGGTTGGGATGCTACCACCCAGGCTGGAGACCTGACACCTCTAGAGACTATGCTGGATTTGGGAAATAAAGGGAAGTAGCCGGAGTGGGGTAGCAGAACAGAGACTCACCAGTGGACCGAGACCTGGGGAAGCAGGAAGCAACCGAGGAGCGGCAATGGCTATTGGGTGAGTGAACTGCTGTTGAGACATCAGTGTTTTGTGGTTAGGATCTCCCTGCTGCCTCCGTGGTGAGAGTAAGCCACTAACAGGGCCTTGGGCTGGGGTCCAGTGGAGTGGGAGGGCCTTGACCCCCTGTCTACTTCCCCACAAAGAGACTGTGACTATTGGATCATGTAATGACTATTGAACTACTAGCCAATTAGCAAGTTATAAGATGGGATTTTGAGGTCTCTTCTTCATGTCAGTCTTTTCTCCTAAGCCTCCAGTCTCTCGCTCCGTGTCTCTTTCTCTCTCTCCTCCTCTTCCTACTGCCTCCCCCTCTCTCTGTCAGCTCTCCTCTGCCTTCTGCCTATCTCTCTGTCTCTCTCTTTCTCTTCTCCCTCTTCTGCCTCTCACTCTCTCTCCGCTCTCTTCTGTCTCCGTCGGGGATGCATAGTCGTCCAGGCCCCGCCCCCTGGCCATGTATGTCACCTTCCCATCCCCCTTTGCCTCCCGCCTGTCCTGCTTTTTCAGGGGAGCAAGCAGAGCAAGTGGCCGTTTGGGCAGTGCAGAAGTCAGCCGAGCGCCATGGCAGGAGGCGAAGGGAAATGTGAAGGGGGGTGGGGCGGTGACATACATGGCCAGGCCCTGCTCCCTGGCTGTGTATGTCGCCGCTCCGCCCCCTTCCCCTCCCGCCATGGCGCTCAGCTGACTTCTGCGCCGGGCCGCCGTGGGGGAGCAAGCGGAGCAAGCAGCGCAAGCGGCCGTTCGGGCGCCGCGGTCCCCATGCAGCACAGAAGTGCTGCATGGGGACCGCGGCGCCTGAACAGCCGCTTGCGCTGCTTGCTCCCCCACGGTGGCCTGGTTGAGCGGCGCAGAAGTCAGCTGAGCACCAATGTGGGAGGCGAAGAACGTGACTCAGGCAACAATGCCACCCAGAGGGAACACCTAGCATTTCTGCGTTACAGACTCACAGACACTGGGCTACTATATGTATGATGCTGCCCTGCCAATAGAGGCGAGTTATAGACTGTGGCCATTGGGTCACACACTGACTACTGCACTATGCTGCCCTGTCTATAGGATCCCTACGAGGGGACTAGAAGGAAAGAGCAGACTTCGGGGGGTGGGAATAGAGGCACCGGCTGGGGAGGAAAAAAGGGGGGGGATAAGTGCAGTAGGGGTGAGGTGGACTACCCCGCTCCACCTGGGGACAATATCATCCCCATAGCCATCTGACATCCAGTTATATTCCAGCTGTGCCTAAAAACGAATTTAAAAAATAAATACTAATTTAAACTAGAATAAATATTAATACAGGGAGTCAGCCCAGTTGCAGTGAAATTGCCTGTATACAGCCATTTCAAAAGAAACTGTCAGTGATGGGAAGCTAACACATACGTTTCATTAGTTTGTCTACTGTTGCTTTATATTGGCGTCCTAACTGGTAGCCATCTTAGCAATGAAAAGAACCATAGTCTGCTCCCAAGCAGTGCTCATCACCCAACACCTGTGGGACTCCCAGTCATATCCTATATCTGGAGTGCCCAAGTTGTTAGTTGCAGTTGATTGCAAATGGTCGTCTGGTGGATCATGAAGCAGACTCGCAGCCTGTTTTTCTGGCTACCCAGGAGGTCTGGGGCAGAATCAGCCCCTGTTTGACTGGGTTGTGGCTGTGGCAGCCTGGCCTGAGTCACGGGTGGGGTTGGCGGATGCCCCACTCCTGCCATGGCGGCCCAGCCCTGCCCCTGGCCTTGCTCCTGGATGAGGGGAGGAAATCAGCCCCAGCCTTCCCCTGGCTGGCAGGAGCATGGGGGAGGGAGGCTGGGGCAACTTGGGGGACCATACAGGGGTGTATTTGCACCCTTTGCCTCCCCCTGCATCCAGGCCTGACAGGCTCTTTCTTTACTCACATTTCAAGCTACACACCTTGAACATTGTGCTGTCCTGTCACTATCCCAATAAGCATATTTTTCTCTTGGGGGGGGGGGGGAATGTAACCTTTCTAGTGAGTGCACTTAGTCTAGGTTCATTTGCCAATAGATGGAAGTTTCCTTCATGGGTATGTTAGTCAGAGAATTATTTTCCACTAACACACGTGTGACTCAAATACCCAAAGAACAGAAGAAAAAGATGTTTGCTGAAGATCTCAAAGTCACCCTCTCTGCAATTATAGGTTAAAGATCAACCAGCACATCGCTTAACCTTCCACGGTGTCTTCCAGCACCGACATTGGCGACTGGACTTGACATTCCTGATACATGAAAGGTGACAAGACAAATAGAAAATTAACCTTTTGTGCTTCCTTTATTCATCATATGGATGCCCAAATGGACCCAAGATCAATTCCTCCTTCCTCCCCCTTCACAGGTCTCCTTTCAAACATACTTATTTCAGTATTTCATGAAAAGATGTATCGAAGCGTGAATTTTCAGTGCTGTTTAGATTGCCGGAAACCTATGCTATGCTTTGGAAATAGCAAGGTAACTTGTGCATAATGAATGTTTTGAAATGTAGCTTTGCTTTCCTTGCTCCCTGGAGCCCGGAGAGGAGCTGTAATTCAGTGCTGCACGTGAGCACACACAGTTGATGCTGGGAAGAATGCCTTTTGGGTTAGGTCAGCATTCTTGGGTTATGCCATTAGCGTCTGCTATGGCATAAGTAGCCTGTCTGGATGAAATGCAAGTTTCAGATTCCACGGGACGTACTTGAGCTTGAGATAAAATGGCACAGTTGACGTTTCCTTTCAACACGAGCTGCAGTGCCGGATGACTAAAAGGCAGCCAGCAGGCCCCATGCAGCTCTCAAGCAATTCTGATGTAGTTCAACCCCGTACTCAGTCGAAACTTTCATGTGTAGCCCAGCAAGGCCAAAGTGGGGCAGCCAAATGTGCAACCACCTGGTTCCATTTGCTCCTGTCATCACTCTGAGTCAATGGAAAAAGAGACAGGAGATGAGTATGGGGAAAAGCAGAGCACATTTCCCTAGCAGTGGAGAGGAAAATGACACAAGCAGGCAAGCAAAGGGCCATTGGCTTGAGGCAGTGCAATGTGTCAGCGAGGAGCAGCAACAGCTCTGGGACAGCTGCAGCACAGGAACGCCATCTGACGCTGTGTAGCCTGCTTTTGTTTTCTTCTTGCTGACATCTAATGTCATTAAGGAGACTTATACAAATATCTAGGGGTGGGATTGGGATTTTACAGAAACAATGACATTAACCAAACTGCCATGGCTTTCAATAGGGATGTCAGTGTCTGGAGGGAGAGGGAGGCAGGACTCAGACTGAAAAAGTAACAGTTTCTGGAGCTTGCAAATGAGGTACGTTGACAGGGCATGCTTTACCGTGCTACTATCTGGCACCTGCCTGCATTTTGCTTACTAGCACCCTTGTTACTAGCACAGCTAAAAACCTGAAGGTAGGTGAAAGAGCCTGGTTCTAGGTTTCCCAGTAGACTCCAAGCAGGCTAGCTTTACCCAAGAGCCTCTGAGCAAACCTGAGCCATGTTCTGAGCAAGCCTAGGAAAAAGTTGCAAGAGAACGTGGTCTGAGTTTTGAGCAAAGTTAGCGTACATCTGCACTACAAACGGATGGGGCCAGTGGTTGCAGCATATGCAGATATCCCAAACTAGCTTAGATCTAGCTAGCTCATGGATGCCTAGCAGTGACGGCAGGGCAATATAACCAGTACAAGCATTTCTGGGATCAGAGGTGATGACTTGCAGGGCTAGCTCACACTGAAGCCTAGGCTGCCGTGGCTTCACTACTAATAGTACCTGAACTAGCTAGATTAAAGCTAACCAAGATATGTGTACATGTGCTGCTGTTGTTCCCTTTATTTGCAGTGCAGCTGTATTCTTAGACTAAACCCTAGTCTACACTACACCCGTCCTGTTGATCTAAAACGCAACTGCAGCTACATGAATAGCATAGCTGAAGTCAATGAACTTACTGTGGTGTCTTCCATGCTGTAAGATTGGCGGAGGCTACTCTCCCACAGACTCCGCCTATTTTCTACATCCTGGTGGAGTACTGGAGTCAACAGGAGAATGCTCGGAAGTTGATTTATCCTGTCTAAGCAGACATGATACATTCTCCATGTAGTGGAAGACAAGCACTGAGCTGCAAGTGGACCTGGTTTTTGTGGGCCAGTTTATGCCTTTGGAGGAAAACCATGTGGAACTTGGTGTTTTCACTAGATTCAATGTAAAACCTGGCAAAACTTAGCTATTCAACCATTTCATTGTGGCTTAGGGATTTTGTGTGCTGATGCATATGGAAATTGAGTTTTTACATGTGCAAATAGTCGATCAGATACATTACTGCCAGTTGTGTGGGTGCATACTTGTGTTAAGAGCACAGTCATGTTAGTTTGCATGTGTGCGCCTAACTCTGAAAAATCAAACCAGTAGATAAAACCAAGAAAATAAAGAGATGATATAGTTTCTGCTTAGACTGGCCTCGTAATCAGGTTGAGACAACTTGTGTTCAGTTCCTGAGCATGAGCCCCTGTTTCTAGAGCATTGCAGAGATTAGCCCCTGGGGGAAGGAAGCACCTCCGATTGCTCATGAGTGCCTTTGTGGCTCTTTGTTGTCCAGCCCTCCCTTGTCAGAAGGAAGGTTGCTTGCCATCAGATTGTGAGGCCTTTGAAAAGAGGGATCAAACCAAGACTCTTGTGGCTCCAAGATGGAGTCCTAGGGCACCTTCCCTCCCTAAGGGACTGAAAAAAGGAGCCACACTCTAATCACTAGCAATAAATATTAAGCTTTTAAAAATGACTATTTGACTTCAGCTTTTCCAGCTCCTTAAATCCCTATGGCTGTTCTCCCTTTTGGGCTGGTCTTACATGTTTAAACAAACTTTGACATTAAAATTCAGTTACTTAAAATGCCCGACTTCTAAAACTCAGCCTTACTGAAGGCAGAACACCATTACTTCTGCAGCCGCCAATGCTACCTGATCATTACCGCTGCAGATTGAAGCAAACAGGATGAAGAGAGGCAGGCTAGGAGAGAGGGAGACTCTTGGGGTGGGGAAAACTCTTAGAACTTCACAGAATAGTCAGCTAGTGTGACTGTTTTATTTGCTGTACGGCAGGGATGGGGAACCTTTTTTTGGCTGTTGACCCACTGAAAAATCATTCGGGAGCTGCATGCAAGTTCCCCACCCCTGCTGTATGGCTTAGTGATGTGCTTGGCAAGTTTATAATACAGACTTGACTCAAATACAGACAGATTTGACTCCCACAAAGGTCAGCTCAGCCTGTTTTTCTCTTGTCCAGATTTGATGGGGTATAAAAACCCACACTGTGACCAAATGGGTTAAAGAGCAGTTCTGGGCCCAGGTGGCACCACACCAGTGCATCTGCAGAATCTGCTATAGCTGGAGGAGCTCACATAAACAGACAACTGAGAAAAAGGAGGCAGGTAGGATAGGACAGAGGTTCTCAAACTGAGGGGTGAACCTCTGGGGGGCATGAGAAGAAATAGGATTAAAACTTAATGCATCCATTCAGAGCAGGGTGGTCTGAGTGGGGGCTGCTCACTAATAGAAAGTGCCACCATCTGTGACAGAACAGAAGTAAATGTAGCAATACTGTACCATACTCCTCTTACTTCTCTGCTATCACTGGCATTGGCTCTGCCTTCAGAGCTGGGCAGCAGGCCAGCAGCCACTGCTCTATTTGCCTTCAGAGCAGGGTAGCAGCTTCCACTCTCCTTTCTCCCTTTAGAGAGAGGGCGGGGGAAGTGTAAGCTACCACAGATGCAAAGAAGGGAGGTATGATTAAATGAATCTGAGACCCAATGGGACAGAGGAGAGTTCTGGAATAAGGGCCCATCTGGAGTCCTGATTACAGCAGAGAAATCTTCAAGTAGCAGCTACCCTGGTTCCTAGAGGAGGAATTGACTCAGGGGAGGAAGCTCTGAAGTATTCCTGCATGTTTTATATTCCTGCCTCTTGTAGGGGCTGAAGCCTAGTGAAGAGGGAGGGCCTTGGCTTCTCTAACAAGGCCCCCTGCCCCCCCATGAAGGATGCACAAATCCTTCCCCACTGAAGCTAAGGGAGATAGAGGCACTGTAAGCCCTGAGACGAGGGCACACTGCTCACAGGGGCCTGGACATGCTCTGCAGACTTTCCTTTGAGGGGTAATATTAGATTGCAAGGAGACAAGGTGTTAACAGTCAAAGGTGGCAAATTCAACTGGTGACCTGATCAGAGAGACAAGTTAACCTTCCAACAGGAGACTGCCACTATGCCAGAGCACTCACCAGTCAGGGATGTCAGAGACAGGAGAAATGTGACTCTTGTAACTAACTGCTAGGTGGCACTACCAGTAAGTTCTGCTTGTCACACCAGATAAATTGAAGTATGTGGATCTTCTGGATGAGAAGAACAAACAATCCCACTCCCCCCAAACTAAGCCCAAAACAGGCTTGTCTGTGTGGAAGGGCATTCAAGATCCCATACTCTTTGGAAGAGTAAACTTTTCATGGCTCAAATGCCTTCTTTTCCCTTTGTGTAGCTGAGGCTGCGTCTACACTGCAGGGCTGCATCTAGACTGGCAAGTTTAAAAAAACTTGCCAGCTGTCTACACTGGCTGCTTGAATTTCCGCAAGAACGCTGACAATCTCATGTAAGATTGTCAGTGTTCTTGCGGAAATGCTATGCTGCTCCCATTCGGGCAAAAGCCCTCTTGCGCAAATGCTTTAGCGCAAGAGAGCCAGTGTAGACAACGCGGTATTGTTTTGCTCAAAAAAGCCCCGATCGTGAAAATGGCGATCGGGGCTTTCTTGCACAAAACCGCATCTAGATTGGCATGGTCGCTTTTCTGCAAAAGTACTTTTTGCGGAATAGCATCCGTGCCAATCTAGATGCTCTTTTCCGCAAATGCTTTTAACGGAAAACCTTTTCCGTTAAAAGCATTGGCAGAAAATCATGCCAGTCTAGACGTAGCCCCGGGTGTTTTGCAGAAGAGGAAATGGAGTGCTCATTTGCATATCTTGCATGCTCTCATTTGCATATCTTCCGATTGCAGAAGAGGTTTTTGTGATAAAAAGCCCTGTGTAGATGGGGCCATTTGTCGGAAAAAACCATTTTGTGCAAGAGCCTGTAAACCTCATTTTTTGAGGAAAATGGCTCTTGCGCAATAGGGTTTTTTCTGACAAATGGTCCTGTCTACACAGGGCTTTTTATTGCCGAAACCTCTTCCGCAAAAAGGATTGGAAGATATGCAAATGAGCACTCCATTTGCATTTCCTCTTCTGCAAAACACCTGCTTGAGTGCGGAAAAACTTGCCAGCTGTCTACACTGGCTGCTTGAATTTCCGGAAAAGCACTATCTCATGTAAGATCATCAGTGCTTTTCCGGAAATACTATGCTGCTCCCGTTTGGGAAAGTCTTTTTCCGAAAGACTTTTGCACAAAAGGGCTAGTGTAAACAGCTCAGTAGTGTTTTCTGCAAAAAAGCCCCGATCGTGAAAATGGCGATTGGGGCTTTTTTTGCGGAAAACCGCGTCTAGATTGGCCACGGACGCTTTTCCGCAAAAAGTGCTTTTGCGGAAAAGCATCCTGCCAATCTAGACATGCTTTTCCAAAAATGCTTTTAACTGAACTTTTCTGTTAAAAGCATTTTCGGAAAATCATGCCAGTGTAGACATAGCCAAGTAGTATATCTACCAGCCAGATCTCTAGCTGGTACAAATCAGCATAGCCCTAGTGTCTTCTAAGGAGCTAGGTTGACCTACACTAGCTGAGGATCTGATGCATCATTTATAAAACCATTCAGGAAAAAGCTGGTATATGTATACAATGTTGTTCTTGCAGTTCTAATCTTATGATGACTAGTGTTACTCTGTTATGTTTCATCTGCCAGTGGGCTGTTCATGAGGAGCAGCTGATACTTTTGATAACATGGAATGATGTTAAATCTCTACAGTTTAGCCCAAAGTCAGTTTAATTTTTTTGGCTTGTAAGTGGAGGGAGCCTGCACACGGAGAGACAGTGATAGTGAACCCAGTGCTTGATGCATGCAACAGCAGAGGTAATACAGTTAAGTTACAAGCTAGCCACACTTAATGCTGCTGAACCTGTCATACCCTTTTCTACGCACAGCCAAAACTAACTGCATTTTTTTCCTAGGTTTATTTTTTTCTTTTGCTCATAGAGATTCTAAAATATGAAATTAAGATTTTTTTTTGCAAGTGAGACGACTGTATATTGAATTGCTTTGAATCCCACTGCATAATGGCTTTAGCCCAGACCCACTTCACATTACTATTCAACTAATCTCCCACATTACACCAGATGCTCCTTAGTTCAGAGTTCATTCATGCTTTTCAAACATGCCAGTTTAAGCTGCTTCCTAATAGCCTCAGCTTTTGGGGGGGCAATTATTGCAATTACCAGGTTTAACTAAATCTTGTTTGGATAATGTTTCATTTAATTTTTTCTTACCATTTTTTTTCCCTTTTATTTTGTTCGTTGGTGTGACGTGGAGAGAAATGCTTTGGGCTGTGCTATATTAGGCTGCTTATTCTCTCACATGCCTAAGCTCCTGTATTGTAAATCCTTCTGTAATAAGATATCGAGCTATCTTGCCAAAAAAAGAGACACAATCAGTAGCCGATATTCCTGGGTTTTTTTTGTAGGTGGGCAATTACAGGGCGGCAGGGAATGGGTGGGGGGAGGGGAAGAACTGTATTTCAGAAGTTACAAAATTAACATAGAGGCTGTTTTCTAGCACTGTGCCTAGAGCTGTGGCCCTGTGGTTCAGTATGGTTCCAGGCACCATCCCGGTCAGGCTGGAAAAACCATACTCTCAGGTCAATGTGTGGTGATGATCACTCCCAAGGCTGAGCACTGAGACCATGGTAATTGGCAGATCTCATCGACCTGGTGAAAGAGAATGCTCATCCAAAGCAATTACTGCCTGGAGGGAAAGGGAAAAACCTGGAGGCAGGGAATTAAGCGCTGATCAGCTGGCAGATGCTGCAGGATCAATGACCCTATCATGGCAGGGAAACCAACAGCCCTCGCCTTGCTATCAGCCCGTGTTGTTTTGGGTAAAGGCCAGCAAACCGAGCTGGAGGAAAGAAAAATGGAAAGGGGGAGGCACAGTGAGGCATTATGGCTGTCTTAGTTCATGTGACACCTATAACTGCACACAATGAAAGAACACTCCTGAGCAGAGAGCTGCCTATGGGCAGGATAATCACCAACTTATGTTTATATACCACCTGTCCATCCAGAAGGATCTCAAAGCACTGTACCAAACAATTTGTGCATAGTTAGAGCCCTCTGACATGCAGCCTCTTTGGGGCTGCAGCAGTTAGTGTGGCATCTATTTCACCATCTACACTGCAGCACCACAAAACCATCTGCGACACTTGGAAACACCAAGGAGGTGTCTGAGGGAGGCAAAATGTAATGATCTAAACTGGAATTAAACCAGAGCACCAACATATCTGAGGAGGCTTCATGGCTTGAATTGCATAGCTTCAACCTCCTGAAGAAGGTCTCAGCAACGTTCCACTGTCCTGTCCCCTCCCCAATCAGCCTTATTCCTTCAGTAACCTGCATTCAAATTCTTCTGGAGCAGCAACACCTTGGTGGGCATTATCATGGTTGATCTGCAGTTTGTACTTGTAGCAGCAGTAGGGTGGGGGACAGACAATGTTGGAGTCCTATATATATGAATGCGACCGCTCAGTGCTGGAGTAAGTAACTGGCTTGTTCCTCTTTGTTACCAAGACCAGGGCATTCATTTGAGGAGGTAGACAATGGATATTGCATTGCAAATGCACAAATAGATGAGTCTCCTAGGGGTGCCATGTGTCCGGTATTCACCCGGACAGTCTGGTATTTTTGGCTCCTGTCTGGTTTAAAAAAAAAATGCAGAGAATACTGGACACCTAAAATATCTGGTATTTTCTGAAATTTTCCCTGGCCAAGAAACGAAAATGCCGGGCATCTGGCAACCCTACAAACACTCAGGCTACGTCTACACTGGCATGATTTTCCGAAAATGCTTTTAATGGAAAACTTTTCCATTAAAAGCATTTTCGGAAAAGCACGTCTAGATTGGCAGGATGCTTTTCCACAAAAGCACTTTTTGCGGAAAAGCGTCCGGGGCCAATCTAGACGCAGTTTTCCACAAACAAGCCCCGATCACCATTTTCGCGTTCGGGGCTTTTTTGCGGAAAACAGTACTGTGCTGTGTACACTGGCCCTTTTGCGCAAAAGTCTTTTGGAAAAAGACTTTTGCCCTTTTGCCCGAACGGGAGCAGCATAGTATTTCCCGAAAAGCACTGACGATCTTACATGAGAGCTGCACTAACTCTTAAAGGGGACATGCTGTTATTTTTTTTTTTGGTCTCTCCCCCCCTTTTTTTCCTTCAACACAATTTTTTCCCATTTTTATTTTTGAGGGGGGGTGTTCGGTATTTTTGTTTCAACCATCTGGCAGCCCTACAAGTCAGTGAATTTACCACCTCTGTTTGCAGAGCTTTTATTTAGTAAGGGCCCAGTCCTGCATTCCTCCCATTGTCTTTGCTGAAAGGCTGTGCTACTTGCATCAGGCTTCAGGATCAAGCTATTAGCTGAGCAATTCCTGGGATACTCCTGAGCTCAGCAGCACTTTAGTATAGGATGAATTTTCAGTAGGATGTAGTCATTCTACAGCACATTTCCAAGTACTGTACTACTGCCCAGATCGTGTGATGTCCACTCTCCTCTTAAGAGGTACCTTAGTCCACAAATAGCCCTACTGACTTCAACAGGGACTGCTGGATTACTCCTCTTGGGTAAGGCTACTAGAATGTGCCCCAATTAAAAACTTAGGGGGAGGGGGAATTGAACAAGCTTTAGACCTTCTAGTTCCAGAAGTCACTGCATCAAGGAGAAAGTGCTCTTTGCATAGTAACTGAAAGCACAATTACACAGTGCTACTGTTTTAAATATCTGTAGGCTTTCTTTGAAAACCATATGCTGTTGGTGTCTGTCTCTGCAAACATCATGCTGCAATGTCAGCTCAGCAGCACCCTTCCCTATTAACAACTACCTGCAGCTGGACAAGAACTGCAAATTTGGATCCAGATTCATATTCAGATTTGGAAAAGCCTCAAAGTTCAGAAGGGTTTGAATGTGGGGTTTCAGTCTGGACAAGACAATAGAGAGACCTTGATCGTAAAAAGTTGGGGCCAGTTCCTGGCCCCAGGCTGGCTATATACCAGCTGAAGATCTGGTTTCAGGACCAGATTCTGAGCAATCTGCTGCACCTGCACTGTGCACATTATACCCGCATACGCAGAGGTTTCAGGGATGTTTGAATTAAAGGTTCTGGTGTGGCTCATCCAGCTTTGTTGCAAAACCTACAAGTTGAACCTCTCAGTCTAGACTGTCACTCTCTGGCTTGGCAACATCCAGGCTCCAGCATGATTTTAGTTAGCTGGATGTCCACTTATGGGTGTGGCCAAACTTTCCACGGTCCCATAAGTTTGTTTATAGCCACCAGTCCTGGCTCTGAGGACATTTAGGGGTAAATTAGAGCTAAATAACAGCATAGAACACTAACAGCCCAGTAAGCAGTGGAAGTGTTGTCAATATTGTCTAGCAGCATTACCTTCCTGTGGTCCACCAAATTCTCTGGCTAAGCACCAGTCAGGTCCCAAAGGTGCCAGACTAGAGAGATTCAATCTGTACATCGGAACAGAGGAGCTTTGATAGTATGCTGTAAATTCTGAAACCGCTCAGCTCTAATCACCATTGACAATACTTACATCAATGTCTTCTAGTGCCAATCCGCCATAAAGTCTGGGTCAGCATTTCCATTACAAACATATCTTTTACTGAGTGCTTAATTTGTGTCTGGGCTGAGCTCCAGCATGCCTGGGCTTGGCAGTTCATGGTCTCGGTACTTCTGGGTTCCTGGCCAGCTGCTGCTGCTCTCCAGCTACCCAGATTCAGAGACAGCACCATCAGCAGCGGTGTTGTAGCAGGAAGAGTCACAATACCATGCCACGGCATCCTTACTTCTGTGCTGCCTTCACAGCTCAGTGCCCAGCCCGCAGTCTCTGCTCTCTGGCCTCCCAGCCTGGTACCTCTTTCATTACAACTTAAGTACTGAACTTTCCCCTTCTCTCAACTCAACCATAAACATTCACTCAATGCTCAAGCTCAGTGCTCATACTCTCAAAGGGTTTAAATCTCGGCAATGCAAGGGGGAAATGTACAAAACCGAAGTTTTATCATGCTAGACTTTTTGTGCTTCTGTGTAACTACAGAATGGTTATTACTGTTCAGTTGCTGTACAAGCATTGTTTAAAAATGTTCATTAGCTTTCCATGTGACTGTTCATCTTGACAGCATTCTTACTGCATTTACTTTTTTGCTGTTCTGATCTTCAGGGAAAATTTCTGGGGAATGACTGTTCTTTTGCCTGCAATCAGGAATATGTGCACCCACAGACAGCATGTCTTCACTGTTTGCTCGATTTCATTCCTCATTATAGATATTTATATTGCAGCAGTGCCCAAAGATCTGCTAGCAGTGAACAGATACATGGAAAGACAAGGCCTTGCCCTGAAGAGCTAACAATATAAGAATGAATTATTCTCCTGCTTGGCTGATGGAAACTTTACAATCAGAGAACAAAAACAACTGATCTGAGCAAGCAATTACATACCATGACTGATGACCAATAAATAAGGGAAGAAACAGTTCGCAACCAATTCTGATCAGAGAACTAGTAAAGATCAAAACATGTCTTCTGTGATACACAAACAGACCTCCCCACCACCCCAAAAAACCCAGCCTTACCATTCAACATATAGGGTATGTCTAGGCTACAGGCTTTGTCGACAGAGGCTTTGTCGACAGATTTTGTTGACAGAAGCTTTGTCAACAATGAGTATCTAGACTACATCCAGTTCTGTCGACAAAGCAAGCCGCTTTGTCGACATGAGTGTAGATGCAATAATACCTTCTGTCGACAGAACTCTGTCGACAAAAGGCATTATTCCTCATAGAATGAGGTTTACTGCCGTCAACAAAACTGCCGAGTTCTGTCGACGTTATGTCGACAGAACTTGGCGGTAGTGTAGACACAGGTATAGTTTTGTTGACAAAAGTCCACTTTTGTTGACAAAACGCTGTAGTCTAGACATACCCATGATGTGTCCACTGCAATAAGAGAGGTGGAATATTGCAGCTTGTTCATGCCAAGGACTTTGGGGGTGGTAGGTCATGTGTTTGGAGAGCATTTAGCAGAAGGCTGGGAATGGGGTATAGAGACTTTCCCTTGTAGGTTTGGGTTGGAGTATGCCTCTGTCATTTGGCTGTAAGTTGGAGGACATTCAGGGATGGTTGTGAAATGTATTAATGTTCTCAGACCAGTTCTTAGTATGCAAGTGTCCAGCTCAGATAAGAGCCAAACATTCCAGTCAAAACTAGGCCTCTTTGTTGACAGGCTCTTTGCAGAGACAGGATTTGGTTGAGTTTGGAATATAGACAGTATCTTCTTACAGCTGCCTCCTTGCCCATCTCTCCGACACCTTACAAGTGGCCCTTCCAGAACAGGGGTGAATTACAGAGGTGGAGAAGACACTGTGTGCCGTATTATAATACAAGCTTCTCAGTCTTCGGCTGACAATGCCAAATCAGCAACTTTCATGAAGGATACATTCTTTTAATTCACCCTGAAGCAAACACGCACCTGCTCAAGTACACATCCCCAGCAGCAAACTCTTGATGACTAATATTTCTTTTAAATAAATCCTTTTAATACAACCTAAAGCTAAGCACCTGCTGTAGTACACATCCCCAGCAGCAACTTCTTAATGACTAATATTTCTTAAGGATTTCATTCATGCTTGGAAACAGTGGATGCAGACTGAAGCCATATTTTGCATGAATAGGACCAAGCATAACAGCACCTGCTGCTGCCTCTGCTGCTACTAAAGAGATAGTAACTAATCTCTTTAATGACTAGAGCAGAATTAAGGCTTTGATTTGTCCCACTGCATAAACACAAGTAATTCCCTTCTGCAGGCCAGGATGTAGGGATGCCCTGCCCTGCCTGGAACAAGGGCTGACTTATGTGGGTGGCCAGTCAAAACCCAAAGTGGAAGTGGAGTCATGGGGATGGAGGTGTGGGATCTCCCTGTGTGGAAGTCTGTCTGTGACCTGTATTGCCTTAATTGCTGGCAGTGATCAGTGCACAATAGGACAACAATGGGAGAACCACTTGCTCCCTTAAAGTTACTGTACCAAGAAATATTTCTGTTCTGTTCACTGTGCTATGCCAACAGTGAAGAATGGCATGATGGAGGCAATGACTAGTTTCTCTCAAGTCAAGTCTTATCCATATTGGAATGTGATTGCCTGGACACCTTGGGGAGCATATTGGTGTATGGCTGCATGGCATACAACAGGCATGCTATAGGGAAACCATACAGCGATCAGTACTTCTACTGCCGAGAAGGTCTATTAGCCAAGCTAATACATCGGCTGCTCCAGATTGGTAGTAGAAAGGAGGCCTGTGAATTTGGAATTAGAAATCTACCTCTTCTAGATTATGATGTTTTGTAATAGCATCAGGATCTTGCAAATACATTGCCAGGAACAATGTCTAGCAATGCTAAACTCGCCCAGCCTGCACTCAAAGAAGCCCTTGAATATCGTCAATCTTCATGTATTGAAGTTGAAGGTTCCCTTTGCCAGATTGTCCCAGCAGTGTTTCCTTGAACTCTTAGGGTATGTCTACACAGCAGCGTTATTTTGGAATAACCGACATTATTCTGAAATAACGTAGTTTGCGTCTACACAGCAAGCCTGTCATTTTGAAATAAATTCCAAATAATGGGCTTCTTACTCTGACTTCTGTAAACCTCATTGTATGAGGATTAAGGGAAGTCAGAGGAAGTGTGCTCTATTTCGAAATAAGTGCCCAAATTCAAAATAAGCTATTTTGGCTTAAGCTACAGTTCCGTAGCTTATTTCTAGGTTAGCCCTGCTGTGTAGACATACCCTTAGTCACCAGCATTAAAAAGAGGGTCCATCATGAGAAACCCTTCCATCCTTTCCATTCTTTGTGCTCTTCCCTCTCTGCCTCCCCACAAAGAGGTCTTAAGTATTCCTTGGCACCATAAAAAGAAAGATGTTGAAGGTTCTAGGATGGAAAGGGTTAAACTCAGGCGAACACTAGCTCCAACACAGTTAATCCATATAAAGCTCATGGATTTCTCTGCAGTGATCTTTGTGGTTGTCATTTGCATTTTTTTCCTTTTGTGAACTCTTTTCTTCTTCCCTTTTAGACTCATATGCATGCGGAAATTAGCATATTGTACCGAGAGCAGGAGATGTAAGAAGCCGACCCCCTGCTGTTCAGCGGATTGTGCAATCTGCAGGCGGCATCAATTTTTCAGCAGTCTTCTCATTACAGTCAGGGAACCGCACAGCTCCCGATTCCACGCAATCCCTTGTGGTCCTGCAGACAAGCATATGGGCTGTCAAATAGCTATACCAATACTTTCATAGCATTAATACCCTTGTTTATGCGCCCACCATAATTAAAATCCTGGTGTTAATACAGTCTAAGCTTTGCATTACTAATTATATGTGGTACAGTGGGATAATCGTGTCAGCTTGCTCCAACACTGAGGCGTGACAGCCATGTACTAACCTTACAAGAGGCCCTCTGTAAGGTTAGCCCTCTGGCCTATCCTGCCTTGCAAATGAGGAGAAGAAGGAGCAGTGGAGAAGCTAAGTGTAATAACTTAGAACTAATATTTTTTTTAAAAAAACAACTAAATATTACAGCACAATAAAGATGTCCTCCGGGTGTCAAATTCTGTGGTTGTCATAGTGATGTGTGCCTTATTAAGAGGGTGGTGTTCATTCCTGCAGCTAATCTTATAATGAGGATGGCTCATTAGGGGACTAAGGAGAGTCCCCTCCCTGCCCTCATGCCGCTTTTCCATTTCTTTTAATGGGGCTGAACTTTTGGTGTGATTCCTTCCCCCATCCCACACCAAATCAACTTTTAAAACTATATATGTAGCCAGGGGTGTACTGCCTGAGATAATGGCATTTCCTAGAATGGCCAGAAACAATCTGGGTATTTTCTGACTTTCCTCTTTTTGTACATGGCTGTGACTTCTCTCTAGTGCCACAGCTACTTTCACCTTCCTGGCTATCTGGTCCCTATACTCATTAAAATTGCAGTGTGTGTGTGGGGGGGGGGGGGAGAGTTAATGCGATCAGTTGCTTTGCCTTTATTTCTGCACCTGTTTCTGCTGCGTGACCATTTCCAGCAAATATCCTTGAAAGAGTCAATGGCAGTTTCTTGCATCAGGCACATGGCTTAATGAAACTTCCTTTTCTTATCATTAGCCACTTTGCATTTTTATATAACACTATTAACTAGCCTACTGATTCACTTTTAATTACAATCTGAGACTGGTGCACCCTTGTTATTCTTCCCCTCCTCCCCCATCAATCCAATTATAAGTGTCACACAAGGACTGGTGGCTCACTTTAAAGCTTCATGCCGGTTCCAATATTGGAGCGTCAGATTCTTCACCAGCTCAGTAAAATGACAGAATTACAGTTATATGGGTAAAGGTTTACAGGATCCACTGCTTATGGAACCCCCTCCACCTCCTCGATAGATTTCCTTGGGTCACTTTCCCTTAGCCTCTGCACCCTCTTTGCCCAGACTTCAGCTGCAGATCCATGGAGCCCATCTAGAGCTGCCATTAGCTTTCCAGGATTCTACCTTCAGCACCGTTCTGTCCAGGGTGCTTGCTGCCTTCAGCCTGTGCATAGCAGCCAGGCCACCTCCTTCCTCAAGCTCCAGGGGGCAACTAAATCTGCTCTGCTCTTCAGTTCTTCTTATATGAGCCACCCTGGCCCTGATTTGCTGTTCCTCAGAGCTCCTCTCTAATTGGCTGCCTTCAGCACAACCTCCCGAGGTCTCTTATCTCCTTTATGAGCCAGGGCAGGACAAATGATCCATCACACCCCAATCCAGGAAATCACTTAATTTCCAGGTTAAATCCTGCTGATCTTAATGCAATGTATGGGTGTTTTTTCTGAATGACCTTGAAGCCTGATCCAAAGTTTTTTGAAGTCAGTGGAATGACTACTTCGGTCTTCAGTGTGCTTTGGATCAACTCTAAAACTAAGCCCTTGAATGTTCCCAGTGTGGGTTTACAATGAGGTTGCTTTGCTGCTATGTTCCCCTGTGGCTTCTGGTCTGCAGCTGATGATGGTAATTTGCAGAGCACTGTCAGTAGCATTCCAGAATCCTGGCACTTTGCAAAGGATGTACCAGCATGCCAGGCAACCCAGGAGGTATGTTTTGACCCTCGCCAGCTGCAGTACACAATGCTCAAGGGGATTTCACTGGATCACATGTTCTTGTAAGAGAACACTTCTGCATTCAGACCTCTTTCTGACTTTCCAGTTTGTTAATCTGCACCCACGATAATTTGCCCATGGAAGAGGAAGCTGCTCCCCATTTCTCAGAGGAGAACTAAGGTTAGCTCTACACAGCACCATTAATTTGGAATAACTGATGTTATTCTGAAATAACAAAGAGTATGTCTACACTGCAAGCCATTATTTCAAAATAATGGCGAGCTGGAGGATTTCTTACTCTGACTCCTGTAACCCTCGTTTCACGGGGAGTACGGGAAATCAGAGGATGTGTTTTCTTCCTTTGACTTCCTGCTGTGTAGACAGTGCCAAAAGCCAATTTGAGCTATTTCGACTTAAGCTACATCAACTTGAGCTACGTCAATTGTGTAGCTTAATTTGACTTTTACCCTGCTGTATACCCTAATAGGAAACTGCTCCCTAAGAGGAGACTCTTGTTATTAAGACTTGATTAACTTGAAACAGGGGCCCTGAGGCCTGACTTTTTATTGTGTTATTCCAGTTTCAGACCATTGTAGCACCATGGAAATCACCTAAGGCTATGCTTAACTTGGTGCCTGTGCTTAAATTAAGTTTTGTTGGCTAAGGATGGGTTTTAGCACATGCTTAAAGTTAAGTTTGTACTTAAGTGCTTTGATAATCTGGGCCTTAGAGCTGAAAAAGAAGGGGGATGCTCAAACACAGGAGACCCCCATTCATAAACTAAAGGAGTAGAAATGTTCATGAAAATTCAGTGGTAAATTTAATCCCAGCTGTACTATGTACAGCTGAAGTGTGCAGCAGATGATTCAAAATTTTACTGATATAAAGCAAATGACAAGAATAATAGTTTCAGTTCTTGTGCACAACCCCTCCCCCCAAAAAATCCCCCAAAACACAAACAAAAAAACCCACCAAGCCATGCTCTATTTATATTTGAATCCCCCAAACATCTCTCCTAGAGTAACCTAGGGCAGAAATGGAATACAGAATCTTGTTCAATATCTATGTCAACTTTATTAAATTCTCCCTCCAAGGCTCTAGTGTAATAGAGCAAGCACTTAATGGCCTTCTGCACCAGCAGGTCTTCCCTTGTGGGGACTGAAATAGATTTTCTTCATTTTGACAGGCGAAGATCCTGACCATGGGACCTGACCTGTTGCCCAAGACGTTGAGCAGATACCAACAGCAGAAAGAATATGGGAGGCAACGGGGTCGTTTGCCGGTGAAAATGGCACTATGACCAGGAATATAGGTGTGCTGCAGCCTATAATGAATGAAGGTGAAGAGTTGTTCAGGTATTTTATGGGGACCAAAGGGCCAGATGTGGCTATAAAAGACAAATGTGGCTTCCAATTCATTAGCCAACTGAACTGTTTGTTTATTGCCCACAAAGATAAAATGTGTCCTTTTGTTTTAAACCTAACAGGGAGATGATTAGTGTCAAGGGAAATAAAGGGTAGATTCTCCATCCCTTGAAGACTTCAGACCAAGACCGGATGCCTGTCTGGAATATATATTTTAGTCAAACCCAAATCATTAGGCTCAGTACAGGGATAACTGAAATGTAATGTTGTGACGTGAGTCCAAGAGGAGGTCAGACCAGATGATCTAATGGTCCCTTCTGGTACCATATTATTGCATATAGCCAATGTACATGCAAGTAAAAATACCCCAAATGCCTTCAAATGAAATTCTATGGAAGAACACGGGTAATTTGGGAAAGAGGACTCACTATGGCCTGGTTCAACAAGGCATTTAGGCACATGAATACATGTGAGTGGTACCACTGAGGGTCATAACTTTGCTGGTTTGTGTCCCAGTTTAGCATCACAAAATGTTGATATTCTGTTTTGAGAAACAAACAAAAAATCATCTGTTTCCATGTGATTCTGAAACGGGAAAAATGAGGATTTGGGGCACTTTTAGGCTCTTCTAAGGAGTTGCAGAAGGGCCTGTACATTGAATGCTTTTTAATTTGCTGTGAACAATGGACGCTGCTAGAGAACTTTCCTTCACCCTCTCCTTGGTTCTTGTCACACAAACAGAAAGGAGGCCAGAAGTTCAGAGTGCAGACAATACAATGTTTATTAGGGTTAGTCTCCAGCAAAGATGTGTCTCATAGCTCTGACACAGCAGAGCCCTGTTTCCCAGTGTACTGTCCCCCCATCCCATGAGGAGGCATAATGATAACTGAACTACATGCCCTTAGTCCTGCTCCTTACAAATTATGGTCATGTTCCATTTTGGAGAGTTATAAGTCTGGGGTCTCCATGCCCTTTGCATGGGATACAAAAGGAGTGGGCAAAGAGAGAGGTTGTGCTATGATCAGAGGCTGGCATTCCTTTGGCCTTTTAGGCTGTCTCTACACCACAAGTTTTTGCGGCAGAGAGTATGCTAATAACAGACTCATTAGCATGAGTAGCGATGTCATTAGCATATTTTCTGCCAATGCTTTTTGCGCAAGGGGTTTTTGTGCAAAAAAAGCACGGTAGCTGCTTCCATTTTGCTCAAAAATCGCTTCTTTTTTACGCAAAAAACCCCTTTTGTGCAAGATCCTTGCCTTGCGCAAAAGGTTTTTTTTGCACAAAATAGAAGTGGCCACGGTGCTTCTTTTGCACAAAAACCTTTGCGCAAAAAATATTGGCAGAAAATATGCTAATGATGTCACGACTCATGCTAATGAGTCCGTCATTAGCATACTCTCTGCCACAAAAACTTGTAGTGTAGACAAAGCCTCATGAGTGTTTTATCTCCTCCCTAATCCCCCAAGTAGTTGCTTGGCCTTGCCTTGTTTAGGAGTTTGAATCAATCTTCAAGTCTGCCCCCATATATTACACTCCTACCATGCTCAGTAACACTTCACTGCTTTATCTGTTCCAATTATACTAACAAACCTATCTGGCTTAGGTAAAAGCAATAAGCACTGTGTCTGTCATTGTTTTTTATATAAATCCCTCTTACTATGGACAAACAGGCAAGCAAAACTTAGTACTAGTTCAGGTGAAAATACAGAGCTGGATCCTACACTGGCACTAGCATTCCTAATAAATGCCAAAATAGCAGCCGCGGAGAATAAAGCCTTGTGTTTATACAGCTAATACCTATTTGTAAGCACTGCAAGCTTCGCTTCACTGAGCTTTGATCTTATTCCTGAGGGACATACAAGATGTAAAAGGGAAGTGTAGTAGGGTCACCAGTGTAGCAGGTTAGGATTTACTGTCGTGTCTTGATAGGTCTCCTGCTCTGTCAATGAAGATAACCAGTTAACTGTGTGAGTGTGTGCTCAGTGATATGTGCTGTGTTGACTTGCACAATTAGTCAACACAGTAGACTCTGAGCCAGCCCCCCAAGACCACAAACCACATAAAGACTGAAGGGTCCCAGCCAGGTTTATTGTTAAGTGAAGTACAGTAATGTGCTTTCAACTTATGACCAGTACCAATTACTGTTCAATAACTGAGCCTATTACCAATATGGTTTTTGCACTCTCAGACCTGTTCATGCCAAGTTCTGTGAGCAGGGGCCTGCCTCTTGCTCACAGCTTAGCTTTGCTTTATATTAGCCACGTTTTGTCCATTGTTAGGTAGGCTTCAGGCCTCAAGCCAGGCCTGTGCTACATGGACTATTATTTCAGGTGGCCATCTTACGACAGGATGTTCTTACAAGCCCACATGGTACTTGGCTTCTCTGCTCAGATTTCCAGAAAAGGGTCCAGTAGCACCAATTGCGATGACACTTTGGTCCACACCTCAAGCGCGTTTTTGTGAAAAAAAAATACAATAAGTCGACAGGACAGAGGGCTTTTGCCGGTAGAGTTATTCCTCTCCCCATGATGAATAAGTCCTTTTTGCACGACAGCTCTTGTGCAAAAAGGCATGTGTGGATGCTCCGCAGGGGTTTCTTGCACAAAAAGAGCCTATCAGAAAAAGCACACATGCTGTGATGGTCATCCTGTTAATGGCAATCAGAGCTTTCTTGTGCAAGAGCGTCCATGCAGTGTACTTGGCAGAAGAAGTTTATGTGGAAGATCTCTTCCGCAAAAAGCTTCTTGTGCAAAAACCCTGCAGTGTAGACAAAGCCTTTGTCAGTAGCACCTGGACTGAGTCCACCAAAGTCTTTTATAGGGATTACCAAAGAGTCAACTGGAGGTAAGTATTTTTAGACATCACTAATCTGTGTGAGGCTTGAACTGATGACTTAGAGGGTAAAGACTCCATATATCATTGCTCCTATCAATTGAAAAGTAATATACAAATTATTCTTAGTTTGTTTCCTAAAAATGTCTATTCTAAAAATACTCAACTAAAAGGAGAAAATAAAAGTAAAGGGGTAAAATAAAAGGAAAGCAAACTGCTACATAAAATGTAGAAGAAAGTAATTTTGGGAACACAGCATTTTTTAACATTCTGTTCTATTTACTCTTGAGAAATCCATCATCTAAAACAATCACAAAACCGTTTAAACTGGGACCTAGTATTTTTAGAAACTGATTGCAAGTTCAGGCTCTGGTAACTGCAGAGAAGTACAGATCTGCTGTTTTTAATCATGATAAATAACTTTTCTTTTATCAGATCATCTCTTTTATTGGAAAGAGTTTCACTCTAGGTAGTAATGATCATTTGTGCACTTATCATCCCGTACTTTCCCCAATACAAGTAGTCAGCCATAGGATATAATTTAACAATTTATCAACCACAGGTTCATCTGGCCTTTTCCAGCCAAAAGGGCATTTTATATTATTTAAGAGACTTCACCATACATTGCTGTCAATTTCATATTTTACCAGCCCTGCTCATTAAAATGTGCAGTTCAACACTTCACTTTCTAACCTAGAGATATGCAAGCTGCATTGCACCAGTAGCCCCATGGAATTATCTATTGCTTGCTGCTGATTAAATAATTACCAAAAGGATTCAAACTATTAATACAGTATCAAAGGAAGCAATCATAATTAATTATCAGCTAAATATTTTAATGTGGGCAAGTAATGGTGAAAAGTGTGTTGCATCAGTCCCTTCTCCTATTTTCTTTAGATTAGAAGTTTTTTTGAGCAGTGAGGGGTATTTGTATAGCACCAAGCACAATGGAGCCCTGATACTGACTACTTTGGGCACTCTCTCATTTTAATAACAATAGTTTCATAGAACTTAAAGATGTAGGGTTGTCCTGCTGGGTCACAGGATTCATCTGTCTGCAAGTGCAAGAAGTAGTCCCCCAAAGAATAATATATGAGATGCAGCACTAGCTTGATACTAAACTCATGTATTCCTCTGTAAGATTTTTCTGGATGCATGTTGTTATATGATTAATGTTGTGTACATCTGAACTCCATTCAAGAGGAAATAGCCTTGACTAGTGTCCTAGTGAAAATTAGCATTAATATATGGTCTTTCTCTTGCCTCACAGGAAGCCCATACCACCTAAAATACTGATTGTAGCACAGAGAACCATCTACTTCTCCCAAAGAGAAACTTTCATTGACTTAAGTGGGAGCATTGGGTCAGAGTTAGAAGATACGTGTGGGAAATGAGTTTTCTTCCCTTACACTCTACACCAGTGTTTCTCAACCAGTTGTATGGGTACCCTTGGGGTACTTGAGGAAAAGTCTGGGGAGGTATATCAACACAACTGAAATTTGGAGAAAATGGAATTTTTGTTTTAAGTTTTATAGTGCTTTATTATTTTAATACTTTTTACACCCAAAAATTTCATCACCCTCCTGGCTACGATTAAGTTGTTTAAACAAATGTGTTGCAATAGTAGGGAAAAAAATTGTGTCTGAAAAATGTAGGTATTGGGGGTACTTATAATTTGTGGGTTTTTTTTTTTTTGAAAAAGGCGTACTTTATAAAAAAAAAAGGTGAGAGATACTGCTCTACATTACCTTTCCCCTGCAACATCTTCTTACCACTTTTCCTACTACATAGTAGCAGCTGATGTGGTTACATTCCATCTGCGGCCAGTAAGGTGAACAACCTTCTGAGGTGTAACACAGGGGTGGGGAACCATTTTTGGGTCGAGGGCCACTGGCACACAGAAAAATCAGTTGGGGGCCACATACAAGTGAGGGAACTCTCCCCCCCCCCAAAAAAACCCCTCACTGATGTGGCCTCCAACTGAGAAGGAAAAAGATACTCCCCACATTCTCCTCACACATACCAGAGCCAAGGGAGGCCCAGCCTAGTAGATTTTACATGCTCTAGCCCTGCGGTGGAGCAGCAGGAGGTGGTGTGGGGTGGGGGCTGGAGCACCAGCACTAGCTTCCCATGCTGTGGGGGGCCCTGGGCCTCAAGGGCTGAATCCAGTCAAGCCAGGGGCTGCATCCAGCACCCAGGCATGGGGTTCTCCACCCCTGCTGTAACAGAAGGACTGGGCTGCTACAGAGCATGAAACTATGATCCTTTCCCCACAAGGTTGAGACCATGTCTGATATTCCCAGACCCACTGGCCAAATATGATCTGGAACCCTAGTTTCCCAGCCAATCACAGGGCATCTCTTCCTCTTATTTTTTTTTACAGTTCTTTCAAAATGTTCCCCCAATGGACAACTGAAATAGGAATGAATGTAAGAGACACAGTCAAATCCTTTTAAAAAAAAGTTAAGGGGGTTTTTCTTTCTCGTACTCTTGTTTGCAGTACCCTCTCAGAAGCTTGCAAATTAAGTCTCTGGGGGTGATGTGCTTCTGGCAAGGATGTGCTGCTTCACTGCTTAGAATAACTGGCAAGCTGATGATGTGCACACAGCAGGTTTTTTTGTTTCAGAGAATTTCCCTTCTGGAAGCTAGTGTCAGGTTCCTCCCTTGTGTGTGCAGTAGTGAACCATTGGTGTTCTCTCACCCTGCTTTTTAGGAGCACAAATCCAATGTCTTTATTAAGTCTGTGAAAGAGCAGACTGGACACACGGCTCATTACAACAGTCTAATCCTCACTCCACTAGCCCTCCCTTATCCTACACCTGTGTTAAATGGTCAAATCAGGGCCGACTTATCCATTAGGTACAGTGCCTAGGGCCCACGATACTTTTAGGGGCCCACGAAAAGGTTTTAATTTCTTTTAAAATCGGAAGGAAAAACATGAACTTTTAGGGTGGAAGAAAATGTTTTAATTTTTTTCTCACATCAGGAAAAAAATGAAACTTTTAGGGCCCACGAAAATCTATTAAATTTTGCCTAAAACAGAAAAAAAAAGGTTAAAGTATTTAAAGTTATATCACAAATAATTTTTAATATTGATATTATTATGGTGGGAGGGGCCCACAAAGGCAAAAGTGCCTGGGGCCCATGCAAGTCATAATGCGGCCCTGGGTCAAATCATATTGAATGGTCTCTTGCAACATGTGTTAATTCCTTATCTCATCCACTTTGTGTTTAGCTGTGACATTGAGTCCCTTTCCCAGACCTAAAGAGCTCTGTGTAAGCTCAAAAGCTTCTCTCTCTCTCCAGAGCAGAAGTTGATCCAATAAAAGATGTTACCTCCCCAACTTTTTCTCTAATATTTGTGACCAATATGACAACAGCGGTACTGCAAATACCTATATTGACTGGACATGAGCAACACATCTCAATCCCAGTTCTGGAAACAGGAAATTGTTTTCTAATTTGTTGACAAACTATGAACATTTTTTTGGAACAGAACTAAAGATTTTCCTTTTTTGGATCAGCCAGCAAACTGAAAAACCAATAATTTGCCCAGCAATATTTCTCAGCTCTTTTGAAAATGACTGTTGGCTGTTCTGCAGCCCAATATAGGTAACTAGGGAGAATGGTGTGAATCCAAAAATAATCCTGGGGGAAGTTAGCTAGATATATCCTGTTCATTCTGGGGGGATTGGGTGAAACATAATAGCAGAAATAATGCATGTTGTATTCCAAGCATCCCCAGAAATTCATTCATTAATGAAGTCTGATAAAATTTCAGGACTCTGGGCATTAACATCATTTGTAAGCCATACATGTAGATCTACATAAAGTACATCACTGTGAGTACTGAACTCAAAGTCTGGGATATAAAATTCTAAGGCCTGGTCTACACTACAGTGGAAGGTCAAAGTAAGATATGCAACTACAGCTACGTTAATTACATAGCTGGAGTCGACGTATCTTAAAGCACATTTCTACACTGTCCACACAGCAGGTCTTCCCTTACTCCTCATGAGGAGCAGGACTACTGATGCTGATAGAGGCACTCTCTGAGTTTGATTTAGTGTGTCTTTACTAGGCCCGCTAAATTGAACCCAGAGGTGTAGCGAGGGGGGCAGTTGCCCCCAGGCACCATGCTAGGGGGCGCTGGACTGGGGTGGGTGGGAATGGACCTCACAGCCCCATGCATTTCTGGGAGCTGGTGGGCCATATTCCACCTGTGAATTCAAGCCTCCAAGGCAGGGCCAGGTGGTGGGAGCGGCCACTTCCAAGGTAGGGTTACCTGTCCTGTACCTCCTGTGTCTGGCTCTGCGGGAGAGGTGGGGCATTGGGTTAGAGCGGTGGGCTGGGATACCTGGCTCTGGGGGAGTGGTGGGTGCATTGGGATAAAGCAGGCGGGGGGGAGGGAGGTGCAGGGGGGGTCTAGGTCTGGGGGAGGGGTGGGTGCATTGGGGCTACTTATAATTTTTTTTTAAAGGCTACTTTACAAAAAAGGTTTGAGAAACACTGCTCTAAACCATTCCTTTTGGCCTCCCTGTTTCCTTTCTCCTTTGGTGAGTTGGGCAGGCATGAGTTTCGGTAAAAATATATCAGACATGTGCACACAGTGCCCACTCTACCTCAGCTGGTGCTAGATAATCAGAGCCTCAGTTCTAAAGGAGTTGGCATTACTGAAGTGATCGATTTCCCCCCCCGTCCCCCCATGTTTTGTTGCAGATTTTCCAAAGGAAATGCTGGTGTTTTCTATAGGTCACCCACATCTCCCAGTCATAGCAGAGACTTGGGATTAATGTGGCTTTCCCAACTAAAAGTCTTATACATGCTCGGATGTTGTGATTGTGTACACCTGGCGAGGCAGTCTGCCCAAAGCAAGGCTGGCCTTAAATCTTGATATCTATGGCTTCATTGAATGGCTTGTGTGAAATTTGGAAGAGCAGCTTAGAGAGACCTCTCTCCTTTATTTAAGGATAGAATCTCATGGCAGCCTGAAGGAAAAAGTCCTTGTGGCAGACAGAAAGCCACACTTGCAATGTAACCTCAGCCTTAGGCTACTTATTGCTTCAAGTGCCTTCAAGAAAGTGAAGGTGATTCTCGTATTGTGTGTTAGTTTTATTTAAAAGTTTTTCTGAGTGTTATTTTAACAGGTAAGTTAATCATAACAATGATGTAGTTTATCGCTGTGTGATAGTATGAAAAACAACTAGGTTAACTAGCTTCAGGGGGTAGTAGAGTTAGTTTGTACAAGGATAAACTTAAAAAACAACAAATGGTCTGGTAGCACTTCATAGACTAACAAAACACGTAGATGGTATCATGAGAAGTGGGCTGTGCCCATGACAGCTCATGATACCATCTACATGTTTTGTTAGTTTATAAAGTGCTACCAGACCATTTGTTATTTTTTAAGTTTATAGGTTAACTAGGTAAGTAAATAGGCAGTTAGGAAGCATTACAGATTGCTTAAAATAAATTTGATACACTCAAAATCTTTTTAAATGTAATTAATTAAAGCAACGAGTTACTCGTTTGCTATAACGGTGGTTTTAAATGCTTGATTGAAACAAAGTGATGAAATTCATATTTAGGTTGTATAACATTTATTTTTCTTGTGTTTTCTAAAACTTACATATTTTAAGCATTTGACATTTTTTATGTAAAAGACACGAACCGAATGAAAACAGGATATGAACAGATTAAAGAGAAAAAATTATGTAACAGAATGTAAACCACAAAAACTATAATTTATATTTGTCTGTAGTTAGTAAAATAAGTAATCCATTAAACGATAAATATCCTAAGAGGTGGATTATTTATAAGTCTTAGGCATGTCTGGAAGAAAGTTGAGTGGCACTCAGCACAGGAAAAGACTAGCAGAAGAAAAGGAAGAAGCCAGTAAATCCATTAAATTTTTGGAAGGTTTTTTGAAAAAGGCAAAATGCGATGAGGAGCAACTACAACATTCACCAGCAGATGTTACAGATGTTCACAAGGAACAACTGACCACTGAGAGTGATAATAGGAATGGTGAAAATCAAAACAATTCACAAAAAAGAGTGGAAAGTAATGACAAAGTTAAATTAGAAGAAATGGAATTGTCTGATGTTAAGAATAATGATATTGTTGCTCATAATATAATCCCCATTGTTCTTCAGTTCAATGATGTTGGATATTTGGACTTTGATAATACATCGCATCTCCCTATCATCTCACAAAACCTTCGGACAGAGATGGTTAGATGTGGGTCACAGACATTCCAAAATGAAAAAGGTCCATTTCCTAAAAAGGATGGTCGTTGGATGACACAATGTTGGTTCACACGTTGGCTTGCTAATGGAAAAGGAGATGAGGAGAATTGGAATTGGCTGCTTTATTCACCTGTAAATAAAGCAGCATATTGTTATAGTTGCCTGTTGTTCAGCTCTTCCAGTTCCAATTCCAGATCTTCATTCAAATTGGCAGCTGGGTTTAGCCATTAGAAGAAGATCGATAAAATAAAAACTCATGAAAACAGTCTTAGCCATCACCAATCATTCAGTACATGGAAGGACACAGAGCAAAGGTTGATAAGAGGGTGCATATTAGATGTAACACTTGAAGCGGAACTTCAGTCAACAATTTTACGATGGCAAGAAATCCTGAAGTGAGTACTCAGTTGCATCAAATATCTAGTCACCCAGAATTTGGCATTTCGTGGGCATTAGGAGAACCTTGAAGATGCATGGGATAAAAATGCGGGAAACTTTTTGAACCTGCTTAAATTGCTGGCACAGTATGACCCAATGCTAAACGCACATTTTGAGCATGCTCAAAAGAATCCTGGATCCGTGTCATATTTGTCCCCAGAGATTCAAAATGAATTCATTGGCATTTTAGCATCAACAGTTAGGAATCAGCTGCTCAGTGACATTAGAAGAAATAAATATTATGGCCTTTTGTTTGATTCCACCCCTGATTTAGGGCACAGGGAATAAATGTCACAGGTTGTGAGATATTGATATAAATTACAAGAGAAGGGAGGTTATTTTAAAAGAATCTTTTATACGTTTTATCCAAATTCACCAGAAACATGCAAGTACCATTGCAAAACATAATTTTGGAAAAATTAGAATCAGATGGCATCCCTCTGTAGTTCTGTAGGTCCCAGTGCTACGATAATGTGGCTGTTATGTATGGGCATATATTTGGTGTTCAGCAAAGGATTATTAAAAAGAATCACCAAGCATTAATTGTAAATTGCGATAACCATAGTTTAAATTTGTCAGGGGTGCATACTGTCAGTGAGGAACCAATCGTTATGACATTTTTAAGTATAATTGAGAGCGTGTACCTATTTTTTTTGCAAGATATACCCTTAGATGGGAAGAATTAAAAAAGAATGTTAAAATCACGCTTAAGCGTGAGTCTGAGACATGATGGAGTGGTAGAGCAGAAGCTCTAAAGGTGATTCATGATTGCATTAATGACATAGTAGATCTTCTTGAATGATTATCTGATGATCCAAATGCAACTCAAGAAACTAGAGTTGATGCATTTAATTTGTCACAGAACATTTTGACATTTAACTTCCTGATTCTTCTCCCCTTCTGGCATAATGTACTTACAAGAACTGATTGAGTACAAAAAAAGACTTCAAGATTCAAAAATGAATTTTCATGAAGCTTCTTTGGATCTTCAATCTCTTCAGGTGGAGTTTGCAACAACATGTGATGATTTGTGCCAGGAGTCAATTGAGGAAGCTAAGAACAGATGCGAGATGTGGGGGGGTGGAAATTGAAAGGAGGATCAGATGAAGGTGACAGATGCCAGGAGAACTAGCACAAGACTCTGGCCTCTCAACAGAGAAAGAAATTATACGAATCGTGACCAATTATTCTGTGCTTGACCAATTGCAGCAGGAAATATCTACTAGGTTCACCTGGCTTAAAGAATTGAACTACAAATTTGGATTCTTACTTAATGTTAAGGGACTACTGAAGGATGGGAGCTTGAACAGCCTCTGTCAACATTGTGTGGATCTAGGGACATTTTATGATTCAGATATTGAAGGGATAGACCTATATAATGAAATTAGCTACTGCAAAATGCTCCTTAAAACCCACCAGGAAGCTGCACCTAATACACCATTAGAGCTTCTGACATTCATTGTGACTTATAGTGAAGATGTGTTTCCCAATTTGTGGGTTGCTCTTCAAATACTTCTCACCATCACTGTATCTATTGCTAGCTGTAAACGCTCATTTAGAAAATTAAAGTTGATTCTGTTTTACCTTTGAGCATTGATGGGTCAGAATAGACTAAGCAATCTGGCCTTTCTAAGTGTGGAGCGAGAGAGACCCTTGAAAAAATAGATTTTGATTATATAATTAATCAGTTCGCTGTAGCTACGGCAAGAAAAATTAAACTAACTTAATCTTTACTGTGATCATATACAAGCACCTCCAAACTTTTTAATTTTCATGTCCTGTTGCTTCCGGTGTTGAATATGACTTTTCAGTCGAATGTTTCGTCTGGCTTACTCCAGACATCATCAGGGTAGTTCTACTATGATCTACTAACTGATCCCAGTATCTGTGGATATTAGTAGTGTTTGTTCTTTTTTTAATTACGTTCTTATTGTTTGCTGACTTAGAAATAAGAAACAGATACATAGTAACAAATGATGGGGGGGTGCAAATTTTGCCTTTGCCCCCGGGCGCATAACGCCCTTGCTATGCCTCTGATCAAACCCTGGAAGATTGACTGGGGCACTGTGCATCATCTGCATAGTGAAGACGTGGTCTAATAGTCTTGCAATGGAAGGTAAATGACAGCACCTTTGTATGAGCCACATTTGGTTCTTTAGTCAGTGCCCCAAACTGCTTTTTTCAAGCTACCTGGTTTTACACAATCCTTCCATGTCATAAGCTCTTAGCAATAAACCGTGACTGGAGACTGTTCACTTTCTTTCAGTCCACACATTATTTACTAAGATCACTTGTTACAGACGGAAGACTGTAATTCTCTAGCTCCCAGGTTAACTAAGCACAGCCTGTGATTATCACCACATAACTTAAAAGCTGGACTAAGAGTAATACCAACAGGTAGAACCAAACTTGGAACCTTTGGAACTTAGTGAATGAGGCCACGTCTACACTACAAGGTTTTTGCGCGAATGCCTGGCCCTCGGCTGCCATCCACACCGGGAGGAAGGCCTCCCCCTTCTGTTCCATAATGTTGTGGAGCATGCCACGCGCTGCCACAACTTCAGGAATGTTCTGCTCACCTATCTCGAGACGGGTGAGCAGACACAAAAGCGCGCCTTCAGCCGGCCAAAGGCGCACCCGACCTGTTTGCAGGCCCAGTTCAGGTGGTCATTGAAACTTGCCCAGCTGGGGTCCGTCCGTCCTGTGTAGGGCCGCATCAACCAGGGCATCAGGGGGTAGGCTGCAGCCCCCACAACACAGAGAGGCATGTGGACGTCCCTAACAATAAATTCCCGCTGGGGGAAGAAAGTGCTCACCTCCAACCTGCAAAACAAGCTGGAGTTTCTTAGGATGCGGGCGTCATGTGCCCTTCTGGACCACCCTACATAAATGTCTGTGAAGTGGCCATAGTGGTCCATGAGGGCCTGGAGCATGATGGAGAAGTACCCCTTCTGATTGATAAAATGGGCCACTCAATGTTCCAGGGCATGGATGGGGATGTGGGTCACATCCAGGGCTCCCCCGCAGTTGGGGAACCCCAGGGCAGCAAAGCCAGCCACTGTTGCATCCTCCTTTTGAAGGCGGATGACTCTCTGGAGCAGGATGTCATTGATGGCATGGACAACCTGCAGAAGGGCACACAGAAACACAGGGAACACACCGAATGAGGCAGGGTAAATGCATGATCCCTTGGACGGTGCCCGCCCCCCTCTGATGCCCTCTGTCTCCAAACACACCAGGGCCCCCTTGCCCCACAGACCGCCCCCCCCCATGCCAGTAGGCCTATGTGAGGGAGGGATGGCACAAACCGCTGGTTGTCAGGGCGTCCCCCACTCTTCCCACCCCGCAGCCTGGCAGGGAGTGCAGCACCCCCTCAGGACTTACCTGCATCACGATGGCATGGACGGTGGACCTGCCCACCCTGAACTGGTGTCCCACCAAGCAGCAGCTGTCCGGGGTGGCCAGCTTCCAGAGGGTGATGGCGACCCTCTTGTTGACAGGATGGTGGCCCGCAGTCAGGTAGTACGTCTCTGGAGCATAGGGGCAAGCCAGGCACACAGCTCCAGGAACATCTGCTTTCGCATCTTGAAGTTCCGGAGCCACTGCTGGTCGTCCCATTGCTCCAGGACCAGCCGATCCCACCAGTCAGTACTGGTGTCCAGTCTCCAATATTGCCTCTCCACGGTCAGGTGGGGATGCCCCAGGGACGCCACCGCATCCGTGGAGAGGGAGTCCAGCTTGAGCTCAGTCTCAAGCTCCTGCAGGAGTAGTGCAGCAGCATGGAGCAGCAGCTGCAGGCACTCCAAATTGGCCGTATGGGGCCAGAGCAGGCATAGGGCCACCCCTGGCTCCATGGCACAGCAGTGATGATGCCAAAGGCACAAAAGGCAGTAGGGAAGAAGCTGTAGCGTCCAAAGAGGCTGAGGGCAACTACAACTAGAACTGCTATGGCTGTCAGTCCCTGCAAGAGGTCCTAAAGCATGCAGAAGGAGAGAAACTGCTGTCCAGGGAGATCTCTTTAAGCACGCGTCTCAAAGGAACTCCAGCCCCTGTCCCTGGAAAGTCCTGGTGCCCTTTTGCCCTCTGTGAAGTAGTTCCGGGCTGAAGCTTTTGCGCATGAGCGTCCCGGCAGTGTGGACACGCTCTTGCGCAAAGCGCATGGCTCTTACGATGCGCTGTGACCAGTGTGGATGCTTTCTTGCGCAAGTACTTTGGCGCAATAACTCTTGTGCAAAACAGTCCTTGAGCAAGAAGTGTACAGTGTAGACAGTGTAACCAACAGGTTTTCCCTTATTTCCTTAAAAAGGGCTCTTGTGTGCCTGTTGAAGCCATTATCGCCAGTCACTACCCCCACAGTATCATTGTGAAACTAGTGAGGTATGCTTAGTCTTTTAAATATTTTTCTACATATGTTTTTTATTTCAGTCAAGTGGCCTGGCAAGAGAACAGATTGTCCCTGGACTGTTCACAGAATCCATAGTTCAGCTGCTGTCATTTGCTTGGCTCCCTCCTTCCTCCCACGAAATGATAACCTGTGGGCAAGAAGAACAAAGCGAGTTGGAAGGGCTGAGAGGGTGGAGGTTCTGAAATTGCCATAGGCTGTTGCCTTCACATCCAGAAGGTCTCTTCTCCCATCTCTCAAATTTATTGCGATCATTTGTTATTTTTTGGGACTACAGGCCAACAAAGAGCAAGCTAAGTGTATATGTATATATATATATATATATTTGCACAGAAGAACGAAAGTGGTTTCCAGCACAGGGCAGCAGTGATATCAGAGTATTATTACTGTATTTATATTTACTGTGTATTGGAGGTTAGGGGAGGGGAAAATCAATGCTGCAATCAGCAAGTCCAAAATGATCCATTTCTTCTAACTGCTAACATTTAAAAAGTATAAAGGAGTCAGAATAAATTCAAACTTGAAGGAGTTTGAGAAGATGAAAATAAAATGCTATCTCCGGGATGTGCACACCCATAAAAAAAGCCATAGCTATATGGTTCAGTGAACCTCTCTTCAGTTTATACAACCAATTTCTCAGGGTGAATACTCTGAGCAAGAGCCTGTACAAAGCCCAAGTGTCTCTGTAGTCCTTACCATTTGGCTTAAGTGAAACATCGGTGGTTCATAGGCCTTCTGTTGGCCCTCTGCATGGGTAAATAGGATTTTAAAAAAAATCCTTCCCTAATTTTAAACTAGGGATGTAATAGTGTTGTCAATTAACCAATAAGCAAAAGCTTAGAGGTTAATGCTATAGACTACATGGGCTCGTCTACATTGGCCCCTTTTTCGGAAGGGGCATGCTAATTTTTCAGATCATAATAGGGAAATCCGCGGGGGATTTAAATATCCCCCGCGGCATTTAAATAAAAATGTCTGCCGCTTTTTTCCGGCTTTTAGAAAAGCCGGAAAAGAGCGTCTACACTGGCCCCAATCCGGCCCGATCCTCCGGAAAAAAGCCCTTTTCCGGAGGATCTCTTATTCCTACTTCAAAGTACTTCAAAGTACTTTGTACTTCAAAGTAGGAATAAGAGATCCTCCGGAAAAGGGCTTTTTTTCCAGAGGATCGGGCCGGATCGGGGCCAGTGTAGACGCTCTTTTCCGGCTTTTCTAAAAGCCGGAAAAAAGCGGCGGACATTTTTATTTAAATGCCGCGGGGGATATTTAAATCCCCCGCGGATTTCCCTATTACGATCTGAAAAATTAGCATGCCCCTTCCGGAAAAGGGGCCAATGTAGATGTAGCCCATGTGTTCTCCTCTCTTTTCTCCCCCCCCCCAGTAAATTTTTTAGCCGGCTGGCCAGCTCAGTCTCGACTTGTGCCAGGTCCAGAACCTACCCCCACTGCAGCTCTGCCTTTAAAGTGTATTAGGAGGCAGGCGGGAAGGCATCCCAGGTCAGTTATGGCTCGCACCGGGATCTTGGAGCTCAGACCCTCCCCCCCCCCCCATATCAGAGGCGGCAGCAGCACTGGACCAGCTCCTGACTGGCACACCATGCTGCTGCCTCTGATACTGTAGAATAGTCAAGTAACCGATAAGAATACATGAGGTTAATCAACTATTCAATTAACCAATATTTAACATCTCTAATTTAAACAAGTGGGATTTCCTGTTGATTTAAATGACAGCCGGATAAGGCCTGAATATTATCAGTAAATTGATGCCTCACCAAATGTGCTATCCAGGGCTGCTAATGGGGGTGGGAGGGAAGGGCAGCTTCCCCAGGTCCTTTACATTGCTATCAGAGCTCCAGGTGGTGTGCGCTGGACAACGCTAAAGACCTCCCCCACCTTGCTCAGGGGGCCTGGCAAGTCCTGAATGTACATGGGTAATATGCACATTGCATTGTGCACTCTGTGACCCAAGAGTCCTTCTCTTTGCAAACTTTAAGCATGTGCATTGTGATAAGGTATTTAATAAGCTAACAGAACAGAAATCACAAAATATGGAAAATTAGGTTCTGGAGATGTTCCTGGATGAGGAAATTGATACAAATTAGTCACTAGAACTTTAGCTAGAGACTCCCAAATTGCCACTCAATAGAAACTTTGTAAATAAGCTTAGGGCCTAAAACTAAATGAGTGACATTGCCCTGGCTTCATAGATTCTAAGGTTAGAAGGGACAATTGTGATGATTTAGTCTGACCTCCAGTAGAACAGAGGCCATAACAATTGAACTAACTGCTGTTTGAACTAGAGCAAATCTTCTAGAAAAATATTCAATCTTCATTTAGAAATTGCAATGACAGAGAGACTACTACCACCCTTACTAAAATTATTCGAATGGTTAATTATTCTTGTGGTTAAGAATTTGTACCTTTTTCTAGTCTGCATATGTTTAGCTTCAACTTCCATCCTATGATGGGGTGACTACCCGACACGAGGCTTGAATAGAGAAAAAGGGCCAGTTAATCCTGTGACAGGGTGGACCTGGGGAAGTGGGATATAGAATGGATAGTGTAGCAGAAGGTTGTGTGGGATAGTTATCCAATGGGACTTTGGTACCCCAGAGGGGGAGGACAATAGTGACCTTGCCAGAGGACCAAGCCATGAAGAGGGAATACTCAGAGTCCAAAGGGAGAGGCAACGGGGCAGGTGACTGCAGGAAAGGGCATCAGATCCAGGGTGAGCTAATCCTCAGATGCAACACAAGGAAGTGCCTTAGCTGTCAGTAGCAGAACCTTGTGACACAGTCAATTAGCCTTTGTATATTAGGTACAATCCCTGCCATCAGTTTCTCTGTATAGGAACTTACAGACAGTAATCAAGCTATCCCTTTAGTCAAACTAAAGAGATGTAACTCCTTGAGTCTTTAAATGTAAGGCATATTTTCTAGTCCTCTAATAATTCTCATGGCTCTTCAATGAATCCTCTCCAATTTAGCATTATCTTTCTTTCTATCTATCTGTCTTTCTTTGAATTGTGAACATAAGAGCTAGACACAGTATTCCATTTGCAGTTGCACCAATGCCAAATGTAGAGGCAAAATAGGCCTTTTACTAATACTCGATATTCCTCTGTTCAAGCATCCAAAGATCACATTAGCTCTTTTGGACAGTGTCTCACTAGGAGCTCATGTTCAGCTAGTTCTCTATTATAGCCCATAAGTCCTTTTCAGAGTCACTGCTTCTCGTTCTGCAATTATGGCCTATGTTCTCTCTTCTGACATGTATGACTATATTTGGTCATACCAAAAACACTGCTTGAACCCAGATTACCTACCACATGATCCAAATTGCTCTGCATCACCAACCCATCTTCTTCATTATTAACCATTCTCCCCAATCTTTCTGTCACCTGCAAGTGTTTTCATACAGGTGTATAATTGCATGTGCTCCCTCTGAAAATGTAGCTCTTCAAACCTAATTTTAGCCTCTAGTGAGTGTTTATATTGAATGGGATTTGAAGATTGTCAGTGGTGTCTGTCTGTCGGCCAGCCTGCTATGAAACCACACAGACTACCATGATCCAATGAAGCTGCTGTGCTCTAGTTACAAGAAGGCCCCTCTTTTTCCCTCCACCTTTTGAAGTAAACTAAGACATTGTAATAGGGTGCACTCATCTCTCACGAACAAGGTTCCCTCTAAGCTGTGCGGCAACACAGCCCTGCAGCTGATTAATGAGCCCCACCGAGCTAGAGGCTCAGGGCTTCGCACATGAAGCTGCCTGGCTGGAGAAGGGGTACTTATCCCTCAGCTACAGCAGCAGCTCCCTTCTGAGGACAGAGCTGCTGGTAGGGAGGGAACATGTCCTAATGGAGTCCTGGCAACCAGCTCATGGCTCCTTCTCATTCTCCCCAGCTTCTGACATTACTGCCCTATTCAGGGTTCAGTAACTCTGTCAGCCAGCCACAGTTTTACCACTCTAGCAGGGAAATGAACTCGCTCTAGCCCTGCAGCTCTTTTCATACCAGACTGGTGGTCCCTGATTCACTGTGTTCCACACAGCCACTCTAGGCAGCTTGGAGGACATTCTCTACTGTCCTTTTTTGGAGAGAAGATTGGCAAGGCCACAAAACCTCCAGCAGGCAGCCTCAGAGGATCTGGTTTATCCCCTCACAGCCATCCATTGTCATTTTCAAATTTAAAGTAAATATAATTCATGAAGTCAGAAACAAACCTTCCCTTCCCAATCCCACTCATACTCTTCTTGGATAGCTTCAGTTTCCTTCCCAGCTCTATTCTGCTGAAATCTGGATGTTGAAGACTTATATAGCAGGAAATTCAGCACTCATTTCCTGAACATTTTAAGAACAGTGCCTTGAGGCCAGAGGAGGGGAGATTAATGTCCTCATCATTATCAGTTTTGTGCTTCACTGCAAACCTGTCCACTGCCATGGCTCCAGCAATCACTTGAGGCACAGCAAATATTTCCACATGTCATTTCTGAATAGGTTCACAGCAGATGGCAGCATCTCAAATCTTACTCTCCATCTCTCAACATTACCTGGGAGATTCCCTCGACCCCAAATGTCTGAAGCCTTGGGAAGCCGAGACCAGAGCACAGCGTCAAGTTACAGCAGAACACCAGTACGCTGCCTGAGCGAGGTAAGATCCAAAAGCTCATGTCACTGACATGACACGTGCCAGGGCTGGCAGGGGGCACAGAAAGAGCAGGCAGATGCTTGTAACACCAGCCAACAAGGGGCACTGGGAGTCCAGCCAAATAAATCAAAGGTTCGAGATTAATTGTTGTAAGAATGTCACCTTACCAGCTGAAGCAAAACAAAAACAAACAAACAAAAACCAACCCCCTCCCCACCAAACAAAAAAAAACCCCATAAAAAACAAAAGAATATGCCCAAGGTCAGGCAATTCTCCAGCACAGCCCTTTTTGAAGTCAAACTCTAGCAGTTCAGCAATCTGAAAATCTGAGCCTGTCCCAATAAGGTGTCAAAGCTCATTTTGGCAAGAAATCTCTTTCTTTGCTGCAAGATGGCAGCTACCCAGAGGCAATGGGAACCCATGAAGTAATCTACAGCAATGCAGACTGTTCATTTAAATAAATGCTGTTCCAGTACCATGTGCCTTCCACAAGTATAGACCTGGCATTTTAGTTGCATCTTAGCTTGTGTATTACACAGCACCTTAACATAATGTAAAGGGAAGCAGACTCCATTCCAGGATACACTTGAAAGCTCAGAGTAGCAGGAATATGAGAAGAATGGGATGTTGTGGTTGTGTATTTTTTCCAAAAGGAGCAAATGCTTTTGTTCTAATAATCCTGGAAGTGGCAGGCTATTAATAGAAGCAAGTACAGGCAGTCCCCGGGTTACGTACAAGATAGGGACTGTAGGTTTGTTCTTAAGTTGAATCTGTATGTACGTCGGAACTGGCTCCAGATTCAGCCGCTGCTGAAACTGACCGCCAGCTCTGAATTACATACAGATTCAACTTAAGAACCCCAAGCGTCCCCAAGTCAGCTGCTGCTGAAACTGATCAGCAGCTGATTCCAGGAAGCCCGGGGCAGAGCAGCTCTGCCTCGGGCTTCCTGTAGTCAGCGCTGGTCAGTTTCAGCAGCGGCTGACTTGGGGACGCCTAGGGCAGAGCAGCTGGGGTGCTGCTGGGTTGCTCCAGTAGCTCCGTTCTTCGGCGCTACTGGACCAACCCAGCAGCACCCCAGCTGCTCTGCCCCGGGCGTCCTGATTCAGCCGCTGCTGAAACTGACCAGCAGCGGCTGAATCAGGACGCCTGGGGCAGAGCAGCTGGGGTGCTGCCTGGTTGGTCCAGTAGTGCCCAGAGCGGCGCTGCGGAACCAACCGGCAGCGCCCCAGCTGCTCTGCCCCAGGGTCCACAACAAAAGCCTGGTCTGCTGGGGCGGGGGCACACTAGCTGCGCCCCCCCCCCAGCAGACCAGGGACACGGGGAGCAAAGCCGCAGCGGCAGCGGGGTGCCGCGCCTCTGAGGCTTTGCCAGAGCAAAGCCTCAGAAGCGCGGGACCCCGCCGTGGCTGTGGCTTTGCTCCCGGTGCCCCTGGTCTGCTGGGGACCATCTCCAGCAGACCAGGGGCACTGGGAGCAGCTTTTCTCGCCCCGGAGGTCGAGGTGGCGGGACCACTGCCTGCGAGCTCCGGGGCGAGAAAGCCCCGTTCGTAAGTGCGGATCCGATGTAAGTCGGATCCGTGTAAGTCGGGGACTGCCTGTAACTATAAAAGAGTGCAAATGGGAGGTGAGGCCATATTATATACATTTTTGTATGTTGAGGGACAAATATTTAGCCTGTTTTATACTAAGTCTCCCTTTTCTGAGTGTAGAAGTTTTGTTCTTATACCTGTTTGTGCTTGGAATTATTTGTAGCTGCAGTTAAGATCACTAAGGTATCTTGGGGATTTAATCGCAGGCACAAATAATTGAAGGTGCAAAATTCCATCTAGTGACTTGTTGCTAGTAATTTGTATCACTAGAAGAGAAGTCAGTGGTGAAAAATCTGTACACAGGACTCACAATCAATTTAACAAATATGTCCACAATACAACAACTATTTACCCTAAACGCACACTCACGTGCGCTTTCGCTCGCTTTCTGTCTAAATTCACTCCCTGTTGTTTTTGTTTTTTTTAAGGAAAAGGCAAATACATTTTAATCAGGCTTTTCCCACCTATGAATAATTGGGGGCCTACTGCTCCTCTCACATCAGTTTTACATTGTGGCATAATGGAGGTACACCTGAATTACACCAGTGTGAGGAGAAGACCAGGCTCTTGTTCTTCTTTGTTTTTATCAGTACAAGTGTTTTGTTGATGATATTTATGGCAACCGGCAAGCAATATAATCCCTAAGAAGCTAGTAATGTTGGTATAGATTCTCTTTGAACCAAGTTCCCTTTCTAATGCCAGAGTAGCATAGTGGGACGTTAGTTTGAATGAGAATAAGGACCTCTTGACAATTAAAACATGAAGACAGATTTTTTTTAAGCAGGCTCAGAAAATGAAGCCAATTTAACGGCTCTCCTTAAGGCTAAAAGGAAAGGTTCATGTGACTCTTTGGTGTTTCAATTAAAATGAGTTTTATTTCAAAATGTTTGTTCTTTTGTTGTACTCACATATTGCCAGCTGGGTTTCTTAAGAGTCTGAATAATACATATGCAGCGTCGTACAGTAATTGTTTCCTGTCCTCAAAAATTCACAGATTATTGTTTGTGCAGCTGACAGTGGCTTTAATACAGGGTTGGGCTATAGCTTCAAAAGGAGAGCAGGAGTGCTATACTTGGTATCAGTGTTCCAAAAGCCACACACAAATGAGCAATCTCCATGTATCCAAGCACAAATAAAGATGAATGTTGCCTCCGTGAGGGAGAAATGGTTTTGTCTCAGAAACCCGCCTTTCCTTTGGTCAGATTTAGTTATGCCAGGTCTGGGTCTGCAAATAATAGCAGGAAGAAAAAAACCCTCAAGCCCTTTGCATGAGCCTTGCAGGTTGTAGCCCTCCCTAGTTGTGGGTTGAATGGGTATGTATATACACGATGCTGCATCAGAAAAGGTCTACATCAGCAGAGGGCCTGAGGGGGAGCCAACATCTGAGCTAGTAAAGACTGAGGCATGTCAGAGAAGGTTAGGGAAGGGAAGCATCCTTCTTCACTAATTTAACATGCTCATGTAGGCATCATTGTATCACTAGGGCTACTTAAACCAACAGATGAAGTGAGTGTTGGCAGCTGGAGCTGGGAAGGGAAACAGTGATTTTAAAAGAGAAAATGGAAGAGGAGGAAGGATGAGGGAGGAAAAAACATAATGAAGAAGACTTGGGGTATGTCTACACTGCAGCACTATTTTGAAATAATTAGCGTTATTCTGAAATAAATTAGTCAGCATCTACACAGCAGGCAGTTATTTTGAAAGAATGTCAAAGTACTGTCAAGCTGGAGGACTTCTTACTCTGACTCCTGTAACCCACAGGCTGCGTCTAGATTGGCATGATTTTCCAGAAATGCTTTTAACGGAAAAGTTTTCCGTTAAAAGCATTTTCGGAACAGAGCGTCTAGATTGGCACGGACGTTTTTCCGCAAAAGCACTTTTTGCGGAAAAGCGTCCGTGCTAATCTAGACATGCTTTTCCGCAAAAAAGCCCCGATCGCCATTTTAACGATTGGGGCTTTTTTGCGGAAAACAAATCTGAGCTGTCTACACTGGCCCTTTTGTGCAAAAGCTTTGTGCAAAACGGACTTTTGCCTTTACGGGAGCAGAATAGTATTTCTGCAAGAAGCACTGATTTCTTACAATAGGAAGTCAGTGCTTTTGCGGAAATTCAAGCGGCCAGTGTAGACAGCTGGCAAGTTTTTCCGGAAAAATTGGCCAGTCTAGACACAGCCTCAGTGTATGAGGAGTAAGGGAAATCAGAGGAGGAGTGCTCTATTTCGAAACAAGGGCTGTGTATTCGCTCCCTATTTTGAAATGAGATACACAATTGATGTAGCTCAATTTGCATAGTTTATTTCGAGTTAAGCTGTGCAGTATAGAAGCACCAAGAGAAAAGGAGGCAGAAGACAGAAGAGAGGAGTAGAAAGGAGGACAGAATGGAGGGAATGTGAAAGATAAACCCTGTTTTACATCATACATACATGTAAATACACTTTTAGAATGAATTATCAGTACAGTATATGGATTCGTCTCAGATAGAATGAAGTCCACTTAAATTCTTCATCTAAGAGGAAGCCTATTGAATACCATCTTGCATATCTCCTAAAGCTACAGAAACTCATGTAAATTGTGCTAACATATTGCTAAAAAAACTTTTATAAGTGCCTACATCTGCCCTAATGTCAATAAACATGCGTGTCATATGCAACCTTTGGTCCCTTAAGTGAATCTCTTGTGGAGAAACAGATTTGCCAGTGCCTGTAGGCTATATTTTAAGGCTTTTCCAAGGCTGTTCACTTACAAGAGTTCCACTATGTGCAATAAGTACTTTGCTGTGACATGAACTTGGACACAACACATACATTCACTTAATACATTACTCCCAGGTCATCACTCTTTGTGTCCCACTTTTCCTGTATGGAAAACATTCATATTTGATTACCATTCACTTAAAAATAATACAGTCAGTCAGACAGGATTTCAGTATATCAGGGTGCAGGACAAAGATAGTGTTGTTTCATGTGGAGTGGTAGGTTCTGTGTATGTTGGGGAGGCTTAGGTTTTAATTGTTGTCTATGGGCCTGATTCTCCTCCCATTTACATTGGTAAGACTTAGGCTATAGCAGAGTTAGATTTGTGCTGGTGTAAATGAGAAGAGAATCAGACCCAGTTTGTTCTGAGGGAAGGTGAAACAAATAATGTGAGATTAAATTAGATCCTTCTTCCAAAAGTTGGTATTTTTGTCCCTGAAAATCATTCCCATTATGAGAGGGTCATACTATAAAGTCTTGGTGATACCAAAGTTAGGCATAAAGTTCTCAAACCCTAAAACATATTATGGCCAGATACCTGAATTAAACACTTAACAAGGGATTCCTTTGGGATAGAGAGAGAGAGTAAAGTTGGCATAGGCATTCCTATGTGCGGGAGGAATTTAGGCTATTACTTTTTGAGAACCCAGTTTGGAGGCTTGGCCAAATTCCATGGTTTACTCCTCCACACTTGCAAAAATGCCAAGGTTCTTTAATGATCCCTAGCAATCAGGATGTCTGTTTTACATCTAACCAAAACCACAGCATCTTCGAAGTGCCATGTCCACCTCACCACACTGGAATTGGTTTAATACTGACTTGGAAGGAAGAGTACCATTTACTGAACCATGAATGCTAATTCCTGCTACTTCTACTTGTCTCTTCAATGGGCCCAGTCCCAAACCCCAGATCTGAACACTTATAAAAGACAATATATTACTAGTGTAGAGTCAAAAGGCTCCAGCCAAGACTGTACAGTGTCTAGCACAACAGGGACCCAACCCCTTAGCAAGAGACAGTCCTAGAAAAAAGAGTGTACAGAGATAAGGCCGAGAGAGGAGTAGAAGGAAGTATTTATCTGCACAAAGGGATGAAGTGATTTGCCCCGTCTCACACAGGCAGCTTGTGGCAGAGATCTTCTGAATTTTACGAATGTGCTCAGCATTCATTCTTTATAAAGTACATTGTCTATGAAATTCATTTGGTGGTACTGGCTTGCACGTTTTTCAATGTGCCATTACATGGGCACACCGTTGTAAATCAGTATCGATGAGGCCCTTCGGCTTAAGTGTTGTTTCATGCCCATGGCTGGTATTTTATTTTCAGATTAATTAAATGTCATGTTTGCTTTACTCCTTTAAATGAGACTATGCACAATGTTTGTTTTTTCTGTTCCTTTCTCAGCGCTGCCTGTGCCTTTTTGCTCCTCTTCTCTGCATGCATGTAAAAGGTCAGAAAAACAAATCAATGCTGAAAAGGACCTCCTGCCCCTTTAAATCTAACATGTAGATGGGAGGAAAGGGAAATAATCAATACAATTAAAGGGAATTTAAAATTCACTGAAGAAGGCACGCGGCAGGCAGAGACATGGATCAAACAATTGCAGTTTCTGCACTATACTCATGGATCTACATTCTGTACAGCTTAGGCTCCTTTTCAAGAGCCAAGGATCAGGGCAGGCCTGCTGAAGGACAGGTGATAAAGGAAGCACTTTTGATGGGTTTGTCAGGATGTAATGAAGTAGTCCTGTGATAAGTCAGTAACAGCAGCCTATAAAGCCATACACCTCCTACCATAACAACATCAACTTCATTATCTTTGCAGTGAAGCTATTTATTAACTGGGAGTTGGACTACGATTTACCCACTCACTTGATGCACAGGTGTGTTTGTTTTCTAGATTTGCACCTGTGGTTTAGAAGTCTCTCTTGCCCAGAACGGCTCTTCTGACCCATCTAATCCCATCCTATCAGCAACAGGGGCAGTCACAGGCCAAGTTGCAGCACATGAGGTCAGTAATAAGACACTACCTTTCACAGAGACTGTGGAAATTGTACCCCTGCAAAGCCATTAGCAGAAGCCTTTTAACCAAACACTCACCCAAACACCAAAAATAAATTTGATAATTTAATCTTTTAATTATTTTAGCCCATGAGCATGTAACTCTCCTTGAGTTTACAAATGTTGTATTGGCTAATCTCATTGGTGCCAGAGCCTAAGCGTTGCCATATTTCCCATCCTCGGTTTCTTCTCTTCCTCCAAATTCCTCTACTCTTTATCCATCCTGATCCTCAACTATCTCGAGCTTGACATTGGTGTCAGCTTCCTTCTTTAACAAATTGCTCATTAACAACTCATCATGTACTATTGCAGCTCTCACTATATTTTTAGTGTCTGTCTGTTTGTCTGTGCATCTGTTTGTCCATTTGGTCAAGCACTCCTCCTAAACCATGAGAGCTAGGACTACCAAATTTGGTAGGCTGCTTCCTCGCATCCTAACTTAAACCAAGCTCAGGGATTGGTTGTGCCTGGAAAACGGGAAGTGCTGGGAATGAGACTATTTCCCATAACATGGACAGGGAGGGGCAGAGAGTGGTGTGATGCAAAAGGGAGGGGTTCAGAGAAGAGGAACGTGGTACTGAGAGTGGCTACTGAGGGCAGCTGCAGCATAAAGAGAGTGGCCAGCAGGGATGGGGCTCCACCATCTTGCCTGCCCCCAAACCCAGAGCCTGCCCTCCCCTCAGGAGAGCCTACAGGATGCGGGAAAGGACCCACTGGAGGAGGAGGCCCCTCTCCAGGCAGCCTGCAGGAGATTTAGGGGCCTCTGGAGGCCAAAGGCAACACCCCAGGTCTCACCCCCACTCCAGACAGAACTTCTGAAGGCGAGGGGTAACCCCCAAAGCCTCACCCACCTCCATCCCCCTCATGCTGCAGGGAGCCACTGGAGGGAGGCAGCTAGAGGTGGGGCATCCCCTGGAGCCTGTTCCCACCCCCATGACAGCCTGCAGGTTGCAAAGGGGCCATTAGATGGCCAGCCTGTAAAGCAACACCCCCACCAACAGGTTGTAGGAGAGGATGGCCACTGTCCCAAACAAGGCTCCACTTGGAGCATCTGTAGGCCAGGGTTGGGGGCAGCTGCAGGCCATGGACTGCTCTCTGCCCCCAACAGGCTGCAAGTTATGGGGGGGGGAGGATCTGGAAGCCGGGGCCAGCCGGCAGAGCCCCAACCCCCACCTGACAAGCACACAGACACGAATCCCACCCTGTGCAGGAGGAGATGCCCTCTGGGGACTGCAGTCCCGGCCCCTCGGAAGGAGCTGCTGTCTGGGGAGCACTGCCATGGCCCTCTCAGAGGAGCCGCCACCAGAGCAGAGCCACCTTCGCTGCCACAGATGGCCCTGGTAAGCCCCCCATCTCCTAGCCTCCTGTCCTGAGCCCCCTGCCCTGAGTCCTGCACTTCCTACCTCATTGACTTCTGCTCCCCCCCTCCTTCCCCCTGCCTTGAGCCCTCCCACCTCTCCCAACTCTCTGTTATAAGCCTCTCCTTATCCCCAAACCCTCACTCCAGCCGCCTTTTCCTTCATTTACAAAAAAAAATACAGTCATTGAAATAAAGCAGGTACGTTTTTCATTTATTTAAAAAAATTACTTCAGTTAAAGACCCGAGCTATAACAGGTACATCCGCTAGTTAACCTATATATTTAAGGCTATGTCTACACTGCATGCTTATTTTGAAATAACATATTGTGCGTCTACACAGCAAGCCTGGTATTTCAAAATAATTTCAAAATAACAGGCTTCTTACTCCAACTTCTGTAGCCTTCATTTTACGAAGAGTAAGGGAAGTCAAAGGAAGAGTGTTCATCCTTTGACTTGCTGTTGTGTAGACAGTACCTAATGCTGAATTAAAGTACTTCGACTTTTGCTATGTAATCAATGTAGCTGAAGTTGCGTATCTTAACTTGACTTTAGCCCGCAGTGTAGATGTGCCCTAAGAGACCTATCACCATGCTTTATAAGAGCTGCTTTATATCACCATGCTTTATTCAGAACTTGGTCCCTCTTTGGCATAAAGATTAGCAAATAGACGAATACATAAAAAAAATGAATCATCATTTTAAAACCCAGGAATTAAACAGTGGCCATCCAAACCATGCAGATAGCAAAAATCTCATTTTTATCTACACTGTACTACAGTTTCCAGCTCACAGCTAGCTGTCTGCTGAATTCTGGTCTTCTCTTTATATTCTGGGGATGCAACTACAAAGCACCCTAAACTCGAAATAAGATACGCAATTCATACTATGTAAGTTGCATGTTTTATTTTGATTGAATTTTGAAACAGCATATTTCAAAATTTGGTGTGTCTACACAATACCAAATTTTGAAATAACATGCTATTTCAAGACATCCCTTATCCCTCATGGAACGAGGGCTACATGGATGCCAAAATAGCACACCCGTTATTTCAAAAAATATTTCGAAATAACGGGTGGCTTGTTAAGATGCAGGATAGCTATTTTAGGATACTTTCGGTATCCTAAAATAGCCACGCAGCATAGACATACCCATAATGAATCAACACTAAAGATAAAAACCTCTCCTTAAAACCTATAAATACAGCCAGGTTATAGTTTGTGTGTGTGTGTGTGTGTGTGTGTGTGTGTGGCGGGGGGAGGGGGGGATGTTGTCATATTCCTTCACACAAGATTCAAGACATTAGTTCTTTTGAGCACCACCAAATAACCAGAAAAATGGATGAAGAAGGGGGCAAAATTAACAAATGTAATGCTTTTCCTTACCCAGGGTAGATTTATTATGCCTCTAACATTAGTTTGTTAAAATATTTTAGAAGCATAGAATCATAAGGCTGGAAGATATCACAGGAGGTCATCGAGTCCAGCCCCCTGCCCAAAGCAGGACCAACCCCAACTAAATCATCCCAACCAGGACTTGGTCAAGCCGGGGACTTAAAAACCTCTAGGGATGGAATGTCTACCACCTCCCTAGGTAAAGTAAACCTTTACCATAGGAGTAAAGTTGCTATGCATTCAAAGAGGCTTCTTTTGCAGCAGAGTCGGAGTTTTTAGGCTTCCCTCTGTTCTACTTTGCCAGAGCTGTGGGCTGGAGGTCTGCTCAGCTCTGTCACACCCAATGAGCTACATCCCTGATTTTAATTCCGACAGCAGATGTTGCGGTTGCTTCAGGTGTGATTGGACGGGGCTGGCTGAGCTCAAAATGATCCATTACCACACCGTTTTTCAGTAAAGGGTTTGTACACCCCATCACACCTCTCGATTACATGTGACCAGGTTCTCATTTACTCTAAGATCCCTTGACATTAGCTGTGTAAAAGAGAATCTGGCCTTCTCCGTTTAGTGTGATGGGCAAAATTCTGCTTTCGCTTATAGTGGTATCAATCTGGAATAACTTCAAAGGCTTCAATACAGCTGTTCCAGAATGACATCTGTGTAACCGAGCAGAACTTAACATTTTATATTTTTAAATTAATTTATTTCGTATGCTGCTTAACTGTGTCTTTCTTTGGCTTTCAAAATTTACACCTGATTTTCATGGTCGCTTAAAAACTCCTCTCAGGAAGATAACCGATAAATCGATAATTTGTATTATTAAGGGACTTCTCCTCATACTTATGTTCCCAATCAATACTCCACAGAAAATCACACCAGACAGTGCTTTGCTATCCTAATGTGATGGTCATACTGCAATAAATTGGCCTGGAGTACTTCTGAGATGTAGTTAGTTAACACACCTTGCAATGATGTTTCACACAAAACTCTTATCTGTCATTACAGATATTATAGTTATATTCTGCTTAGTACATAAAGGAATAAAAAGGAGCATACTGTCCAAATAGCCTGGAGCAATAGAAATGGTGTGCACAACATTTTAATAGGCTGGATGTAGTGAGATTGATTCACTACTGAAACACCAGATAATTAAAATGATGACATTACAGGCATTGCATCTAGAATAAATTCTCTCATATAGAGACAAGGCCACTATCTGCTAAGTTAGGTAACAACTCAGATGATCAGCTCACACATTAGCTGTGTATTCCTAACCTTCTGTTTTCAACAGAGGGGGCAATGTAACTATTTCTCTGGCCAGCCCTATACTAGACCTGGGAGCTAAGCTTAAGGTATGCAGCTCCAGCTATGTAGAATACGTAGATGGAGTCAGCTTATCTTAAGCCGATCTTGGTGCTGTCCCCACAGTGGGAGGCTGATGAGGGCAAATGCTTCCATCAGCGTCCCTTATTCCTTACAAAAGCAGGAGTACCAGCCACTGGCAGGGGCATCTTCTAAGTTCTAATTAGCAAGTCTTAATTAAACTTGTTAAATCGAACTCTGGAAGATCGATCACAGCAGTGTCAATCTTCTGCGGAGTGAAAACAAGGCCTGACTGTCCTACCACCAACTCATGCTCAACACAGTGAAAAATGATGTCCTCTTCTTTCATCTTGAGCCATCTTGACTTCAGTGTTATTGAAAATTTGGCTCTGCTCCACATCAGCCTGTTTCTACTCACCTCTTCTCCTCCTTCCCCTCATTTCTAATGTACAGGCTGTTACCCAATCCTCTTGATTTGTCCTTTACAGCATCTCTATACTCTATCCAGGCATCTTCACCCCCACCACAGATTCCTGGAAGAAATCTATCTAACTACTTACTTTGTGCAACTTCCTCACAAAGCTAGAATTACATCAAGATCAAGGTACAGGGAAAGGCTCTGTAAAAGTACACACAAAATTAGATGTGGGCTCAGTCCAGAGAATAGGATTTGGAGCTTTAGAACTTCAAAAAGTTTGGGGCTGCTTGGATTTAGTATTTAGGCATCAGTCCGTCCCAACATAAAATACATTATTTAAAAAATACCACAAAAGCGTGATGTCACTCTCTCTGGATTTTGGTTCAGCAAATTTCGGTATGTCTGCACCAGGTGAAATTGTCAGCTTTTATAATTCTAAAATCCAAACAGAAATGATTAAAAATTATTCCATCTTAATCTCCTTTAACTAATTATTTGTAATTCAAGAGATGAATTAATACAGTAGTTCTGCTTGCAGCTCCTCATTCTGTCCTGTCATGAATAATTAGGTAGAGCTTTACTCTGAAATCCTCCTAGGAAAGGTGGTAGTTTCTAAATGGCAATTTGTAGATGGGACAGTGAAAAAAATTAACAAATGATCCTGAGAAGGTTCTGGGGATCCAATCAGCCATGAGTGTGAATCTTGAGCAGCTTATTACTTGAAATCCCTGAGATGGAAAAGGACATTAGTAAAGGAGATTTTAAAATATGTTAAAAAGAACAGCAGGATAAATGACATTCTTCCACTAAGTATGTTAAAAATGCATTGGGCAATGGGGGGGTTGCAGGGTGGGAGGCAGAGAAGAACCATACATTCTCAGCTATTCTTAAGATCAGACTCCATTCTGACTCTTTCCATACATTAAAACATATTAACTACAGTCCCTTTACTTTTATAGGAGACAGTCGTCACTGAGCCTGGAGCACCTTTGGAGAAACATAGTGAGGGATCCGACCCTCTGTCTTTAAAATATTATTTGTTAGTAGCTCTCTGCACAATGCAGATTCTTAAGAATTCTGCACTAAGTAGAGTAGCAGGATTCTGATCTCAGTCAAACTGGTGCAAATCAACTGACTTTTATAGTTGCATTTCATTTACACCAGTGAATTAATCCCAGAGGCTATATCTACACTGCCATTTTTTTCCGGAAAAAGATACACAAATTGTGAACTGCAATTTGCATACCTTTTTCTGATTGTGTTTTTGGAAAAACCTCCTCTTTCGGAACATCCCTTATTCCTCATAAAATGAGGAATACAGGGATGCTGAAAGAACGCCCCCGCTTTTTCGGAAACTGTTCTGAAAAAGTGGGCACATTCCCTGAACATGGCAGAGTTTTTCCGGGACACCTCTGGTACCCCAGAAAAACTCTGTAGTCTAGACATAGCCAGAGTCTGGCCCCGAATCTTGCATAATAAAGTATTCTCCTAAACCCTACTTTTCACCCACCCAGAACTTGAATGTTGTGCATGTATGCCATATCCATAACTCCTCGCTGCTGTTTGGGGAAAAGAAGTTGAGAAGCTGGAGCATACCAGCAATGATTTTTCAGTACAAGCAGTGAGGGGTAAATTCTTAGCTCTTGCAAGTTGCAATGAAGTTGAATTTGGTCATGGAGCTTTGTGATTCTATTAAATGGTGGTGATTCTGGGAGAGGGAATGTTATGGAGAACAAAGATGGTCCCATCCTCATCCTAGTGTTGGTGTTGCTGAGACTGCACCTGCTGAGATTCAAAAGTTATAGCAAATCTAAAATATAATTTAAACAGACAAGATGTCCTGCTCTTATCTTGACTAGATAGATGAAAAACCATCAAAATGAACATTCTTCCAGGAATACTTCTTTTTGCACCATTAGCAATCCTGGGGAAATGGATATAATTATTTGATAAATACATTGCAAGAATCATATGGAATGGGAAGGAAACAGAGTAAAATCTAAATAGTTCCAGCTCTTGGATATGCTGAGGCTGGTTTTCCTGGAACTCTTGAGTCACAGCATTGCTGCTATCATGCAGTTTTCATCTTACTCACATGGTGCACAGGCCTCTTATCATACATATGTTATTTATGTCTTTGCATAAACACTCACATCATATGTCTCGTGCTACAGATACTAGTTCAACAGAACCAGCATCTGTCTCCATTAGAGTAAAACAATATTAACCTCACAAAAGACCTCATATAATCCTTATGAATCAATCAAAACAGGCTTCTTGTTGAGTTGCAACTCATTGTTTTGTTTGGCTTGTTGCGTTTTATATTGAACTGCCATTCCAATGTGGCTTACTGAAGTTGCTTGGAAACCATCTAGCATCAGCTTACTCATCCAGGACCGCCTCCCCATGTGCAAGCCGAGTGATAAGCCTAACTTTTTTTTGTTCAGTTTTTAAAGAAATGCAATTAAAATGAAACCAAACCAAACCAGTGTATGTGATGTCTGAGAGCTCAACTAAGGGGGAAATAACAAAGCCACTGATGCAGAAAAGTCTGGAATAGATATAGTGTGGGAGTGCGTTGAGGGAGAATAAAAAAGGTAGGCATGCTCAAGATAGGGACGGAATCAGAGAGGCAAATGGAAAGTTCTTTCTCTTGTGTCTTGGCACACATTTCCCCTCCAGATGAAAGAAAGAGCAAATTTTTACTGATGAATATGTGTTCAGTACTGACAGAATATTTGCAATAGCAGAAGACCCAGTGGGTAGATTCACTGCTACACATTAGTTGCTCTGTGCCTTTTTGGGTGACACAAAGCAGCCACAAAACCAATTTGTTTGGTGCCTTTCTGTCCCCACTTTCCCATTTGGAAATGATACTGGTCGTGCTCTCAGCACTATCACTTACCCCAAAACATTTCTCAGTTCCTGAGGCGATGGGGAGAGGCGCCATACCACCTGATTTCGGCAGTAACTGTGGCTGGCTGTTGTTCACCAAGGGAGCAAAGAAGGCAGCCAATCAGAGGGTTTTTTTCCTGGGAAGTCAAAAAATTATGTGAAGATTGGAACTTCTGGAACATTACAAGATGGACTTAAGCAGGGGCTAAAATCGCATTAGTCCAGATACATTTGCAGAAATTGGGAACACTGAAACACATACACACATCTACTGCTGGCCCACGGAAGCAAAGTAAAGCACATCATCTGTAAGCGTCTCCATGATTAAGGCCTTCAGTGGTGAGCTCTGTGAGGCAAGAACTGTGCCTTCTTTAATATGTGTACAGTGCTTAGTGTTGAAGTTCCCCCTTTTCCACTTGGTTCCCCAAGACTTTAGTTAATTCCTGTCTCATCACTTAGGGTTCACTATCTGTCATATATAGCAAAGCTACCTCAAATTGATCACACTCAAGAGCAGAGGGTGGATAGAGGGTGTACCACACATCCAAAGTTACCTAGCAAACCTTTATCTTCATATACATATTTCAGTGAATTTGCTATATATTTCATTACACATTTTTGGACTGGATTGATAACTTTGTAAGAACCAATCCCTCTCCAGCATGCTCTGTTTATGCACTGGCCACACTCAATCTAATCATTACCTCATTTTTACATTCCTGACTTATGCTTATTGTGCTTTTATTTGTAGTAAATGATTCCCTTGGGCTACGTCTAGACTGGCATGATTTTCCACAAATGCTTTTAACGGAAAAGTTTTTCCGTTAAAAGCATTTGTGGAAAAGAGCGTCTAGATTGGCATGGACACTTTTCTGCAAAAGCACTTTTTGCGGAAAAGCGTCCATGCCAATCTAGACGCGGTTTTGCGCAAGAAATCCCCGATCGCCATTTTCGCAATCGGGGCTTTTTTGCGCAAAACAAATCTGAGCTGTCTACACTGGCCCCTTTGTGCAAAAGCATTTGCGCAAAAGGACTTTTGCCCGAACGGGAGCAGCATAGTATTTCCGCAAGAAGCACTGATTTCTTACATGAGATTGTCAGTGTTCTTGTAGAAATTCAAGCGGCCAGTGTAGACAGCTGGCAAGTTTTTCCACAAAAGCAGCTGCTTTTGCGGAAAACTTGCCAGTCTAGACACAGCCTCGGTGTTCTCCCTCTTATCTTGGCTAGATCAGACATTCTGTCTCCTAGCTTACAGACCCATTTACTTAGCACAAATGTTCTGTTTTCAGCCTGCTAATCAATTTACCTTTCTACACCTATCTCCTATGAAATGAGACCTCCCTCATGTTTAATTACTCACATCAGGCCATGCCTATATTCCTACACTTAGTACATTGTAGGTGCTGCCGGAAAGAAATAAATGATGGCTGCTTAGTGACAGACCACTCTCTACCATGGCCTGAGAATGACATTAGTATAGGGCATTCACTATCCAGAGAGGAAGTGGTTGATTCATGCAGTGAGCTCCATTCTTCCATTTCCTTTTGCTGCTGCTACACGGAAACAGTGTTACTGCCTCAGAGGAGGTGCTATACATGAAAGCGATGGGCGGATGCATGATACAGAAGTATGTAAATAAAGATTTAACACACAAATAGGAAAGATGGTCCAGTACTGTGGGTTCTAACAAGGGGCTTAAGAGACTCAAGTCCCTCCTCTGCCCCAGACTCCTGGGGTGTAAAATGGGGATAATAGTGCTTCCTTCTTGCACATTAGTGATTGTGAAGTGCTGAAATGCTGTGGTAAATGGAGTCGCATAGGTAACTTAGAGAGGGATAGAACACAGAAGGGCAAACCCTTTTTAGCTAAAAAAATTTCTTCATGGAAAAGACAAAAAATATTAGAAGCCTTGGATTGTGGTTTTGCTTTGGACTGAAGTTGTACCAAAAGCTGAAGTTGTATGGTGAACATAGCTCATTCTAGATTAGGCAGGGGAGGGGTTAATTCCCAGCAAAGAAAGCGTCTTCCCTTTCTCCCTGGAACATGCTGTGCTTGCTAATTGAGAACAGAGTTTCCAGCTGGGCTCAAGAAAGGTCTGGGAGCAAACTGGTCTTGCCAGAAGGAAGCATTTTGTTTCTTTTCCTGTAGACCGTGGAGTTGAACTAATACCTGGAACTAGAACAGGATCCAGTGTGCTCCGTGAGAGGCAGGAACACTCAATTATCATACTCTCAGTTGAAGCTGCTGTTCTACTTTTGCTCTGTTTCCTTGCTCTCAGGTGCATCAATGTGGTACAGATAACAACTGGGAGTGAAGTTTGAGGCTGGCTGGAGTACATCTGCTTCATTGGGGTCACAAGGGCCAGGTGGTGTCTGTAGTAGAGAGAGACACATCTTTGCCTCAGCCGTGGACAGCCATGTAATCAACAGGTGAAGGAGGAGAACCTTTGGTTTGTGGTGTCTTTTGTTTGGACTCTGGGCAAGCCTCTTCCTTCTTTGAGCTGAGTTGCAAGGCTATGTTAAATTACCCCACAATCAGCTGAGCAGAGTGACTCGTGGGCCAGCAAATGAGAGAAACCAAGCCAGGGGCCTATGTAGGAGGTAAGATGTGGGCAGAACTGAAACTGGGGAGGATAGGAGGGGTGGGTGGAACTGTCTTGTTAAATACTGTGTGAACACCTAGTAAGAGAGAGGTTCCTATGCTAAACAGCATATAAGCAGAAAAGACAATGATTCCCTTTTGATGATCTGTGTGAAAATTAGCAGATAAAATTGCTACTTTTGACCATTATTTGTTCCTTGCTATTAAGGAACAAAGCAGCCCTGGGCCAAGCCCATACAGGCTTGATACAAAGCCAGTTGGCAACACCTGGGGTCTATTACGACTTCATATGACTCTGTTGTTCCTTGAGCCCTCTACTGTGCATAAGGGAGGGATTTGGCCAGTAACAACAGACCAGCCACATCTTTGCCCCCAAAACTTTCTCTGTACTGCTGTGGAAAGAGCTGTTGTTAACCTGGCTTCTCACAGTTGTCCTGTTGCCTTCCTTCCATGCAACAGTCTGCATTATTTATGCTATGTGCCATAAATAGAACTGGGCAAAAAAATTTGGCTAAAGAGTGTGTGTGTGTGTGTGTGTGTGTGTGTGTGTGTGTGTATATATATATATATATATATATATATATATACACACACACACACGTGTGTGTGTGTGTGATTGTGAAAGAAAGAATATATACACACACACACACACACGTGTGTGTGTGTGTGATTGTGAAAGAAAGATGCAGATAGGGTGACATCAAAATATTCTGAAGATTCTAATATTTTTTCCCAAATTGATTCAGGGAGGAAAACTACTAAAAGCCCCCAAAATTCTGAAAAAAAGGCAATGTCTTGTTTTGACATTTTCTAAACAAAATGCTTTGATTTTTGTTGGGGAAGGGGAGGCAGGCAGATGATTGAAACAGCTTTTTTCAAAATTCCCTTTAATTTTATTTTTTTAATAAAAAATGGTCAAATCCAAATTTTCATATCTCAGTGAAACTCTTCATTCATCCTGAAACAGATCTTTTTTCCTTTTTGATTCACCAACCTTTTAAATAATTTTTTGGTTTGATCCCAGAAGACTTTTTTCCCAATTTTTTTTTTTTTTTTGGAATTGCTAGGGAATCAAACAAAAAAATTGTTATTCTCACATGCTCTTTTACTAGGCCATAAGTGCTCTTTAGTGAAGTGCTTCACAGCCCATGGGCTATGCATTCTGTACATATTGTGCCTCACTAACTCTTCAATTCTCATATTAAATTACATCTCTTCTCTCTTGCATTTCTCTTTCTCTGTTACTGGCCTTCTATGAAGGAGTGCTTAAATGTATTTCCCATGCAGTGGTCTTTATATCAATGCTCCCTGGGATTTCCATTATATGTTGTCTGCTGTCATTTATTATTCAACTCGACAGGCCATGTCAAGAGGAGGTTTGCATGAAAGAATGTAAGCTCCCTCCCCCCAGGAAAAAAAAACAACCCTGTATTGTCTATTGGAAAAAAGTGGGCAGAAATGGAGAACTGAGGGTTGGGGTTTTTTACAATTTTGGAGTGTCTGTCTTGGACAGGTAAAGAAGAGCTCTCTTGTTGCGACTGAGCCTTGGAATCGGACTCAGGCAAGGTCAGGGTGGATGCCTGCAGCCCACCAAATACCACCAAAATAGAAGGAACTCCGCCCCCGCCCCCCCAAATAATCCTTTGGGGGTAATAATGAAAAGAATCTGAGCACTGTTCATGAAACTGTCCCAGGCAGTATAGGAAAGTTGCTTACAAAAAGCTTTAAATGGTGCTTCTCTGAGACAGAGGTAGGGAAGAAAGTGAGGAATCCTTTCTTCCCTTGGCATAAGGACTTTTGGCTTTTATAGGGAATAAACCTATTTTTAATTGTGTTAATTTCTAATGCCCTCTGTCTCCTCCCCCACAGGAAGGTGATAGATCCCCTTGGCTTGTGTACTATTCTCTTACTTTCATATTTTGGATAGGCCTTGTCCTTGCTCCAAACCAGGATTCTGATACAGCTACAGCAGAAATGGATTTACACATTACTCAAAGCTTGCTAAGGGCAGGACTGGGGAGCTGCGAGTCTTATGTAAATGTACTGAGTACATCTAAGTGTCAATTTAAAAAGCTTTGACAAACTTGAAGCACTGTGCATACAGGGAAAGTGTCAAAACAGCCAGTGTTTCAGACACAATGAACCTTTATCAGGATAATTCATTTGAGATTTTAAATGCTCGTTCAATACACCAGTATTGTCTGTAGCTATTTTTTGTTCATGGTTAGTGGCTGCCTTTGAATTTTCAGAGGATGTAGCAATTCCTATGCATAATGTACTAGGTTTATATGAGAGAACCTCTACTGGATGCAATATGTCACCGTCTGGGTGTGTTTAGATGATCTGTTCTTAACTACCACATTAGCTCTTCATGTAGCAGTCTGTGGGTCAAGAGTCAAAGACAAGCTCTTCTCCCAATACGATATGCTATGCAATTGGCTTATAGTCACTGCTGCACTGGGATCTGCATTGACAGCTTGCTAGTTGGTGGAATTAGTTTATGACCTGAGAAGTCTAATGTGACACGGAACCATGTGAGGTTATCCTGCTCTCCATGTGCAGTAGCACCAGAGTTCAAAGTCCCTGATGTAAAAGGCTGCTGGCAGGGCATTCTCTATTGAGTCTCCTCAACTCTTGTAATTGACCAACCAAGTGGGATGAGTGAGAGCCCAAGTCTGTTAACTCTCGGACTGCACCGCAAGGCACTTTTCTAGTTTCAATTGGGTTTTTTTAAGGGAGCGGGTTGAAATACAAGGTATGGTTTGTGTAGGGATGTTTCTGTTTTTATTGGGGGAGTGTTTGGAGTTGGAACTGGCAGATTACCTAGTATTTTTTAATCCTTGCTTGTTAAACTGCTTGTAAAAACACCTGAAGCTAATTGGAAAAGGTGAGAAGCTCTCTACTGTACAGTGGTTTGGGTAGAGCTATTTAGATGCTTTGAATAAAATAACTGAATGTTCTATCCTGTCCACTAGGCAGAGGTTAACGTACCATTAGCCCCGGATGTCATGTGATTAGTATGCAGCCTCAGATTAAGTGACTGGGGCCAAGAGCCTGGCACATGACTGTGCTCATTTGCCATGGATTCTAGTGATTATTGGTTTCCGTTGCACTGGGTAAGGTACCTGTCCCAGAGGCAACTCTGAGAAAACTGTTATCCTAAATTCTTGCTGCCTCTTCAAGTATTTAGGACTGCAATTGTAAATAACTCTTACCCAGGAATTGCAGAAGAGGGATTTTTTTTTAGCCCTCTTTTCCTTTGAGATCCCAGAAGGGGACTCCCATATTCTGGGCCTAAGTAAGTACTTGATGATACAGAGGATGCAAAAGAACCTCTTTAATTCTTCGATGCAGTTTGCCTGCTGGTTAATACTATGCAAATCTTAGCAATTGATCCTTAAGTGAGGCTATGGTATTGTAAATTGTATTCTAGTCATATAGTATGTCAAATTCCATTAAGTGTTGTGCTTGTAGTGTACTTGGTATGATGGCAGTTGTGTGGTAGTAATTTGTATACCAAAATGCAACCTCTGATTATGAATTATTTATTTAAAGACCTACTAGTCTCATCACACAAACTGTCAATTAGCAATGCTCTACTATATATTGCCACATCCATCCCTGCCATGCATCTTGGGCCAGGTCTGTACTAAAGGGGAAGGTCAAATCAAGAAACACAACTCCAGCTATGTTAATTACATAGCTGGAGTTGGAGTCGAAGTTCTTTGATTCGAGTTTCCCTGCTGTCTCCCAGCAGGAGGTGATGGGAGCAAATGCTCCCATCAGCTTCCCTTACTCCTTGCAGAAGCAGGAGTATTGGCCACTGATGGGGTGGTCTCCGCATTTGATTTAGCGAGACTTAACTAGACCTGCTAAATTAAACCCAGAAGACTGATTGTGGCAGCATCCATCTTCCGCTGAGTGAAGACATGGGCTAACAGTCTCTCCAGCAGGACTAATCAGAGCCTGTAACAACTTTAACAGCTTGTTCAGGACTGTCAGAGTAGCAAAGAGCAGTGAGACCACAATGCAAGTCTTCAAATTAAAAAGAAATAATTGACGAAATCCTGCTGTCCGTGGGAGTATAACTGCATTTGGTTGTGTGTTCACGTACCTAGCTTACAGATGATGGTGACCTGACTGAAAAATCAATTCTGCAAGACTCACTGTTTTGAATATAATAAACATTCAGAAACTCGCTTTACTAAAAATCTCACTAAATGAGCCCTCCCACTTCGCACTATTTTTTAGCTGCCCCTTCCCATTCCCAGTGGTGTTTGTCAAGGAAAGGCATGTTCTAGCTGCATGGACGACACAGTCTATCAATAAATCCCTAGTTGTTATTCCAGTGGTGAGAGTTGTCGTGGGGATGCTGGAGGAAGAATTATCCCTGACTCCAGTCTTGCCTGCTCTTTAGATGCATTCTCCCTATCTGGCATGTTGGGAGATAGGGGTATAGCTGGGCACATACACATCCTGGAAATTATAATAAATATGCCCATCTGACTTTCATCTTATAGACCCTAAGCCCTTTAGAGCAGCATAGCAGCTGCATCCTTGGAAACTGGACCAAAAGATAAGTGAGTTTTTACTTCTGCTATTTTGGGTCATTACCAGCCCCCTCATTACTGAAGCTAGCTTAGGCAGTAAGATAAAATTCAAGGCATCCAGGCCATATCAAATAGCCAGTCAGATTCTTTGCTGAGGTAGGTTGATGTAAAGCTTTTGAAATCAACAGAGCTGTGTCAGCTGAGAATCTGGCCTAACGCCACTGGGAGCAGAGAAGGAGACTGCACATGTACAATAGTGGCTGAGAGCGCCATGCTGAGTGATGTGTGCACTTAGACAAAATATATTCAAGACTCTCTCTGCAATCTCAGGGCTGCTTTTGTGGCCTATAATGAGATTTTACAATGAGCCTCATCTTTGATGGTATCGAATTAACATCATGACTTGTTCTACATTTTCTGTGTCCAGCAATACCTGTCCTGTCTCACAACCATCCACAGCAAAGAATGATTCCAGCTGTTATAAAGGTTTCAGGCAGATACAAATCAGAAATAATATCTCAAAAGAAGGAAAAAATTTGAGCCCAATTCTGTCCTCTGTTAACCACTTAAATTCCCCCCCAGACTTTAATACATATGAAGGAGCAAATTCTTTCTCCGTTTAGCAATTTGGTCTATATGTTCCTTTCCCTCTTACAGAGTTGTTTGCTTCTTTTCTGTTCTACATTGCTGTATGTATCTGGAATAGAATTAGACATAAAACATGTAAATTTTGCTGCTTTAAAGGCTTGATCCAAAATGTATTGAAGTCAAAGCCTGTTGATTTCAATGGGCTGTGAATTCAATTCTAACAAGACAGCATGATACAAAGTACCTTTTTCCCAGAATCCATCTGGCTGCCTCCCACCGTTCAGAACAGAGGCAGCTACATGGTGGTGGGAGCGCATATTGTGTGCCTTTCCCCTCTGTTCTACATCCCCTCCTGTACACCACAGCATCTATTGCTACAAGGGACTGGTAGCCCCTTGGCCAGTAGGAGCATAGACTCTCTCACCACCTCTGGGCTGCCATTGCTGTGCAGAGGGAATGGAGGGTTTCAAAGGAGGGTAGAGTACAGAGGAGGGCTTCAAGTCTGTGAGGTCTGTGACATCTGCCCTCATTATTCCTGTGTATACCAGCTTACAATGGAAGCTATGGCCATGACCTCAGTGGCTGGACCACTCATCTAGAGAAGACCACGTGATGAAGCAGCTCTAACAGGTTTGGCCGTTTGGGGACTCTGTGGCTCCCTTTCGGTGCAGGCATGAGTAAAAGTAGATCATGTGGCTCTTGAGTTGTCTGCCAGGCCCAAAGGTATAATTGGTCTGTGCTAACCTTTTCGCATCTGAATCTAAACTTTGTGAAAGCTTGCAATTTTAATCACAGCCAGGAACAAGGGGTTACTACTGCTCTTAGAAAGCATTGTTCTTCAGACAGCCACAATTCCCTCCTGTCTCCCCTTTGCTGTGCTTTAAGGGACATGGTGACATGGTACCAGCAGAAGCGATGATGCCCTCATCTGTGCACACACAGACACCATCTCATGTGCTGACTCCAGGACATAGAATGTGAGTGGAGTCTTGGCTTTCTCCCCTCAGGAGGCATGTAATCCAAGTCACAATCTCTCCCCAAGACTACAGTGCTTTGTATAGCTGTGTCCAGATACCCTTGCCACTCTATTTACAGTATCGCTAAACTCTCTTTAAAAAGTAAGCAGAAAACCGTAGACAGAGAACACAGGTGGCAACAGAGCCTAGTAAGAAATGGAATGAATGGGGCAATACTTTTGATTTGACACACGTTGTTTCAGTATCAGAGCAACATTGGGAAAAATATGGAAATAATAATATGAAGAACTTTTCATTCACTAACTGATGAGTGTAATGGTAGTCTTTTGACTTGGCCATATGCTGGGAAAACACTTGGTAGCAAAGACAAAGGTTCACGTTTTCAGCTACTGTAGCGATTTTGAAACGTCAATTCCAGTTTCATGATTTTAATATTGGTAGTAAAAGCCTAGATACCTACTAAGAGCCAAACTCTGCACTTGGTTACATGGCTATAATGCTCTGTAAAAGTGTCAAATTCTGCTCTCAAACTTGCTTACTCTCAGACATGCAATGTGCATCATCCTTTTTTTCACAAGATTAACATCTGTCCCATATGCAGAAACCTGTCAGCGCTTACTAGACCTATAACAATGAGCCACCATAGCATCTGCCATCAGATTCTGGTCCTAAATGTCAGGCTTATATATTGATAGTATGTTTATTTATCCCTAGGATCTATTTCTGTTCTAACAACTACTTTAGGCAAACAATTTCTATTGTGCAGTATTGCAAAGGTCAAGAGTTCTCATTTGAAAATGCCAAGGCTTTATTACATTATGCTTTTTCTCATTTTAAATATTTTCTTAAGTTTTTTTTAAAGGAGCTTGTAGAGCTTTGTGTGTGTGGGTATACACACATGGGCTCAGTTACTCTTTTCTGCAAGCCACGGGGAAGCAAATTACCATGCTGTCTCAGAAGCAGGCCAGGAATGAGATTGTGCTTCAGGCACAACCTCGCTCCTGGTTCTCTCTTGCTGCGGAGGAGGTGAGGAGAACAGTGCCCGAGCCCCATATTTCGTGCATGTCAATTGCCCTGGCAGGATGCCCAGCAAGCCAAGGCACAGCAGACACCCCATTACACCCCTCTACTGAAATCCTACATCACTTTTGTTGAAGGGTATGTTGCTTTCTTCTTACCCTGGGGTCTTAACGTGAACAGATAGCTTGCCTCAGTCAGGGACTATAAGGAGGAACACCATAGTCAGTGGGCCATGCAGAGACTGCCTACATTCTTAGAAGCCCAGCTCCAAAGTGATATTTAAGCTTTTAACTGTCATTGATTTCAATGGAAGTTAGGGATTTAAATACCTTCCTGGATCTAGGCCTGGATGCTTGTAGAGATGCAGGACTCTCTGCCCAAGTTGGGATTTCTCCTCTTCTGTTAGGGAACATATAGTACAGATTGAACCTCTCTCAACTGGGACTAACTGGTCTGGCAACATGACCACTGATATTGCTGGATCAGAGACCCGGTAGAGGGTCAGAGGCAGGAGCCCTGCGGGGAGCCAGGAATGCAACCCAACTGGCTGCAGGGAGGCCAGTGGCTGGGAGCAGTGCTGTGGGAGTCCGGCTGAGCCGGTGGCAGAGCAGCCAGAATGCCAGCAGGCTCCGGCAGGGCAGCTGTCTGCCATGACAGGTCTGGGAACCCCATAGGGCTGGCAGAGTCGGGAACCCGAGTGGCAGAGCAGTGGTCTGCTGCAGAGAGAGGGGGACCAGGAGTCCCAGTGACAGGACTGCAGGCTGGCAGGGCTTGGAGCACTGGTGGTGGAGCAGTGGTTTGCCGTGGTGAAGCTGGGAGCCCCAGCGGCGAAACCATGGGCTGCCCTGGTGGGGCAGTAGGAGTGGTTGCAGGTGGGGAACTGGCTGGGAAGCCAGACCAGACCAGGACCAGAGCTGGCAGGCGGGGTGGGGGGAGAAGGGGGGGGCAGAAATGACCTCCCCTAGTCTGGCAAAATCCCTCCTTCAGGACCGCTCAGGTCCCAAGGGTGCTGGACTAGGGAAGTCCAATCTGTACCACTGAAGAGAGAGGGCCCATGTTCCCTAGAGTTCTGTTACTGACAGCTCACCCATGGAACAGGGATATGGCGGAATAGGCTGGAAGCAACTCAGCAACTAGGGCAGAGTGGTGCACAAGGTTTAATAAAATTCCACTTGTTCAGCTTAACTTTGCTTGGTACTGATCGGTGTTGGCTGATGTTCCCTTGTTTTATGACTTGGCATTAGGATTGTCAATACATTACATAACACTTTTTGAGCAGACAAGGTGGATGAGGTAACATATTTTCTTGAACCAAACTCTGTTGGGGGGAGAGAAGCTTTTGAGCTCTCCAAGGCTCTTTTTACACGAATCCCCAGGCTTTAAGATGTTGAGAAAACAAAATTCAGAAGATGATATTCTTATATCTGCCCTCTACCATCTTCTTCCTACAGTCCATTTGTTATTGTCGTCTGCCTGTATGAACAGATTTCTTTACAAGTCAGTATTGAATATGCAAATTAAAGCTGGATGTTGCTACTTCTCACACTTATTTCAGCACATCTCTTTAAAAATTGATTTGGAAAGCCAAAGAGATATTACTGTAGTGAAAGTGGGGAAGTGTTTCATAGAGAACATGTTGGCAATGCTACTGGATCCCAAGGACATCTCGCTCCTTGCTGAGAGAGTGAAAAAGAGAAAGCGGACTCATAATCTATTTATCTACCTCTTACAATGATCATCACTCTTAATCCTGGTGATCCAGGTTTGCTTATCTGCTTAGCTATCTTCCTAAGAGACGCGTCCTGAATGTAGAAGAGGTGCATCTGGGCATGAAAATGTTCAGGGTAAGAAAATGTCGTCCTAACACCTCCCACCCCTATTACACAGTGTAGCTCACCGATAGCATATGAATAAATTGATTCCTTATCAGACTGTTCAGTCTAAAACTGAACATTTCTTTAACTTGCAATAAAGGCACTTGATTGTTGCCATTTGGATGACTCTTCTCCTCCCCTTTCAAATCTTCCCTCTGTGCCCAGTATCCTCTCCGTTCCAGCCCATGGGCTCCTTTACCTTCTACTGCTTGGACACAGATGCCCAGAAAGTCCAATCTTCCCTTCCTCAGCTACATCAGAACTTTCTTACTGACTGTGCTCTGAGTAGCTTTGGCCTTTCCAAAGGGAAAGATGGGAGAAGTAAGGAGGTTCCGCTGTCTGTTTTTACTTTTAAAAAGAATCTCTGGAATGTTACAATACCACTGTGACCTTTGTGTTAACTAATAGTAGTAAGGGAGAGAAGATGCAGTATATGTTAATGTCCTGTAACTGTACGCTTGCCAGTATAACTCAACAGTAATTATTCTAAATTGTAAAGCAGGGTTACTGCCCTTAAGCCTAGGAGAACCTGGCATTCTGTTCCCGGAACTCAATCTGCCACCATGTTGTTGTAGTAATAATAATAGCAAAATGGATGCGGTTAACATAAGAGTGCCCAGACAGGTTGAACCTCTCTACTCTGGAACTCTCTGATCCGGCATGATTTTAGTGAGCTAGATGTTCACTTATCATCGGTATGGCCAAGTTTCTTGCAGTCCCATAATGTTTGTTTGCAGCCACCAGTCCTGGCTCTTAGTGTTCTGGGCTGTTATTTAGCTCTAATTACCACTAAATGTCTTCTAAGAGCCCAGTAAGCAGTGGAAGTGTTGGTAATGGTAATGCTGCTAGACAATATTGACCTTCTGTGGTCTGGCAAATTCTGTGGTTCGGCTCTGGTCAGATCCTGAAGGTGCCAGACTAGAGAGGTTCAACTTGTACTGGTGAGACCGTGGCCCAGCACAGTATCTTGTGTTCTGATAGTGGCCAGTGCCACCAATACTTCAGAGAGAATGAACAAAGCAATTATTGAGTGAGTTCCTTGTCATCCAGTCCCAGCTCCTGTTAGAAGTTGTGTAAGAACACCCAGAGCATGTGGTTGCACCCCTGACCATCTTGATAGACCACTGATAGACCTGTCCTCCATGAATGTATCTAATTCTTTTTTGAACCCTGTTATGGTTTTGACCTTCACAATATCCCCTGGCAAGCAGTTCCACAGGTGGACTATGTATTGTGAGGAAAAAGTACTTTCTTATGTTTGTTTTAAACCTACTGCCTATTCATAAGCAATCAGTAGCCTTAAATATGTTTGACAAAACATTTGCACAAACAACCATGATTGGGTTTTTTTTAAATGTGAGCCATGAAGGTCAAAATCTCAAAAATGATTTGCTCCAAATAGTTCAACCAGTTCTCTACGTGGCTATATCTTATCATGCACTGATAGAAATGATTCAGTTTGGCAACAAATACAACTGTGCAGCTTATACTTTGTGGTTGTTGGCAGTTGGCAGTGTATTTGGTTACACGAAAATCGGGTGACTATAACAATCTGTTCTGTAGTTGCTAAAATAAACTTGCTTCATCTGTGGATTCACTGGCTGTGAACATTCAGGCAGTCAAGATTATTCACATTATGCTTAAAGAAGTAAATTTTAATCCTGCTCCGTAATTTGTTGTAGAAATGGCACATTTTATATGGGATGGAACAATATATAAATACAAGAGAGAAACACTATTTTACTTTGACAGAACTCTGGAGCAGAGGCTAATAAGCAAGCCGATCAGGGATGTGACTGCATCCTCCATAGTAAGATCATGCATGCACACAACTTTTCTAATGAATGGGTTCAGAGGGAATTAATAATAGGATTCATATCTAGACAGCAAATCTTACAGAAGCCTAATTTTTAAAAAAAAATGGTGCTGGCAGTGGCTAGTTGACCTGGAAGGGCGAGTCTTAAAATGGTCTGTCTAAAATTACAGAATCCCATTTTATCTGCTGCTTCTCCGTTGGCAATCTAAAGCTCCAGGGGGGTCTCTCAAACTTTCTCCTGTTTATAAGATTTATACTACTCCAAATAGGAAACAAATGCTACCATGTGATTTGTGTGACCAACCATAGCTTTGGGTATTGATAAATAGAATCCTAATAACAAAGGGGGAAAGGTTGGATAAAAATCTGTAATTTCAAATAAAATTTAGGAAATTGCCACTTGAGTATGAATAGTCCAGGAGCAGAACTAAAGGCAAACTTGTCCAGTAAAAAGTTCACAAATACCATGCCTCCTGGAGTTCGGCAGAATATAGGGGAAGCAATGGCTCCAGTATCTCCACCAGAAATTTTGCTCAGCCCAAGTTAAGGAATCAATGCATTCCATCAGAGATGTTTGCAAAGAATATTAGGTGTCTGCTGGTGATGTGATTAACCAGCAGACTACAGAGAATGATACGAGAAAGAAAGCTAAAGTGGTTTGGATATGTTGTGTGCATGTCAAAAAACTGTATTCCTAGGCAAGCCATTTACTGGAGAAGGACGACAGATGAAGTATTAAAAATCCACTGAGAGAGAGAATTCTGTCATGGAAACAGACTATCACAGACAGTGCCAGATTAAGACATGAAGTAACTAAACTACAGCTTAGGGACTTGCGTTATGAGGGACTTCTTAAAAGAAGAAAAAAATGGCTCCATTTCAGATTTTATCAAAAGCATTTGATAAATAAAGGGGTCATGGGGAAAAAGAAGATTCTCTCTAAATATAGGCATTTTTATACAAATATACACAATGACTACACAAATACCCTTGCCCTACTGTTACCCATCACTAATTGTTCATTATTGACAGGCAGGAGGTCAGGTCTGAAGGAAACCTCCCCTCCCCCCCAATAATTGCACTTGTAAAATTAGTATTTCTATTAATAAATGTGCTATCAATCTCCAGAGGCAGTGTTTTGTTGGCCAGCTGATGTTCCCTTGTTTTATGATTTGGTGTTAGGAGTGTCAATAAATTATATATGATGTGTTTATACACACATCTCACTGCCAATTAAAATAATGAAAAATGTGAGGTCAGAGATGGCAGTATTGTGATGCAATCCTACCAAGCTCATCCTTGTATGGGACTCATCCTAGAAGAGAAGGCATGTATAGCATCTCCTTTGCTGGTAATAGCCAGAAGGCCGCTATCTTTTGTTTATAGGCTAGCATGCTCAGGCATATAGTGCCGTCACTCTTGTTTTCCTTTGTTTTCTTAGGTGCTAATGTGTTCTTTCTTCTTTTGAACTGTACATAGGTACAATTGTGTATTTTAGCGTGCACATCGCTTTCTGCTTCATGCACTTTCCATGCTTTGCATAATTGAGTTTGCAAGTGATCGTCTCATGGACTTGAGTCAAGTGGATCTTGGGGAGCATAAATTTGTATTTACTTCCCTCTGTCAATGAACCATCACTCTTCTTTTGCCACACAATAAAAATACAATTCATTGTTTTGTAGCGATAATTAAATTGGAATAAACATTTTTGAATGTTTTATTTATAATTTGGATAAACCTCATATTTCTCTAAGCAAGTTAATCAGATTTTTTTCATTCCTTCATATGAAAAGAAGGATAATTTTCCTCCTTCATGATGATAAAAAAATTATATTTCCTCTCTTGTTTTCCTGTGAGAACACAGATGACAGCACTAACTTTCACAGAAGTATCCTGGTAAAATAACAGAGGTATTTGGCATATATATCTTAATACAATATTGTTGTTGTATAGATATATAAATCTCAATATTCATAATATAACAATTTTATTGGGTTTTAATCAATACTTTCTTCTACTAATTTTAGTACCAAGATTTGATAATTCAGCATAGTCATCTGTAAAAAAACAAATTAATTTATTAGAAAAAATACAACCTGCATACAATTTTCTTAGGGTTTGCTTATTACCTGCATGTCATTCATATCAATATAATTAATAGTTGATCTGTAAGCTTGTGGGTTATCTGCCTCCTATATCCTCTGTTGTCTTTTGTACTAGTGCCACCTCATATCCTCTAAGAGTCTCATTGCATATTCAGACAAGGAATATTGGAAGACAGGTGGTTTAGATTATTCTATTTTTATAACTTTGCCTATGTATATATGCAAATATAAAGCTTTTGTGCTTATATATTCAGTGTTCTTTTTGTGAAAACAATACATTCTATTTTTTTATGGTATGGGGCCTCTTATACTTGACATAGTTCAGGGCCTCAGAATGTCATAATCTAGGCCTGATAATGGAGCAAGAAACATGGCATTAAATGGATGGAGATGGAAAGACTGGGTTGCCTCATGTTGCAAGTCAAGGCATGAGAGTCTAGTAGTAGTGGTAGTCACATTAGTTCTATGGAGTACTTGTGCTGAATCTAGTATCTGTGTGAGGGAGCTGAAGTGGGTGGTATGCATAGGCTTCTTGTGTATGACTGACTCTCACTCTGTGTAACTGCCACGGGGTTGGGCACAATCTCTCTACAGCTACAGCTTCATGAAACCACACCAGACACGGCTTTGATTGAAATAAATTCCTTAGCACCTAAAATCATTGCTTGAACAGGTATATGACATCTAACATATACCATAGAAATGTCCATTGAAAGAGCATTAGTTAGGCTACAAAGTTGTGCATGCCACAGTTAGGAAGCACCCGCTTTACAGTTGCCCATGCAGTTTTGATTTTACCTTCTGTACATCCATCTTTGTGTACTGAGTGTGGCAGGGATCCTGTGTGTGGGGGGAGGGAAATATGTGAGCATGTAAGTAAACACCGTACCACAGTGAATATGCAGAATTAAGGTTTCAACATCAGTTGTCAATTTAGCACTTCCTCACTCTGATGTTGCCTTTGCTATCTTAATAGCCTTCTTTCAGTGGAGGGTTTAGTATATATCATCCACGAATCAGAAATGGACTCTGTGCTGAGTCTATGGGTGGTTGCGGAGAAACCTGAACAGGCTGGCCCCCCCCCTCCACACTTCCCAGGCTTACCCAGTGTGTCCATTCCTTCCACGAGTCCTGCACTTTTGATTGTATTTTCAGTTGTTTGCCCTGTTGCTAAAATATCCCTGAGGACTATGAGGGAGAGGGGAGGATGTTTACTTGTTTTTAACACTTTTTGTCAATACCTGAAAGGAATTTATTGGGATGTAGAAAAGGCATTTCTCTAGCCAAGGGGCTTTCCCTTCCTGAATTTCAAAGGCTCTCTGGAGGCAAAGACAGTGTTAGGGCATTTCCAAGTTGCAGGAAGCTTTTATTATGAAAAATTAGATAATCTAAATATAGGGATTGTTTTCAGCTCCTCCTATAATCATTGGCTGTCTCTTATGCTATGCACGTCTGCGTCATAACAACTTTATATTACATGAATCCTTCAATTTAAAGCTGTGTTTTCATGTGCTACAGGCAGAGACTTTTTGCCCCAACTGAATGGTGTTCTCCCCATGTTGATGGCTTATCAGATCCTGAAGTCATATTTGCCATTTACTATACCATAAAAATATCTACTTTGGAGGGTGCTTATTTGTGCAATGTACTTTCTGGTGCGATAAAGAGGCTCAGGGCATGGAATTATTCTTGAGACTCATAAAATTTACTTGGCACCACTGAGCATAAGGGTAGTCATGGAAACATGCTCCTGAAAGCTCTCTCAAGGCCCGATAAGAGCCTCAAGTGCTACTGTTAGTGTCCAGCAGGAAAAAGGTGAATGGAAAAGGTCAGTGCTGATGACAGTGTGTGAAATGCCTTGAGGTGATGGAAGGAGGCATAAAGCAGGTTGGTTGGCAGAGGGAGAAGTCGCTCTGCAGGAGTTAGGGAGACAAACAAGCCTGGCTACTTGAAAGGCAAGTGTACTTGAAACTGAGTCTCTGAACTTAAAATGGAAGGTGGCAAGTGAAGTTCATGAGGAGGACAATGCACTCAGCAGCAGCACGTGGCCACCCCAAAGTGCATTTGCACAGTAGCCAAAACCAGAATTTGGCTCCTTTCATTCTATCAGTTCCTACTTTCTTCTATCTATTGCCCCATGCTGCTCTTTCCTGGTCCTGGTCTGTGTCCCTTTCTCCTTGGCAGGCAGCCATTCAAAAAATTCTGGGAGATATCTTAGCCCGAAGATGTAAACTGCATGTGATTGTGCAGATACAGACTGCTGGTAAGCAGAAACTCCATACCTAGACAGCAAAAGGTCAGAAACATCGAATGAAAAGAGTGACCCAAAAATTGCCAAAATGCATCTCTGGCTACCTAGTCCAGTGTTGTCACATCTCTGACATCAGGTGCCTCAGAAAAAGGCACAAGAAATTGTGGCTAGATGTGAGCTAAGCTATATTCATGGGGAATTTCCTCCTAATAGTTAGAGATTAGCTTAAGCCTTGAAGCATTAGTTTTTGTGTCCTTCTGAAATCTCCTGTATTCACGAACATAACTCTGGCTATTCTTCTTATCTAGACAAATGTTATATCTGCTGACTCTTAGTAAGTTCTTGGCTTCAGTAACATCCTGTGGCAATGAGTTCCATAGCTGGTGCATAAAACATTCCTTTTATTGGTTTTGAATGTGCTGCATTTCAATTTCTTTCACTGTCTTCTAATTCTAATGAGATAAAGTGAATGAGGTAATATCTTTTATTGAACCAATTTCTGATCTTTCATTAGACCAACTCCCTAGTTCTAGTATGGGACAAGGAGAGAGAGAAATTCTTGATCTGTTTTACTGATGCTATTCATTATTTTGAATACTCTTATCTCTCTAAAAGACTAAGTAAACCACATTAATTTCAATCTCTCTCTCTCTATTTGCAAGAGCTTTTCTATGCCCTGACTTGTTCTGGTCACTTATATAAATGTAAAATATCCTTTTTAAGATAGGGCAGTTAGTACTGTGTACAATTTCCAAGATGTGCCTGCATGACTGACATTTTCCATCAGATTCCTTCTACATTTTAGCTCTTTTTTTGCTGCAGATGTTTCATTGAGTTGTCTATGGTGATATCCTGGTCTCTTTCCTGAGCTGACACACCTAACTGGGTTTTACACCGACTGTGGCTAATTCAAAAATTTCCCTTGAATATGTGTTACCTTGAATTTATCAACGATGAATTTAATCTGCTATTGTGTTGCCCAAGCTAGGTCCTTCTGATGAAGTTCCTCACGGTTCTCTCTGGATTTTCACACATATTGTATCACCTGCATAATTTGGCACCTCAGTTTCCTTCTCCAGATTAAGAAATATATTTAAAAATATTTAGATGGGTATTGTTGGGATTATTCTAATAAAATCTCTAAATGGTGCTTTTGTGTGCTACTGTGCTGAAACTATTCCCAGCCCCAACCTCGCTTTCCTCATGGAAAACTATTTTTATAGTTGGTCATATGGGATTTCTCCATCAATGATGATCTGTATTTTTAAATCCTTGGTATGATCCCATCACCGCTGGTCTTCCCCTCCATTTCTCAACAAACAGCTCCCACTTCATACCCTTTGTTTGGAAAATGACCACAACATTAATACTGGAGTAGGTGTTGGAGAAGTGTTTGTAGGCAGCTGGACTTGCTTTCTTCAAGCATGTACTGTTTGTGTGTGAACAGCAGCATTTCACACGGTACTAGTTTTGAAATCAAGGTGCTGATGGCAATGGGGAAGTTTGAGTGATGTGATGAGTTTGTGGCTCGTGAAACACCATGTATTGACACCAAACAGAATGCCAAATAACTTTAATTAGGCTTGATTTGCTATACTAAGCTCTCGGGGAGCTCCAGACACTGTCACTCAGGTTGATCGTTATTCACCACATGGCTTAAATCCACTTTATACACTAGCATCTGTTGATTTGAGCTTTTTTCTTTTTAAGATGAATTGCTAGCCTGTCTTTCTTCCCCTTGGCAGCATGTGTCAGGCATGCGGAATAATTCACCTGGCCCTCAGTGCAGACTAGACCAATACTTATAATCATGAGTCTGCCACTCCAGATTCTTTCCCTCTTATTATGTGCTACATCTACCACAGGGTGTAATACACTTAATGTTATTCAACTAATTGTGTAAGCATTCATTTTTCCTTATACATTTTCCCTCCTGTGGCAGGGTTCCAGAGCCTTGGCTTGAAGCCGGCAGAGAGAACAGGAACAACTGGAATTTTGTTCCCATAAGAACAATTCCTTTCAAGGAATTCTTTATCCAAGTTGACTGACTGGTGGGCACTGTGTTGTGTTTATGAAATGAAGACAACAACTGACATAGCCTTATTAAATGGAATGTAAGCATGCATGCTTGCACATTCAAAAACACACACTGCAGCTAATAATACATCCATTCAGTGATACTGCCTGTAATGAACAGACTAAACAACACTTCGTTTCCTCTTCTGATTATTCCAGAGGAAGGCCTCACTATGCCCTTTCCTAATGTCTGTTGAAGTGAAATTCCATGTTTTAAGTATTCTTATATTCTTTCTATAGTAATCTTTCAAGTATGACTTCCTGTATGCTTTTAGACTATGGGTTTTGTATGAGAACTGTATCTTTATTTTACACACACACACACACACACACACACACACACACACACACACACACACACACACACACACACACACACACACACACACGATGACTTTTATGCACCAGAATACAGTAATAAAGAGAAGAATCAAAATTGTATCCAAACCCTAACCAAGGCTAAAACAAGGCCCAATTCATTACTAGATTGCCATTTTAAATCCAGTTTAGGTGAGCTATTAACAAAGGTTGTCCTATGGCTTCTCAGTGGCTGAGGTAACAAGAGTTGATGCTCTTAAAACAAACCCAGCTGCAGCAATTGGGGAAAGGAATGTGTCCCATTCCTCCACACAGCATTGTATTATCCTAGTGATGTTACCCCTGTCCCAATACAGTCTCAGGGTTCATATAAAGAGTTGGGAGAGTCCAGGAGTAGGAATGTATGTGGTCTGAATCAGTGCCTGCACAGAGGTGGTATTGTTGTCTGTCATCACTAGGTAGTGCATTCTTTGCAGTATCTGAAGAGTGATTAAAAACTGAAAGAGTGCAGAGAAGACTAAACTTCTATCATTCCAGAGGTGAGCTGTTTAGGGCAGGGTTAAAGTAGAATAGCAAAGTGTGCAGAGAAGCTTTCACCATTGCGACTCTTTACGTAGTTCTGCATCAGATCTAAATAGAGGACTTTGCTTTCCAGTTTTGACGCCTGCTAAATCTTAGTGTACTTCACTAGCAGTGCACAGTCACATTATAAAATCAGTGTGCAAAGAGGGTGATGAGCTCTTTGAGATCATTATGCACAGGGCATGATGTAGCAGGAGGGTGATGCTTAGACCTTATCTAACAAAAGAGAAAAATTGAGGGCTTCTGTACACGAGGAAATTGACCAGAAAGAGTGATTGTGCAATAGCTCCCTGTATGGATACTCTTATTTCACAGTAGGAATGCTACACAGCAATGAAGGGCAACCTAGGCTAGTTCATGGGCCACATGAGTAGCCTTCCTTCATCTCAGTGCGCTTCAAGACTGTCATCACTAGAATGGTCTCCCAGGATAGGATAGTTTTGCTAACTGTGCTTGCACATCTAGCATTTGCAGGGTGTGCCACGTGAACTCTAGCAGCACTTCGACTGGAGGCAGAGGGAGCACACGCCTCTCACAATGCTGTGTGCCATCAGCATGTACCTCACTTCCCGTGCCCTTGCTTTAAGTGTGTGTCAGTGTTGTAATACCGGTAGGAAAAAAACTACTCAGTCGAATATCAGCGGAATCTGACTGGCCACCCTGTGCATGGGCTAAAACCTCTCGTGGACTACACATAGAACCCCAATTTGCTGCAAGTGGCCCTCGGGCCTCAATGCCACAGTGGTTCCAGAATAGGTATAGCAAGTTAAATTCACACCCCTCCTTATTCCAGAATAGCTTCCCTGAGTAGACAAGCCCTACTCAAGGACTAGCTCCCTGTTATACTAGTATGTTCCAGTGCTTGCTTATTTCCTCAGTATGTTCTCCTGAGGAGATTAACAAAGACCTAGGACCTGCCTCTTCACCTACCTATAAGCATACTGAGGATGGGGTCACTCAGTGTATGTCTGTGCACCCTTGGCTGGCCCATGCCTGCTGGCTTTGGGCTGGGCTGCGGGGCTGTTCTTTTTGTGTAGACTTCTGGGCTTGAGCTGGACCCCAAGCTTTGGGAACCTTCCACGTTGCAGGGTCCTATAACTTAGACTTCTGAGACCAGGGTGCAGTCCACACAGCAGTGAAACGGCCCTGTGGCCTGAGCCCTGCATGTCCAAGTCAACTGGCACAATCCAGTACGGGATGTCTAATTAGGAAGCCTAATCCGAACTAGCTAGTCCGTGCCACGTGTAGCCGCGCGGCACGGGGTCCGACCTAGCCGGCATTTAAAAATGGCGCTGGCCAGTTTTATGCAAATGAAGCCCGGGAAATTCAAATCCCGGGCTTCATTTGCAACTCTGTATGACTACATTACCCCCCCTAGTTCGAACTAGGGGGGTAGTGTAGACATACCCATAGGCTATGTCTACACTGGCACCTTTTTCCGGAAATGCTTAAAATGGAATACTATTCCATTTTCAGTTTTTCCGGAAAAGGAGCGTCTACATTGGCCCCGGAGTTATCGTCGTAACGAAGCGCTTTTCCAGAAAAGCGCGTCTAGATTTGCGGCGCGCTTTTCCAGAAAAGCAGAAGCCTGGAGCCATTTTGAAGAGGGCAAAGGCCACCAGATCTTTCCGGGGGCAGGGCCAGAGCGCCGTTCAGACACGTGGTTAAAGGGGTCTTGCCGGGCAGCCGTTGGTCTCCTGCTCCTGTGCCTTGGGGCCTCTGTCAGGGACTGACACCCTTCGTAGGGTCTGTGGTTGCCCTCTGACTTTTGGGGACACCACCCTTTGGCCCCCAACTGCTTTTGCCTGCGTTTTTTTTTTCTGCCCTGCTCTGTCTGCTATGGAGCCGTGGGTGCCCATGTGCCTGGTCGGGCCCCTGTTGGGGCAGCACAGGTGGCTGCGGCTCCTGCTGCAGGCCGGTGCCATGCTGTTCATGGACCAGGAGGCAGAGATCGCCTTGGACTCCCTCACTAGTGAGGCCCTGGCAACCGTGTGGCATCAGCACCCAACCGTAGACCGGCCCGTCTGGAGTCTGGAGAGCAGCACCGACTGGTGGGACCGTGTGGTCCTCGGACGATGGGACGACCACCAGTGGATCCGGAATTTCCGAATGAGAAAGCGGATCTTCCTGCAGCTGTGCACCTGGCTCACCCCCGCGCTGCAGAGAGCCACCACCCGGCTGCGGGCACCCATCCCCGTGAAGAAGAGGGTCGCCATCGCGCTCTGGAAGCTGGCCACACCAGACAGCTACCGCTCGGTGGCCCAGCAGTTTGGGGTGGGAAGATCAACCGTCGGAGTGATTGTCGTGGAGGTAAGTCCCAGGGGGAGTGAGATGGGGGGAGGGTGCTGCACTCCAGGCCCAGGGACAGCCAAGACTCCCGGCTGGGTCGCCCAGGTGTTTGGGCCGCCCCTCCCTTGCACAGGCCCGGTGGGGGGGGAGGGGCATGTGGCAAGGGGGGCCCTGGTGTGTGTGTGTGTGTGTGTGTGTGTGTGAGGACAGAGGGAATCAAGGGGGGGGGCCCAAGGAAGCACACACTCACCCCTGCCATATGTGATGTGTTCCCTTGTGTTTCTCTGCACCCTTCTGCAGGTCGTCCATGCCATAAACGACGTCCTGCTCCTGCGAATCATCCGCCTGCGCGATGTGGATGATACCATGGCTGGCTTCGCTGCCCTCGGGTTCCCCAACTACGGGGGAGCCCTGGACGCCACCCACATCCCCATCCGGACCCCGGAGCATCGAGCGGCCCATTTCATGAACCAAAAGGGGTACTGCTCCATCGTTCTGCAGGCCCTCGTGGACCACCGGGGCCGCTTCCTGGACATTTACGGGGACGGGTCCGGCCGGGCACACGACGCCCGCATCCTCTGGAACTCTGGACTGTATCGCAGGTTGGAGGCGGGCACCTACTTTCCATGGCAGGACTTGACTGTCGGGGATGTGCCTATGCCCATCTGTGTCGTCGGGGATGCGGCCTACCCCCTGATGCCCTGGCTAATGCGGCCCTACACGGGGCAGCCGGGCCAGAACCGGGCCCAGTTCAACGACTGCCTCAACCGGGCCCGAAACCCAGTGGAGCTGGCCTTTGGACGTTTAAAGGTCCGCTTCCGTTGCTTGCTCAGCCGTCTCGAGATGGGTGAGCAGAATGCAACGGAGATCCTGGCCGCGTGCTGCGTGCTCCACAACATTGTGGAGCGCAGTGGGGAGGCCTTCCTCCCTGCATGGATGGCAGCCGAGGCACAGACCTTGGAACAGCCCGACACAGCTGCCGTCCGCCAGGCGCGCCAGGATGCGGTGCGCATCAGAGAGGCCCTGGTGGACATGTTTGCCCAAGCCCCGTAGTAGGGTCGCCTGGGTCTCCCCAGACTACTCCCGCCCGTCCCCTACCCTTTCCCACCTCCTCCCCTTAACTCCCCCCCAATTGTAAAGCGTCGGGTCAAAGCATGTCGGCCGTCATCGAGTCTGTTCGTCGGGTGCGTCGGGCTTAGTTAGGGTTTTTCTTTTTAGCTTAGGCTAGGGTTTAGGCCACCATCGCCTGTCCCAAAGAACAGCCACGAGGATGCGGGGTTCGTGCGGAAGGCTGAAGTCAGCGTACCTGATTCCAGTCATCTTCCGTCGAGGGATCTCCTGGCTGTTCCTCTCCTGAGGCCCAGAAGGACCAAAGGATTGAGGTGGCCAGCAACACTACCCAATCGTCCTCCCTGCGCCTAGACTATGTTTAATTATCTGTAGTGTGCATCTTGTAACCATTCTTGCTAGTTTGTTATCTATGTAAATATAGTTTGTGGTTTACATGTTACTGAAAAGTGTCAGCATTTATTTCTGCACCACAAACCACTGACCACTTACGAAGGGCCCCCCCAGTGATAGAGTACAGATTTCGTTCTCCACAGTTTGCCACCATGTTAAATTTAAGTGGCTACTTGGCATCTCACATCATTTCGTACACTACCTAGAGTTACACAATACCCAACACAGCAAAATAGAGAACTGTTTATTTACAAGGGGGGGGAGACCTTCAACTGGGACAGGAAAGGGGGGGCAGTTACTGGGATGGGCGGTCCCTGAGAGCGCTCCTCCGGGGGCCAGCCTGCCCACGCTGGGCAGACCACGTCGGGGCAGGCTGCACGCGGAGGTGGCCAGGAGCAGGGGCAGGGGCAGGGGCTGGGATAGGAGGAGGGGCAGGAACAGGGGCAGGAGCTGGGATGGGAGGGGGCATGAGCTGTGCTACGGGAGGGATGGCGGGGGCCTGGGCTCCGCCCATGCCATAGTGAATCGCATGCACAATATGTGCCGTTAGCGTGTCCATTGTGGTGCGCATCCCTGGGCATTTGTCCAGGAAGGCAGCCCTGCCGTCCTGCCGCCACTGCAGGTCCCCCTGCACCCGCTCCGCGATGGAGGCCTGGATTGCCTCCACGGCATTGACATGCCGGCGAAGCAGCTGGTCCCTGTGCCGGAGCCTGTGCCTCTGGGGTTGGCCCGCTGGGGGTGCTGCTGCTGCCGCAGTGGAGGGTCTGGTGCTGGGTCCCGCTGCAGGGAAGAGAAGAAAGGATGGGTCAGTCAGGCAGGCCGTCCACTGTCCCCACACCGCATGCCCTCCACCCCTGAGCCCAGGTGACCCCACAGTTGTGTGGCTTGGGCCCACTCGGTTCCCCTCCTGCCCCCATGTTGTATGTTTGCAAGGAGGACCACCCCTGGAGTAGGGTCCCCCCTCCAGTACTATAAGCACCGGTCTGTATCCTGGCCCCGTGGAGGGCGGGAGGGTGCTTGTGCTGCGTTCACTTGTGGAACTCCCTGCCGGTGGAGACTGTGAAAAGCTTTGGGGTAATCACTGGTGTTAGACAGGGAGCGAGATGCATCCCCACGCAGTGCCTGGGAGCACATCTGGCAGAGGCTCTCAGATCCCCTCGCGTGGGATATCTCCTGGACGGAACCAGAAGAGTGACTGGGTGGAGGGATGTTCCATCCTTGCAGCAACACTCAGGGGCCCTTCCTCCTCCCACTATCCCTCCCGCAAGCCCGGTAGCCCAGGGACATGTGTGGCCACAGTGGGGACTTCCCTCGGGGAGGCAGCCAAGGCACCGGGAGCAGGCGAGGGTTAGGGTTAGGGTTAGGGTCCACAGTCACAGGACCGTGACGCTGTGGTGTACCCAATAGCAGCTGGCTGTGCCTCACACCAGGCATGGGACAGTGTGCCGTTCTCCGTGCTGCACCCTTGGCGGAGCTGCGGGCTCTGGGCTGAGTCCCTGGGGCCCTGGCCGGTTCCAGCCGGCATCCACCCTTCCCCCTGGTCCCGCCGAATGTGTGTGAGCAGCACGGTCCCAGGCGTGCCCTGCAGCTGCCTGCCGCGGCCACGTGCCACTCGGTCACCAGGCTGCACGTGGTTGCACGTGCTGCTTGCTGCCTCATGCTACACAGCGTGCAGCTCACGTGGCCTGAGTGACATGCTCTCCCCCTCCTCCCTCCGGACACGAGTCCCCCCCCGCCCTCCGCCCCCCACCTGTTGGGAGTGCAAACTGCACAAACACACCAGTGGGTTCCTCCCCGGCGTCGGCCTCGGAGGAGCTGCTGGAGGGGGCCTGCTGGCCGGTGGCAACGCTGGCCTCCTCACCGCCAGACGCGCTGGCGCTGTCTTCTCCCTCCCCTGGCTCGGTGGGACGGTTGATGGGGGGGCGCTGGCAGGTGTCCACAGGGACAGCTGAGGCTTCCGGGGCTGGCTGGCCCAGAAAAGCATGGAGCCGGTCGTAATAGGGGCAGGCATCGGGTCCTGCCCCCCTTCCGTCGGTGGCCCGCACATACCCCAGCTGCAGCTCTTTTATTTTGGACCGCACCTGCTCGCAGTTGCGGCCGGGGTGTCCCTGCTGCGCCAGGTTCTGCGCCAACTGCGTGTACAAGTCTGCATTGCGGCGGCGGGACTGCAGGTCATGGAGACCCTCCTCCTCCTGCCAGAGGTCCAGGAGGGTCTCCAGCTCCCTGGGGGTCCAGGATGGAGCCCGGCATTTCCGGCCCCTGGGGGCTTCCTCCCCTGCGGGTGCAGGTGGCTCACCACCCGGAGCTGCCATGCTGGGCTCAGAGGTGGCTCTTGGGCAGCACAGCGCCACGTGGCAGAGCTCAAGCTGCACGCTCTCCGGCAGGCTCCTGCCACAGGCGCCCAGCAGCCTCCGAGCTCTGTAGGAGCTCGGGTTACCAGGAAGTCCAGGCTCCTAAGCGGCGTCCAAAGCGCTTTTTTCTGTGTCTTCTGCTTTTCCGGAAAAGCTGTTTACACTGGCCCTTTTCTGGAAAAGCTTTTCCGGAATAAGGACTTATGCCCAAGCGGGAACAGCATAGGGTTTCCGGAATAGCAGCTGATTTTGTACAGTACAGCGTCATTGCTTTTCCGGAAATTCAAGGGGCCAGTGTAGACAGCTCGCAGCTTATTCCGGAAAAGCGGCTGATTTTCCGGAATAAGTGGCCCAGTGTAGACACAGCCATAGTGTGTAGGGTACAGAGTCTGGGTTCTGGGATGCAAGTTGGGCCTCTCAGAATGGAAACTTAGGATTTAACCATGTGTCATAGTTTTGGGAAACGGATATTATTGTGGTGTTTGTTAACTTAAATTGTAACTTGACTTTATTGTATGATTGCATTATCTTTTCTGTACTGTTCTGCATTTAGGAAGGAACAAGTAACTGGGAAACTGATCCAACTTGAGTTACCTTCACAACTCACTTTGATGATGGAGTTGCTCCCCAAAATGCTTGCTTATAACTGTGCACCTAAAAAGTCTTCTGTATTTACATAGTACTTGAAATAGGTAAATACACAGGCATAATTTTAGCCACAGATTGAAAACTATTCTTTACCAACCTTCAACCCTACCCTCCCTTTCCCCAAAAACTGTAGGGCAAAATTCTCCTTTCAGATACAAACAGCTCTCCGCTTGGCACAGCATGAATCTTAATTCTGATATTCTGCTCCAACTACAAGGGAAGAATTATGATTAGTGTCATTGGGAGCTGAATATCAAAATCAAGAGCCATCATGTTGGTCTGCAAGAAGAAATCTGCCTTAAAATCTCTGTTAACATAGAATCATAGAATCATAGGACTGGAAGGGACCTCGAGAGGTCATCGAGTCTAGCCCCCTGCCCTCAAGGCAGGACCAAGCTCTGTCTACACCATCCCTGACAGATGTCTATCTAACCTGTTCTTAAATATCTCCAGAGAGGGAGATTCCACCACCTCCCTTGGCAATTTATTCCAATATTTGACCACCCTGACAGTTAGGAATTTTTTCCTAATGTCCAATCTAAACCTCCCTTGCTGCACTTTAAGCCCATTACTCCTTGTCCTGTCCTCAGAAACCAAGAGGAACAAATTTTCTCCTTCCTCCTTGTGACACCCTTTTAGATATTTGAAAACCGCTATCATGTCCCCCCTTAATCTTCTTTTTTCCAAACTAAACAAGCACAGTTCATGAAGCCTGGCTTCATAGGTCATGTTCTCTAAACCTTTAATCATTCTTGTCGCTCTTCTCTGTACCCTTTCCAATTTCTCCACATCTTTCTTGAAATGTGGTGACCAGAACTGGACACAGTACTCCAGCTGAGGCCTAACTAGTGCAGAGTAGAGCAGTAGAATGACTTCACGAGTTTTGCTTACAACACACCTGTTGATACAACCTAGAATCATATTTGCTTTTTTTGCAGCAGCATCACACTGTTGACTCATATTCAACTTGTGGTCCACTATGACCCCTAGATCATGTATTTCTGGGAGTTGGTCTGGAGCAAATAAGAGTGCAAATATGATTTACATTCATTGCTTGGGTTGAGTTTTGAGGATAGAAATAGCCACGGCCTCCAGCAGGGAGTCAGTCTGAAACAAACCTCCCAGCCCTTATGACAGCCTTATGAGATGTTCTGCAGTGCAGCTTTGGGCACTTTCAAATAAGATCAGGCTTCAGGTTCCTTCAATGTCACCATTTCTTGTTCCATTAATGGTGACTCATTTCATGGAATCTATGGGTCTAATGTTATTCATGTACCAAACTATGGTGGGAGTTTATTTCTTCTGGCCTAATGGGGCCTCATGAAGTGATCTGACTTAACGCATAGTGAACAGTGGAATTCTAAAACCTGTTTGCAAAAATAAATAAGGTCACTTTCAGAGACCAAAGGGTGTACAATCAGGACCTCTGAAATCAGATGTCCTTCCTTGCACATCAGCTGGTTTGTTTGAGAACCATGAGTAAAACACACAACTAAGCACAAAGATGGACAGACTCCTCTTTAGCAGCATAGGGACTGTAATAGCGATGAATAACTGAGGCAGTTCATCAGGGTGAAGCTGAATATTCTAGAAGGGTTATGGCAACCAGACACATTTCCAGTGGAAAAAAGTTGAGGGGGAGGGGGAAAAGCCTTTTAATGTTAATCTACTGATTCAGCCCAAGTTTGGTATTTACAGTCTTATTCCATGACAGAATCCATTATTGCAGGCTTATTGATCAAAGTGCGTATTTCTTGAAAGCAAAGGAAAAAAGAAACTGATTATCTCCATTTCAGCACTTTATCTTCACAAAAGATAATGGGCTGAATTCATCCCTGGTGTGTCTCCTTTGACTTCAATGGGCTTATATCTGAAATGAGTTTCACCCAGTAGGTCCTGTCCATTTGCAGTATATCATATATAATGGTAAGTACACTAAATTAGGGCCATGAAAGTCCTTGCATCCAAATTAATCAAGTTAGTATTGCCTGGCTTTACTAGCTAACATTTTACTATTGGCTCAGTTCTAATACCAGGGAAGTCAAAACTTTTGTTGACTTCAGTGGGATTTTGGTTGGAACCCAATTCTACATTTGCTTTGTGGGGGGGGGGGGGGGGGGGGGGGAAGGGGGTTTGTTTTTTTGTTGTTTTTATTGGAAAGTCATTGATGGGTTGTGATGCATTTTCTCCTTTGTCAGTATTTCTCATCAAGATTCCAGTAGCGAGCAATCTGTTTGCTACATTACTCTCATTACCAATGAGAGGAAGAAATCCTTTAAATTGCTATCCAGATGCACAGTGACTTAATTTATAATACACCTACTGTGTTTATTTAAAAAAAAAGTTATCTATGTGGTAACTAGAGAGAGTTATATTCAGTTATTGATTAAGTACGCTGAGTTGGTTCAGAAGTAATTTTCAGGCACTATGGTTTCCTTCAATAATCATGTAATACACAGTGTAATGCTATATTACTGGCAGAACTATGTCAATTCTTCTCTAGCACAGATTAGTTAGGTAAAAAAATCACCCCAGAAAAGGTTCCCCTAGCAATGTAAACTTAGATGCTTTGCATGTTTATTCTTAAAATAGTGCTGTAAATATTAAATATACAGGGTGACCATATTTCCTTACACGGAATACAGGGCAATAGGTAAAATGACTTGTATTCATGAGAGTTCAACGCCAATCAATCTGGACTAAGCAGGACAAACTTTCAAATTAACATTAAGTTGACTGAGCCCCTGTTAGAAAGAAATCCTTCACCGCTGGAGTCTTTATTTATCTTTAAGGTTTCAGGGTTCACACAGGGAGGGTGACACACAAACACTTTCACACAGAGGGGGTGGCTAACTGACCCTCTCTCTCCTCCTTGTCCAGCAGTCTCCATTCTTCATGCCAGGGTTGGCCGTGGGACGGACCTGTCTCCTTTGGGACATGGTGCCATGTCTTCCTGAAGCAGCATGTAGGGTCAACAGCCCTCTCCCCTGCTGCTTCCATCCACAGAAGGAGAGGAAGGGATGACCTGGGACATGTCTTTGCAGAGTTCATCTTTTCCCCCCAGTTCCTCTCCCTTGGCTGGCAGCAGCTGGTACTTCTCTGCCCGCACAGCACTGAAGGGTAGCTGACACCCCTAGGCTGCTGCTGTCCACCGACATAATCCAGCCACTTCCTGGCCCCCAGCTATAGCACGGGCAGGAATAGGGTTGCCAAGTGTCCGGTATTGACCTAGACAGTCTGGTATTTTCACCTCCTGTCCGGTAAAAGAAATTCAGAAAATACCAGACACCTAAAATGTCTGGAATTTTCTGGGTTTTTTTCCCCTGCTAGGAGGTGAAAATACCAGACACCTGGCAACCCTACAACTCACTCAGGAACCGGCCCCAGCCCCTGGCTCCCCAGCTCCTCTCCCCCCCGCCCTCCGCCGGATCCCCTGCTTACCTGATTCCTCAGGGAAGCTACCTTCTGGTTCGACCAAGAAAACAAGATGGCTACTGGCAAAAAGCCTAAAGACCTGAGCAAGGGGACCCTGGGTCTTAGTGCTCCACCTCTCCTCGTCCTAACCCTGTTCTGACTCTGCACACACTTAAAAGGGCCATGCTGTTTTAATGCTGTTTTATTGTATTTATTTATTTTCTTAACTCTTGGGGTCCTTTTTTTTCCCCTCAACAACTTTGGTCTCCCCCCCCCTTTTTTTTCCCCCTCAACAGAATTTTTTCCCCGGTGTTTTTTTTTTGGGGGGGGGGGGGTGTTTGGTATTTTTGGTTAAACCATCTGGCAACCCTAGGCAGGAAGGAGTTAAGCCAGGGAACCTAAGTGCAGGGGCTTCAGGGAAGGGCCAGAGAGGTGGCTCAGCAGGGGAGAGTTCCTAGGTACAGAGCAGCACTGCCCCCTCTGTGGGAAGGACCTAGAGTGTTGGCGGGAAGGGGGAAATGGGTGCTAAGCTGCTGCCTGGAGGGCTGCTGTGCAGCCTTCAAGGTCAGGGCACAAACAGGCTGGAAATCACTTTTCCACTCCTAAGCTTAGTTGGCAGCAGAAAGGCTTCCCCATGCCAGTGCTGTGTGGGGCTTTGGTACATGCAGGACTCAGCACAGTGGGCCAAAGGACCTTGGGCTTTCCTGGGGCACCAGCCTAGTCAAAGGCAGTGGGGGGCAGAAGGAGCCTGTCTACCAAGCTGTGGGTGAGCTGAGTGCTTTGGCCAGGGGCTGGTTCAGCTCACAGTGCTGGGAGCGGGACGCACCCCAGTGGGGTCGGGGAGAATATGGAGGAGCAACGGAACTGGAGTGAAGAGGCACAGCAAGGAGAGGACAACAAGAGGGGGGGCACTTTAAGGGCCAGTGAGTGGGTAGCAGAGACAACCCATAACCAGCTGGCATCTGACTGTGCTCACTAGCCACTGCAGCAAGCAGCCAGTGCCTGCTAAAAATGTGAGTGGGTGGCAGGGCTCTGCTGGCTGAGAGCCAGCATGCAGCAATGGCTATGCTAATGGACCAGCCGGGGAGCAGCTGGCCCCGCATGTTGTAGCTTTGCCCTGCTACCCACTTTGCATATCTACACCCATCGTTGGCCCCTCCGCACCTCTCCACACACTGTTGGTGGCCAGGTTGCTGCCAAGCAGGGATCTGGCCAACAGCAGGATCCATCACTACTGATGGGAGGAAAAGACAAAATATAGGACAACTTGCCCATTTATAAGAAAACGTTGAGACACGTGCAGGAGGGTTTAAATACAGGACTGTTCCTATGGGCGGTGGGTGAAGCTGCTGCTTGGGGAGGCAAGCTCCCAGCCTTTGGCCCGGCCCATACTCCACTCCTGCTCTGCCCAGGTCCGGTCTCCCTCTTCTCTCTGTTCACCCATTCCAGCCAAATGCCTGGACCCAAATTTACCAAATGACATTTGGAAAAAAAACCCCACAACTTTTTCTTAAAATATTTTTCTAAAGAAAATGGAGCATGTTTTCCACTGCATTTTGGAGTGTGAAGACTGGACATGCAGAAGGTACCTAATTAAAAGCACTACATTTGGGAATAAAAAAGTCAGTCCATTTTTAATATATACTCTGACTTTTGATACAGATTTATTTACAAAAATGTGTAGTAAGAGCAAGTCAGTTGTCCTGATGAATACATTAAATATTGTGGAATACATGATGCAGCCCTTCTCTGATTTACATTTTCTTCATCGTTATTTCTAAGATGATTTGGTATTTTAAATATACTTTTAAACCTTCATAAAGCAATAATTCCAGACTACTACATATTTAAACTCACTGAAACAAAGGCATTATTTTAAAGTAATCAGTCACAGGAGTTTCGTGTGTTCATAACAAAGTTCATTGCTTTTAGAAAAAGGGAACACTAATTTTATTTTGAGTGACTTCCATAACAAAACATGTTCATGAAATTTCACTCTATGTTTATTAAAATATGTTTATTAAAAGTGTTGGGCATATCAAAGGATTTTCAATCTTAGTAAGATACTGATTTTGGTGGAGGAGTCTCTTAAAACTAATTCATTAAATAGTCAAAAGTAAAAGGGAAACTCATTTGTCCCGCTATCTAGAAGAAAAGGAATGTTGTCCCTTTAAGGCTCTCTTCAGTAGTTGATGGTATCATGAGCTTTTGTAGGCACCACCCACTTCTTGAGGAAGTGGGTGGTGCCCACGAAAGCTCATAGAATACTAGGAATGGAAGGGCCCTCAAGAGGTCATTGAGTCCAGTCCCCTGCCCTCATGGCAGGACCAAATACTATCTAGAAACCATCCCCGTTAGACATTTATCTAACCTACTCTAAAATATTTCCAGAGATGGAGATTTCACAACTTCCCTGGGCAATTTATTCCAGTGTTTAACTACCCTGACAGTTAGGAACTTTTTCCTAATGTCCAACCTAAACCTCCCTTGCTGCAGTTTAAGCCCATTGCTTCTTGCTCTATCCTCAGAGGCCAGGAAGAACAATTTTTCTCCCTCCTCCCTGTGACACCCTTTTAGATACCATGATACCATCTGCATATTTGTTAGTCTTTAAAGTGCTGCTAGACCAGTGGTCTCCAACCTTTTAAAGTATGAGATCTCTTTGAATTTAAGTACAATGCAGGATCTACCTCAAACCCAAATACCTTTGCCCCACCTCCTTTATGACCCTTCTCGCTCCATCCTTCCTCCCTCCCCATCCTTCCTCCCTTTCATCAGGAAGGGGCAGAGGGTTGGGGTGCAGGCTTTGGTCTTGGGCTAAGGGATTTGTAGTGTCAGAAGGGATCTGAGCTGAGCCTGGGGCAGGAGTTGAGGTTTCTAAGGGAGTTTGGTTTCTAAGGATTAAGGGTTTCTAAGGGAGTTTGGGTCTAGGGGTGCTTGGAGCTAGGGCAGGGGCTTGGAGGTAAGAGGGGGTACATGACTGGGACGAGGATTCAGAATGCAGGCTCCAGCTGGACACTGCTTACCACAGGTGGCTCCTGGGTGGTGGTGCAGGGGGGCTAAGGCAGGCTCACCCTGCCCTGGCCCTGTACCACTTTCAAAAGCAGCCAGCAAACTCCCTCCATGCCAAGCCCTGTTGTGCCCCCTCCCCGCCCCCCCAGATCCCATTCTGTGGAGATAGAATACAGGGTGGGAGAGGGGAACAGCTCCAAGGCAAAGAGCAGGAGTTGTGCAGCAGTGGGGAGAGGGGCAGCTGAAGCGCTGCACTTGGTAGCCTCTTGGCCAAACCAGTCAGGATCACCTGTCAGATGCTCCATGATCTACCAGTAGATCCCAATATACTGGTTGGTGACCACTGTGCTAGACTATTTGTTGTTTTTTAAGTTTTTCCTGTTAGAGTCACATGGCTACCCTTCTGAAGCTTTTCAACAGTGGGGTGAAAGGAGAGTAGGGATGGCTAGAAAGGACAGGAAGACTTTGAACGCCAGTTTTTGTACCACTAATTAAAATTAAAATATTTATTTTAGACAAGATTGGTCTTTTGAGGAATTTATTTAAAAAACTATGTCTGAAGATCCAAGCATTTAAGGCTAAAGCTGAATACTCAGATTGTGAATCTAAATATCTGTGTGTGGATTTTTTTACAGATGCGATTTTATAATCTTCAGCCGCAAACTAATAAAATATTTAAAGCAAATTTTAAACTAAGGTCTCTGTAGGCCTTGCACTACTGTTTTTGTCAGTAAATTCAGGGTTGGCACATGCCTGTTAAATGGCTTCATTACCGTTAATGGCTCTTTCACAGGTTCAATGTTCTGCTAATAGGTTGACAAGCTGGAAGGCTTTTCACTTTTAAGTTTACAGATCCATTTTCCAGGAAAAGTCACCAGTCTGCAAGCTGTAACAGGCTGCTGTGGGTTGTCAGAATAGGGATAGGAAGAGCGGAGAGGTTGAGCACAAAGATACAGGGGAAGCCTCATATACTCACAGCCCATGGTTGTCCCTTTAAAAGGTGATGTTTGGTCACCCTAAATATACATGGAATACATGGGCTGTTCAAAGTGGCTATCTTCCAGTTCCTGTAGCCTGATGTTTTTCACTTCTTCCACATTTTGCAATTGTAATCACAGACTCTTCCCCACTTCATGAATATAATCATTGGTCTCGAATTCCTCTTATGTATGCGCTTACTTGGATGAGAGACACTGAAAATGCCACATAGTTCCAGCGTTGGGGGGAGAGGTGTGTTGTTTTTATTTTGTTTTGTTTTGTGGGCACCAGACAAAAAATGACAGAAGAGCATAGGGAGAAAAAGTGTATTGGGGGGGAAGTTTACAGATATCTGTCTAGGAAGCATTTCTCCATTCCATGAAGCCTCTTTGTGCAACTCTGGGACAGAAATAGGTGGGAATACCCCTGTGTAATGAGGCACTAAACAAGACCTGAGCAGGAGGTAAGTGGTGCATATAAGCCTTGTATGGATCCTCTGCATGAGAGCGAACTTCATCACAGACCTATACTCTTCTATCAACACCCACCTAACCTCAGGAAGATTCTTACTAACAACCAAAGGGCATACTACATTAAAACTAACCCTGGAACTTTCCCTTGCAATAAACCCAGTTGGCAACTTTGTCCACATATTTACGCCGGAGCTAACCATGTCAGTTATACGATTTAGGGCTCATATTCCAGTATGTCCAGCAATGTGATATATGCCATCATGTGCCAGCAATGTCCCTCTGCGATGTATATTGAACAAACTGCTCAGACACTTCACCAAAGAATTAATGCCCACAAATCAGACATCTGACATCTCTACACAGAAAAACCTGTTAGTTAACATTTTAGTCTAACTGGCCATTCCCTTAAAGATCTGAAAACATGCATTTTTCTTCAAAGAGACTTTAACACCAGATTACAAAGGGAGACTTCAGAACTTGTATTTGTTTTATTTCAACAAGTTGTGAATGGGCCTTAATAAAGATGCTAATTACCTTACACATTACAAAGACAGCCTTCCCACCTTTCAATATTCGTAGTAACTCCAGATTAGCCACTTATTGACTTACCCAGTTGGCAACTGTTACCCAGTTGGAAGCTGTTTCCTCCTTCCTTGTCTCTTCCTTGCTCCTCGCCCCACCTTCTGATCTGGTAGCTGATTTGTTCCTTTATAATCTATTTTCTTTCTTCCTTGTATTCCTTTGTTATATGTGGTCATGCCAATTCACTTTCAGAATATGATCTGAAGAAATGGGTCTGCCCCACGAACGCTCATCACCTAATAAACTATCTTGTTAGTCTTTAAAGTTCTACATAATTATTTTTCCTTTTGTTTTACCAATATCAGACTAACACGGCTACCTCTCTCTTACAAATACCTACTGGGAGCCCATGTGGGCAAGATGGCTCACCAGACTATCTTGGTAAATGCTGATGAATATAGCTGTTGTTTACAAGTCAGGGACCTTCGAACCCATTTGCAAACAGAAAGGGGCTGAATTAACAATGACTATTTCACTGAATGGTTCAACCAGTCCTACTAGTAAAGGCAGACTTGGGAATAGCTGTACAGGTAGAAGAAACAAAGGGAACTGGGGGGCTCCTAAGGCCTCAGAGGGCACCCATCCCAGGCAGAAAGGAAATGGTGCAAATTCTATGAACATGGATACGCAAAATGTACCTGAGGATGCAGTAGCTCAAAGGCACAGCATTGCTATTTGAAGGTAAAATGGCCCTCCCTCAGTTGAAGACCCATCTGAAATGTGTCTCTTCCGTCACACCAAAGGAAGGCTTCAACAGCCAGAGCCCTGTGCTGTGTGGGGTAGGGGATGCAGACATAATGCTTCCAAATCTGCTCACCTGCAACTCATCTTATACTTCTGTGTAGGGTTGCAGGATACTTTCGGAAAAAATCCAGACCATGTCAGGGGAAAAAAATTGGTTGAGCAAAAAAGAAAGAAAAAAACAACAACGGGGGACTAAACTGGTCGAGCAAACAAAAGAAAAGGGGGTCCCTGCACCTTTAAATTCCCCCACCCCTACCCCCGCCAGACACAGCAGGGGGAAAATGTCCCCACCCCTTACATCCAAGAAAAACAAAATATTTTCAGGGTTTTTTTTTTTTTACTGAACAGAAGACACAATTACCGGACTGTCCGGGCGAAAACTGGACACCTGCCAACCCTACTTTTGTGGGAAGGTACAATTTACATTTCCCCTCCTATCCATTTCTAGAACAACTTTCCTTCCTGAGACCCAGATCTAGCACTAAGAATCACATTGGCACAACAGCACGGAGCCACACTGACACCCTGTTAGGCTTCCCCTAGGAGCAGCGATCCACTCACTCAGAATTGGCTGACATTTTTAATAGAATGCTTGCAGGGGTGGGGAGGCAGGACCACAGCCACATTTCCACTCCCTCTAGTATCCTCCAAATCCCAGCTTGAGATCATTTTGACAGGCAAACAGCTGATTGCACAGTTCAGGAAGGCTGCTAATAAATTGGAGATGGCTCACAGAAGAGCCACAAGAATGATGAAAGGATTAGAAAACATGCCTCATAGTGACAGATTTGAAGAGCACAATTTGTTTAGCTTAACAAAGAGAAGGTTTAAGGGGCAACTTGATCACAGTCTGTTAGTACCTACAACTATTATAATGGGCTTTTCAGTCTAAGGCTGTGTCCAGACTCAGGGTTTTTCGGGAAAAGTAGCCTTTTTCCGAAAAAACTTCACCTGCGTCTAGACTGCAGCCGCGTTCTTTCGAAATTAAATCGAAAGAACGCGGCTTTTCTTTCGACGGCGGTAAACCTCATTTCACGAGGAAGAACGCCTTCTTTCGAAAGTGCTTCTTTCGAAAGAAGGCGTTCTTGAATGTAAATAGGGCTTCTTCGAAAGAGAGCATCCAGACTCACTGGGTGCTTTCTTTCGAAAAAGCGGCTTGCTCTTTCGAAAGTTCCGCGTGCAGTCTAGACGCTCTCTTTCGAAAGAGGCTTTCGAAAGTATCTTTCGAAAGAGGCTTACAGTCTAGACATAGCCTAACAGAGGAAGGCTTAACATGATCCAATGTCTGGAAATTAAACTTACACAAATTCAGGCTGATAATAAGGTGTAAATTTTTAATGGTGCGTGTTATTAATCATTGGAACAATATACCAAGGCTTGTGGTGGATTCTTTTTTTTTTTTCTTGACAATTTTAAAAACAAAATTGGATGGTTTTTCTCTTAAATATCTGTGCTGGGAACTATTGAGGGAAAGGTCTGTGGCCTGAACTAGACATGAGGACAGACTAAATGATCACAAGGGTCCCTTCTCACCATGGAATATAGGATACTATATTAGGTTATTGGGGGAAGCAGTAAGTGAGGCTAGTGGCTGGGAAGAATGACTAATGCTGGTGGTGTATTCCTCAAAACAAGTATGATCAGGCGGGATAAGAGTTTGGCCAGGGGCTTCTATTCATCCTGCTGGCTGGCAGCTGGAGACCAGCAATCGAGAAAATAGGTGCTGCTGAGACAGAGCCTGGTCTCCCCAGCAGCAGTTGGATGAATTCTGTTGCCTCTGCATTGGGCTGGTGGGATACCCAATACTTCCAATCTTCCCTGCACTCTGAAGATATGTCTACACTAGCCCCCTAGTTCGAACTAGGGAGGTTACTGTAGGCATTCGAACTTGCAAATGAAGCCCAGGATTTAAATATCCCGGGCTTCATTTGCATGTTCCCGGGCGGGCGCCATTTTTAAATCCCCTTAGTTCGAACTGACTGCCCACGGCTACATACGGCAGTCAGAAGTTAATCCGAACTAAGTCCTTAGTTCGGATTAACTGTTACTCCTCCTGCAATGAGGTGTAACAGTTAATCTGAACTAAGGACTTAGTTTGGATTAACTTCTGACTGCCGTATGTAGCCGTGGGCAGTCAGTTCGAACTAAGGGGATTTAAAAATGGCGTCCGCCCGGGAACATGCAAATGAAGCCCGGGATATTTAAATCCTGGGCTTCATTTGCAAGTTCGAATGCCTACATTAGCCACCCTAGTTCGAACTAGGGGGCTAGTGTTGACATACCCTGAAATCCTCTGTAAGCCTCTTGACTATAAACCTGAATGGGCTGGAGTCTCTTTATAGCAGTGTAAAAGTGATGCTTGCCCACTGACTTCAGCAGAGCTTCTTTCAATTCTCTGCAGCATGAGGGGAGACAGCTCAGGTTCTATGGAGCATCTGGGCCAATTTTCTTTGGGTGTAACACCATTGAAATGAATAGAATGATATTTCTCTAAATGGGAGCCATTCACTGGGGGGCAGGCAGCATGGTTTTGCCCAAATATCTGTGCCTAAAACACATAGAACCATGGCCTGACTTTCAGAAGTGTTGGAGCCTACAAATCCCACTGACTTTAAAGGGGACTAGAAGCGCTCAGCTTGGAAAATTGGGCCTACAGTATACAAGAGAATGTCTGTCTCTGGAAATGAACTCTTGGGTATGTCTACACTACCAGGTTATTTTGAAATAAGTTATTTTGAAGAAATAACTCCGCAAATAACTATTTCAAAATAAGTTTGTTCCTCTTCACAAGCAGAAGTTGTTATTTCGAAATAAGAAGCCCATTATTTCAAAATAACAGGCTTGGTAGTATGGATGCTCGCCTTATTTCAAAATAACTCCCCAGTGTAGACGTGCCCTGAGGCTATGTCTACACAGCAGCATTATTTCAGAATAACTGACATTATTCCAAAATAACATAGTCCGCGTCTACACACAAGCAGTTATTTCGACATAATGTTGAAATATTGTTGAGTTGAAGGACTACTTACTCCAACTCCTATAACCCTCATTGTACAAGGAGTAAGGGAAGTCAGAGGAAAAGTGCTGTATTTTGAAATAAGTAGACATTCCTAAATTTGAAATAAGCTATTTCGACTCAAGCTACGCAAGTAGAGTAGCTCAAGTTGCGTAGCTTATTTGGAATTTAGCCCTCCTGTACAGATATTCCCCAACTTACAAACAAGTTATGTTCCAAACACTTGGTCGTAACTCGATCTGTTCGTAAGTCGGACTCCATTCATTTAAATTTGACTGCGCTGTTCGTAAGCATGGATCGCGCGTTCGTAACTTGGGGACCAGCTATAATGCACTTAATGGGAGGTTGGTCATAAGTATGAACTGTCGTAAGTCGATGTGTTCGTAACTTGGGGGCCACCTGTATAGACATACTCCTGGAGACTTCAGGAGCAAAGGGCAGTTGAGCTACTGAAAACTGTGGGGAAGTGGTTTGCTACATGGAAATACAACTGCACCTTGTACTGTCGACATAAACATTGCAAAGAAAAGAGAGGAAGGATTGCTGGTTTTTTTTAATTTCACATTTCTTTCTGCCCTTCCAGCAACCCTTCCTCTCTTTTCTTTGCAATGTTTATGTCGACAGTACAAGGCGCAGTTGTATTTCCATGTAGCAAACCACTTCCCCACAGTTTTCAGTAGCTGAACTGCCCTTTGCATAGCTTCAGCAGCTCTGAGGCCTCTCTTTGACAGAGAAGTGTTTGTCTCAGAAGCGTGTTAAACTTGGCAGGTACCTTATATCTAATTCCAATTTAAACTACCACCTTTCAAAAGGAACAAGTCTGGAATATATAGCAGCAGCTGGGAGAAAACCAGCTCACCCCACTATAAAACCCAACCCACTGTTACAATGGACTGTTATTCTTCTACCTCCAGAAATACCCACGTGGTGTCCATAACCTTATGGATATTGATTGGGCAGTAGACTGTTTTTAAAGCTTGAAAGGAGTGTTATACACTGCTTGATTGCAGTGGGTGTGAATCAGTTAATGTAGGCTAAGGCAGACATAAATATAACCCTTGGAGGAAAAAAACGAGCCCCTCTCAAACAACCATCAGTTGTACATGCGGATTTACATAAAGTCTGCTGTGCTCTTTCATGGCCTGATTGATTCCTGTGGGTTCATAACTTCCCATTAAGTTCAACAAAGTCAATATTGATGAGTACATTTCTTTGGTGTCTGCTGGTTCTCTCTCCTCCCTCCTTCCCCCCCCCCCCCCCCAATTTTCCCCTTTGGCAAAGCGAAAGCTGATCTCAGATGAAAAGAGGGTTAACAAAGGCTCTCTGTAGGCTGTAACTGGGTTTGTGCAGCTGGGGTGTTGGCAAGTCTCCTGTGGCTGGCTGGTGGAAAGAAGACGACATGGGACCCGGTCAAGATATTGAGAGGAAAAGAAACCTTTCTGTGCAGAGGTGATTCTGTGGTATGATCAGAGCTCTCTGTACAGCTGTCAAGTCAATAGTTTGTATGGTTCGTGAGAGAGAACGTGTGTCTGGAGTGTGTCTGAGTGTAGGCGGTAGCGGTAGTGTTCGGCAGCACACCGAACTGTGTGCTTGCTATGGAATGCATTTGTTTTGCTATCTGATTCCTCCATGTAATTAACGTTAGCATGAATAATACAGGGCTTCTGGTGCTGCTGCAGGAGGGAAGGTCACCCTGGAGCTGAATTGTTCAGAGGCATGTCTCATGGGCATGCCGGGTTCTTGAGGTCACTTTCAGCCTTCTGCTCACCCAGTGAATCAATAGGCTGCGTGGTGATTTCCTCAGTGGTATTGGCTGCTGTGTGCCTGATTTGCAGGAGACATTTCGAACCTGAACAGTCAGTGCTGGGGGGAGGGAAATGACTGACTTGAGATTGGGCAGATGCAATGAGTGAAGTGCTTGTATGAGTGCTGCTAAATCTTGGTTTTCCTGGTCCCCTATTAGAGAATCGTTGCTCTGTTCTGTCTCCTAGAAGACTCCTTTTCCAGACTGGTGCAGCAGTGTGCACCTTACTGAGGCATGCTGGGGAGAGTGATTGCTTGTTTAAAGGTGGGTTTCTCTGGTATTTTCAGCCAACTAACACTGGTTTCACCTTTCACCCTGAAGGCTCTCAAAGCACTTTATACAATATTTCCTAGTTATTCAAATCGGGCATGCTGGATCAGGGAGCTGTGCTTCTCAAATGTTGTGTGGGCCAGAGAAATGATTCCCACTTTGAGCTGAGATTCCTGCACTGGTTTTTTTTTTTTTTTTTTTTTTTGCTTTTGCTTCCTATTCTTGGGTCTAGACTAGAGGCAAGTCAAGAGACACAAGATTAACCAGACTTCCACAGTCCAAAGTCCTGTCTTTCACACCCACTGTTCTGAAGTCTAAGGATAAAATCCAAGATTATATACAGCAGAAAATTAATTTTAAAGGCTTGTTTGCCCAATAAACCTGTTTTAAAAGGAGAGCCGGGGAAAACTATCTGGCTTCCAAATAGTTAACTGAGTTGTACTGCTGCTATATCAATCTCTGACTCGGGCAGCCTTCCTCCCTGCTTCCTGCAGGCTGGACTGGGAGCAGCAAACAGGGAAAGCAAATGATTGTATGCTCTGTCGTGGCTGAAATAACACTGTACTTTGCTGGGTTGTCTGGTTTTGGTGGTTGTCTTGGGTGGCCCCTGCCTTCCCTTTGCTTCCCTAAAAAACAAATCTGCCACTAAAGGCAAAACTTCAGTGGGTCTCTCCCTTCTTCCCCCCTAGAACAGAGGTTCTCAATCAGGGACCATGATGACTTTTTGGATGGTTCCATGATTATTGTAGAAAGGGCGAGGGGGAAAGAGGAGAGTGCCAGGTCATAGCATCACTCAGTCAGGTTTGGTCTGGTCGCCTCTCTGTCATGAGGTGTGTGTGGGAGGGGACAGTCAGGCCAAACTGGAATCGCAGTGAGGGTCAGCAGAACGGCTTACTGAGCGAGTTGTATCTTGTTGAGACTCTTGCTGCTTTGACGTTGTTAAACCATGAGGCTCTCAACAAATTGTTCTTCCCATGTATAGGGCAGCTGGCTTTCTAAACGAGCCTGTAAGTCAAAACAAGACTTGAGCTTTCGGAGGAACAAAAGCTTGAGCTTTCAGAGTCCTGTCATGGGTGCCTGTGCCTCACATGGACTGTCACACATCTGGCTCAGCTGCAGTTCTGCCTGCTGCCACCAGAGGCTGAGGTGGACCCTCACTTCCACTAGCCAGACTGCTTGTCTGGCTTGCTCTCCCTGCTGGATCCTGGCAGGAGAAGAGCAACAGGCATCGGTCTGGTTGGGACGATGAAAGAGCTCCACGCTGCCGCTGCTTCCTCAGCCAGGTTTCAGACTCCCTAGTTACTAGTGAAACCCTAGCCAGACCTCTAGTTCCCCTGACTCATCTCTTTTGTCTGACTCCAGCCATCAGTACTCTGGCAGTCATACACTGACCCTCTAGACACCTGAGCACACTAGCTTGAGCACAGCCAGAGCTCTCCCAGCACTTTCACTCTACCTACCCAGCACCTTCAGACACTTACCTTCTGTCTACCCCAGCTGCCAGGTTTTGTTCCATTCCATGTCCTGTCCCCATGGGGGAAGAGCATATGACCATAGGCTGAAGTTTATGGTTATTTACAAATATGAGAAATTAGCAATGTCCCAGGACCCATGCAGAACTCAGTAGCTGTGTGTCACAGAATCAAATACAGAAGAATTAGTCATGGACAGCTTGTTCAGAATGGCACTGGGGATTACCCAAGATCATTAAGTCATCTCCAGAGTTGTCTACATAGGGAGGAGTCTCCCATCTACCATTATGGGATGTCTTTGGGAGGTTCATGGGATGTCTTTGGGAGGTTCATCGTTGTTGTGGTGAGGGAAGTTGAGTGAACGATTTCCTTTTTTCACACTCATCACAATTCTGGAAGTTTCCAGTTTCCTGCTCACCAACCACTGGTCTCTTTTTGAAATTCCTCCCTTAAATCCTTCATGATACCTTCCTATGTTGGTCTCCTTGTCATTCGGTTTCCTCACAGCAGCATGGTTTGTATTAGACTATAGGCTCTTTAGGCTAAGAGCTGCTTTATTTTGTGTGTATGGGGGAGGAGGTTTTTATGATGATATTTGATGGCTAGGTTGTGTCCTAAACAAAGTCAGGCATGGGAGGGGCGTGGAGGCCAGCACAGAAGGCATCATCTCTATTTGAGTTCTGGCTGACCAAGAGCATTGCTCCTGGGGGCTTCTAGGTGACACACCTGCTACACCAGGCTTGAAGAGAGCTCAGCATGGTACTCCTCTCCACCCAACCTGTGTCCCTCTCCAGCGCAGAGTAAGTACTGTTCTTGTCCAATCCTCAGCTGGTCTCTGGACAGAACAGAAAATATATTTTCTAAGCATATCCTAATAGCCCCCTTAGAGTTACCAGAGGGTGAGGAAGGACTTTTGCATCCTTTGCAGATCCTTTGACTGGACTGAGTGGTCCTACATGCTTAATAGTTTTTCCAGAAGTCTACCAGCCTTGTTAAAGGATTCTCATTTCTCCAATTTCCTCCTGAAAACTGTTCCAGTCCTGGCATTTCTACCCAAACTGCTGAGCTAAACAGAAAACAGTTGAGAGAAGGCAGGTTTTCTAACATTAGAGACATAATATTCCAGTTAGTACCCATGCTGTGGGCAGTGTTTTCTAAAACACTTGTCTCCAGGCAGTCTAGCCTCAAATTTAAGTTTTCCAGTTAAATAATAATAATAATAAAAGCTGAGTTTTGGCACTGGCAGACTGCCAAGATCTGAGTATGTTAAGCGACTGCAAGTTTTAGAGCAAGACAGAAACTGTAATGCAGCAATAAACAAAATGTTTCAACAAATGGCAGTGGTTTACGGACGTTTCAGATGGTGGTAATGTTCACTTTCACTTAAGTTTCCCTTCTATTCCTTTACTCCCCACTTTATGTTTAAATCTTGCCCACATTTTTCCCATTCTCCTCTTGCCTGTTTTCCACTCATGAGATGTATTTTCATCCCTGTTTTGAACCCAGTATTCCATCTCAGCTTCTACCATGTCCGTGCTCCTTCGTTTGTTGGTCTAAACACAAAAGTTGTATTGGTATAGTTACGTTAGTCAGGAATATAGAAAAACCACAACCAAGACTGTTATAGCTATGCTGATGGAAACTCCCAATGTAGCTGCAGCTATACTGACAGAAGAATGCTTCTGTCAACTATTGCTAACAACAGGAAAAACTCCTTTTACACGTAATGTAGTCATAGCCTTTGTTTGTCTAATGACAATGCCCCGTTTTCCTTTAAGACCTTGTTCTGCATGTGTCCACGCTTACGCTCACTGAGATAAGTCCTTCATAACAGCGATGCAATAACACCACCTCTCCAAGCACTGTTGAGCCATGATTGATGTACTGAGGTAAACTCAGTGCAAGTGTAGGTTCTGCATTCCCTATATCCCACAATGCCCAGCACTGATCACTCTAGTCGCAGTTGGGTACTCCACTGCCCAAGGGTCATGTAGACTGGAAACTACCCTGCTCCCTAAAGACTCACTAATTTCTGTTGTGCCTTTTTCCTGATAGTTCAGCCTGCAAAGTACCCCTGGCAGCACTCCATTACTATGTGCAAATGCCCTCAGACCACAATAGCCACATGTGCTTCGGCTCACAGTAGCCAGGAGATATTGACTCTTCTGGGCCTGTGGGGAGAAGAGACTAAGCAGGCACAGCTAAGGACCATCGATTAAAAATGTGGATGTTTGTGAACATACTGCATGCGGGATGCAGAAGAAGGGGTATGACAGGGACCAGCGACAACCCAGTGTGAAAGCAAAGACACTGTAGCTGGCATATCAGTAGGTTAGACAGCAGTGTTCCCTGTCAGCTGTGTGCTTGTGCAGCCACTTGAGAGACAGAAATGCCACCCAACTGATTAGCTAAGTGCCTAATTGTGTTTCTATTGGTGGTGCACATCCATACATGTCTTAGTGCACAAAACAATTTATTTCACACATGGATGGAAAAAAGATTAAAAGGAACATTGCTAGGGAGTCCAACAGTCAATCTAGTGCTGAGTCGCAGACCTGCCACTTCATATGTAATATTAGGCAAAGACTCCATTACAACCCTGCATCTCTACCCCTACTGGTCAACCCCAGGAGACATTAAGGGCACCCACAACTTCATATCCACTGACCTGTGAGAACCCTAGTAGCTCAATATGTAGTTAAAATGGACATGAATGTTCTGTCCACTTGTTAAGTTTTATTCTGTTAATTTATTAAGTTGTCAATGTATTTGCTTTTAAATTGCACAGATTCTTCTTGCTCTGGTTTTGTTACTCAATACAATTCTGTTCTTTGGCTAATAATGCATCTTTTTCAGTTCACAATGTATGCTGCAGCGTGTGTAATGATAGTGAAAACACTACTTGTGATTTTACACTGTAGCACAATTCATGGGATCAATATAATCACAAATGTACAGCAAGCTTTATGAAATTAATAGGTGCATTGACAGTGTTGTATTCATAAATGTACACCAAACACCACAATTCTTAACAGGTGCCAAAACTGCAGGGCCAAGTGGAGCACAGTAAATACCTAAGGGTATGTCTACACTACAAAGTTAGTTCGAACTAACGGACGTTAGTGCGAACTAACTTTCATAGGCGCTACACTAGCGCTCCGTTAGTTCGAATTTAAATCGAACTAACGGAGCGCTTAGTTCGAACTAGGTAAACCTCATTGCACGAGGATTAAGCCTAGTTCGAACTTACTAGTTCGAATTAAGGGGTGTGTAGTCCCTTAATTCGAACTAGTGGGAGGCTAGCCCTCCCCAGCTTTCCCTGGTGGCCACTCTGGCCAACACCAGGGAAACTCTACTGCCCCCCTCCCGGCCCCGGAGCCCTTAAAGGGGCACAGGCTGGCTACGGGGTTTGTGCCAGTTGCAAGGCTGCCAGCACCCGTGCCAGCACACCCAGCAGCTGACACCCCATGAGCCAGCCACCCGATGCCCCCCACCCCTCCCCCTCTTCCCGGGACCAGCCTGGCGGCTCCCAGGGCCCTGCCTGGGGCCACAAGAGGCAGGGGCCCGCGTGGTCTAGTGCGGAGATCGTGGACCTCATCCAGGTTTGGGGAGAAGCCTCCAATGTCCACGATCTCTGCACTAGCCACAGGAACGCGGCAGTGTACGGCCGCATGGCAGCCAGCCTGGCCGCCAGGGGCCACCAGCGCAGCCGGGAGCAGGTGCGCTGTAAAATTAAAGACTTGCGGCAGTCCTACTCCCGGGCCTGCCTGCCAGGGGCCGACCCGAAGGTGTGCCCCCACTTCCAGGCTTTGGACCGCATCCTGGGGGCTCATGCCGTCCCTGCTCCCTGGGAGGTGATAGACCCCAGGGCAGAGGGACCGCTCCCAGACACCGAGGAGGAGAAGGAGGAGGAGGAGGAGGAGGGCTCTGAGAGCCAGGAGCCTGCCGGCAGCCTGCCCAGGACCCAGGACCCCCGAGGCACCCCACAGAGCCGCTCGCCTGTGTCGTCCGAGGCCGGGGAGGCGTCCACATGTGAGTACCATCATGCTCCCCTTATGTGTACGGGGGGCTGGGGCGAGAGGGAGCCCAGGGACCGTGCGCCTGGGCCTTGCCCACCACGGAGCAGCAGCTGGGGATCCTGCAGGGGCCCTGGCCTTGCAGAGGGGGGCTGGGTTTCACACACCTGGGCCCCTGGGGTAATTGACCGCTGTTCTTGTTTCACCACAGCCGCAGCACCTGGGACTGCAGGGCGCACCACCCCGCCTGCAGCAGCCGCCCGCGCCCGGGCCAGCAGGAGAGCCAGGAACCAGGAGGAGTACCAGCGGCACCTCCGGTTCCTGGAGCACCAGCTCCGATCCAGGACCACTGGGTCCAGGAGGACCTGAGGCTGCACCAGAGGAGCTTGGAGGCACTGGAGGAGCAGGGCCGTGCCCTGCGAGGCCACCTCCAGAGCCTGCTCGACCGCTTCCCAATTCCTCCTGCTCCGGCTCCTGCTCCTGCTCCCCCTGCTCCTGCTCCTCCTGCTCCCCCTGCTCTTGCTCCTGCTCCTCCTGCTCCCCCTGCTCTTGCTCCTGCTTCCTCCACACCCCCTGTCCCTCCTGCCCCACCCTCCAGAACCATTCCCCACCGACGCCCCCGGACCCGCAGTGTTGCGAGATGGGAGAGGCAGCCGGACCCCCACCCCTGAGCTTTCCTTTCCCTTCCTCCCTTCCCTCCCCTTCCAGCTCCCTCATCCCAGGTTTCCCCCTCCCCTGTCCCACCCTCCTTCCTCCCTCCCCCCACCCCAGTTATGTTAAATAAAAAGACATTTTTGTTTGAAAAACAGGTGCCTTTATTTGACAGTAGGTAGGGAGGGGAAAGGAGAAGGGGGGTAGGGTGGAAGAAGGCCCTAGTGGGGCATGCAAGGGATGGGTCAGTCCTCCTCCTCCACCAGGAAGCTCTCCTGCAGGGCTTCCCGGATCCGGACGGCCCCCCGCTGGGCTTCCCGGACGGCGGCGGTGCGGGGCTGACCGTAGTGGCCAGCCATGCGGTCAGCCTCAGCCATCCAGGCTGGCAGGAAAGCCTCCCCCTTTCTCTCACATAAATTGTGGAGCACACAACATGCTGCCACCACGGGAGGGATGTTGTGCTCGGCCAGGTCCAGACGGGTGAGGAGGCATCGAAAGCGGGCTTTCAGTCACCCGAAGGCCCCCTCCACCACGATGCGGGCCCTGGTCAGCCTGACATTGAAGGCCTGGCGGGAGGGATTGAGGTGCCCCGTGTAGGGCTTCATCAGCCATGGCTGCAGTGGGTAGGCGGCATCCCCCACCAGGCACACGGGCATGTCCACGTCCCCGGCCCTGATGTGGCGGTCGGGGAAGAAGGTCCCGTCCTGCAGCCGCTGGCACACAGAGGAGTTGCGGTACACCCTGGCGTCATGTGCCGTGCCGGACCAGCCCACATTAATGTCCGTGAACTGTCCCCGGTGGTCACACACGGCCTGCAGGAGGATGGAGAAGTACCCCTTGCGGTTCACGTAATGGGACGCCTGTTGTTCCGGGGCATGGATGGGGATGTGCGTCCCGTCGATGGCCCCCCCGCAGTTGGGGAAGCTGAGGGCGCCGAATCCCCGGATGACGGCGTCCGGGTCGGCGAGGTGGACCACCCTGCAGAGCAGCACCTGGTTGATGGCATTGACCACCTGCGGAGAGACACAGCAAAGCGCCAATCAGTGGGGCGCCCGGGTGCCTGGGAGCATTCATGCCCTGGCAGTGCCCCGCGCCCCACTCCCCGAAGCAACCCCCCTGGCGGCGTGTAGTACAGCCGGGAGAGACCGACCCCTCCGGTGCGGGGCGCTTTCGCCTCCTCCCGCCCCCCCCTTTGTCCCTGGGGCGGCCCATCCCCTCCTTGCAGCCCCCCTCCCCCTCCGGCGCAGTGGCCGACGAGTGCCATACCTCCATGAGCACCACTCCGACGGTGGATCTCCCCACGCCGAACTGGTTCCCGATGGATCGGTAGCTGTCCGGCGTGGAGAGCTTCCAGAGGGCGATGGCCACCCGCTTCTGGAGGGGGATGGCGGACCTCATGCGAGTGTCCCTTCTGTGCAGAGCAGGGGCGAGCCACTTGCAGAGCTCCAGGAAGGTGTCCCTCCTCATCCTGAAGTTCTGGGTCCACTGTTGGTCTTCCCAGCGCTCCAGGATGATGCGGTCCCACCAGTCGCTGCTGGTGTCCAGACGCCAGATGCGGCGGGGCACGCCGGTGCCGGGGCGCTGCCGCGGCTCCTCCATGGCCGCCAGGGCGGCCAGGTGGAGAGGCAGGGGGCTGACGTGCACCAGGAGGTGCCAGGCAGCCTCGAGCCATTGCTGGCAGGCTTGCAGCAGCAAGTCCAGAAAGTGCACCAGAAGGTGCAGGGCGAGCTCTGGCTCCATGTTGCCACCTGCGGCGGCCCTGAAGGGAAGCACTGACACAGACGGGTACAGAGACCAACACTTTGCTGTCCCTCGGCGAGGTTGGCAAGCAAGCAGGAAAAGCTGAGAACTGGCACGAGCCTCAGATAGCCTCAGACAGCAGCCACACAACACAACTACTGACCTGATGCCCTGCTGGAACCGGTTTCAGCTGCCCTTAAATGCGCCCCTGCGTCCAATCAGTGTGGACGCGCTAGTTCGAATTAGCAAAACGCTAATTCGAACTAGTTTTTAGTTCTAGATGCGCTAGTTCGAATTAGCTTAGTTTGAATTAACTAATTCGAACTAAGTTAGTTCGAATTAGCGTTGTAGTGTAGACATACCCTAACTGTGGCTCACTACTTAAAGTGCTCTTCCAAAGTCTCATAACTCTGGGTTGAGGTCTTCCAACAGCCCTTGTGTCTGACTGTTCAAACTCAGCAAATAGCTGTTCCATTTCTGTGGCTGCTCCTTCTTTTCACTGATATTGTACAGGATACAACAAGCATATATATATCTTTCTGGGATTTGGGGTTTTTTCCACTGAGATCCAATCTTGCTAATACACAACACCAGCATCCCTTTAGTCTTCCAAAATCCACTGTCATACTGCACTGCTGAGCTGGTGGTGGACTCTTTCCTTGGTGCTATCAGGTGGGCTAGTGTACAGCTTCTGAAGCTGGGGAGTGAGAAATTGGGTTTCCCTGGCTCACCACTGATATTTCAGCATCATCATGGTAATCTGCCAGTAGGGCAGGAAATTCCCTGCTTGTAGCTTACTGAACAGTCCTATGATTTTAGAAAATAAGACTGATGCCCCTTCCCTGACTATGCAACACTGATGTTGCTGAAGCAGTCCCCGTAAGCCACCAATGCTTGCATAAAGATAGAAAAGTAGCCCTTTCTGTTGATGTGTTCAGTAGCAAGGCAAGTGGGGCCGAAACAGGGATGTGCATGCTGTGTATTGAGTTCTAGAACCTCCCTGCTGCAGATCCGGGCATTATGTCCTGCACATTTCCAAGAATCTTAGTCATGTGAAGCAGGTGAAAATTGGCCCTGTACACTTGCATGAGAATGGGTCCCACAGTGAATTTTCCAGCTCCAGAATGCTTTCTCAGTGACTGGTTGCAATTGGGCATTGCAAATTTTCACAGTGCGATCACCACACTTCTCCACTGTCAGTGCAGCTGTGTCCTTCTAGGGGCCCTACACTGGAAGGCTAGAGAAAGTTTGCCCCACAGATCCAGGAATGTGACTTTGTGCATCCAAAAGTTCTGCAGCCACTGCTCATCATCCCAGACCTGCAGTATGATCCCAGCAGCCAGTGCTTGTTTCTTGGGGACAAAATCACAATGCCACTATCTGCAGCTGCTCCAAGAATACTACCACCAACCTTGAGTTGGTGCTTGTTATGTCCCACCACCATCTGCCCTCCAGGAAATCATCCTGTTCCCTTCTGATTCTGTTCTTCATGCAGCTCTACAAATATAGTAGGGTTGTGAGTCCTAATCTTGCCACATTCATGACAATCATGCAGAGCTCCATGCTTCTGTCAGAGATGGTGGACAGTGAGGCAGACTGCATGAAGCTGTTGGATTTTTTAAAAAGGTGTGACAACTATGGGATGCAAATAAGACATTATGGTCTGGAAACAGTTGCATGTTGGGAAATTGACCCTTGCTCCTCAACTTCACAAAAGACAGTGCGCTATATGGTAAAAGGTTGCACACGGGTCTATGTACACATGGTGCAACGCACAGTGCATTGACATAAGCATTACTGACACACACAGTACAAGGGACAGACTAACTGCAGCAGATTAATGGGTATGTAACTTGTCAGTAAAAATACCTACTATAAATATGCCCTTAATTTCCAGGATGTGTCTGTGCCCCCTTTTTTTTTGGTCTCTGCCTTTCTTCCGGTGTCTGTTAGTTTTCCCTTTCTCTCCCCTCTCTGTTATATCATCACCCTATCCCAGCAAATCAAAAATGCCATGTTATGGTGCTGCTACTGCACTGAAAGGACGGTAAAGTTGAAGATTGTCTTTCCACAGCAATGTCACAACAGTGGTAACAATTGCTAAGTGCATCGTTCAGAGTTCAAGTCCTTCCATATCCAATGCTGTCATTGGATCTTGCTTGCCAGGGTGTGGTATCAAAAGGAAGCTTATTTAGCAGCAGAATGTGTACTGGGTACTGAGTCTATAGGAGTAAAGAGTCTCTTATTAAGTTCCCTTTTATTCTGGCAGTGGTGAGGTGATGCAGCAGACTGGAAGTTCTGTGGCGGGTTTTGTTTTAAATGTTTAGAATGGAAATTGCTTGACTCAAACAGGCACATGAATATTATAGTCGGTATGGCAGTCCCGCTCTTATTTTGACATTAATGTATTTTTATTTGCTGTGTTCTCCCTCCTCCTTTCAATTCTTTGATGCTACGGATTTTGTATCCGCAAAGGAAAGGAGTGGGGGAGCTTGTGGTTTTGGTAGCTGAGTAGAACAATTTGGGACTTTTCCTACTGCAGAACCAGTGGAGGCTGGTGGAGATTGCATAACTGGAAATTAGCTGGAGGTTTCTGCTAAAGTCATCAGCAGTGAAATCGTTAATAACATTGCTATTTAAATTATCATTTTTTTCAAGTTTCAGAAGTAACTCCATGGGCATTTAAAAATAATTCTCTTTATCTGCCTTCTGGGTTTTGTGCTCTGAGGGTTCAACTTTTCAAACTTTTCTCTGAAAGTGAGGGCTAGACTTTTAAAAAAAATAAAAGGTAAGATTTGCCCCTAGACGGATGAGTCTAATGAACTGGGGCTTTGTTTCAGGCTATTTGCATACTCAGGAAGACAGATCTGTACAAGTTTAACTTTAAATGAAAATAGTGTTTCCAAACTATGAAGCACAGTAATTTTTTTAAAGTCTCTATTTTGGAGTACAGTTACGCAGCAGAAGCTGGATTCCACAGCAAGTTCCTCCACAGCCACAGAATATGCAGGGCTCTGCCTATTATCAGTGAATCTTTCCGATCTATATTTCTGCTTCTGTATAGTTAATGTGCCCTATTGTGCTGCACTCTATGAAATCAGAGGCACCAGTGCAAATGACCAAGAAGCTGTGTGTATCCTGTTCTCTCACCCCAGCAGACAAAGGCTTTTTCCCGCTTGAAAAAAGATATATTAGTCTTAGCCATTATTACATAGCCAAGCTTATCAACACACTACTTGTTGAAAAAGGTTTTCTCCGAAATGTTTTAAAAAATGGAGAGATTGCACATCCACATAATAGATTTAAATATAACTCAGTGTTACATGATAGAATCTACTTAATTGGAGCACCCACATAGGCCTTTACAATTAAAGAGGAAGCCTTTACAAACAGAAGAGGGAAAGAGACTAAATATAAAATAAAATGCTGTACAGGCAGTCCCCGAGTTACGCGGATCCGACTTAATCCGCAGTTACGAATGGGGCCATTCCTCTCCCTGGTCTCCAGCAGACCAGGGAGAGGAAGCAAAGCGGCGGAACACGTGGGCAGCGGACAGGGCTGTCCGCTGCCCACGCGCTCCGAGGTTTGGCTCTGCTTTGCCCCCCCCCTCCGTCCCCCTGGTCTGCAGACCAGGGGGACAGGGGAGCAAAGCAGAGCAAAGCCACGGAGCCCGAGGGCAGCAGGACAGCCACGGCGCATCTGGGCTGTCCCGCTGCCCCCGTGCTCCATGGCTTTGCTCCGGACACCTGTGGTACAGCAGCTGGGGCGCTGCCAGTTGGTCCCGTAGCGCCGCTCTGGGCGCTACTGGACCAACCGGGCAGCACCCCAGCTGTTCTGCCCCAGGCGTCCTGATTCAGCCACTGCTGGTCAGATTCAGCAGCGGCTGAATCAGGACGCCTGGGGCAGAGCAGCTTGGGTGCTGCTGGGTTGGTCCAGTAGCGCCGAGGAGCGGCGGCGCTACTGGACCAACCCAGCAGCACCCCAGCTGCTCTGCCCCAGGTGTCCCCAAGTCAGCCGCTGCTGAAACTGACCAGTGGCTGACTACAGGAAGCCCCTGCCCCGGGCTTCCTGGAATCAGCCGCTGATCAGTTTCAGCAGCAGCTGACTTGGGGATGCCTGGGGTTCTTAAGTTGGATCTGTATGTAAGTCAGAACTGGCGTCCAGATTCAGCCACTGTTGAAACTGATCAGTTTCAGCAGCGGCTGAATCTGGATGCCAGTTCCGACTTACATACAGATTCAACTTAAGAACAAACCTACAGTCCCTATCTTGTACGTAACCCGGGGACTGCCTGTACTGTGTAAAAACATGGCACAAGACTACACAGTATATTAATTACATTTCATCTTTATGCTTTGCTCTTCTTTGACCTCAAACAAGTCATTTCACCTCTCCATACCTCTGTTTCCCCTCCTACTCTTTGTACAGTAGGGCCCTGGTTTTGATGGGCACCTCTAAGTGCTATTGTAATGCTCCTAAAGGTGCTACACATGTCACCCTCACCCCATGTGCACAATCATACCATGGACTGTGATCTCTGTTGCTATTGTTGCCATCTTAGGGGTTCAGTAGACTCAATGCCACAAGGAAGAATGTCTGGACCCACATAATTGTGGATCCATTGGCCCTGCCCCTTTTAAAACTCTGCATTCTAAAGCTAGGGAGTCCTATGGGGCTGACTATGTAAGGGGAGGTAGACTCCTATGCAAAGTCTCTAAATCCTGCCCCTCTTCTGCAGCAGAACTTCAGTGATGCCACCAAGTCTGACTCCTCCATGACCCACGAGACAAAGCAAGATTTGGCTCTTAATGTTCATTTGGAAACTTCCGTACTAAAAGCCCAGAGTTCAGGATTTCATATCTAGTTAAACAGCACTTCATCACTGTGCAATGGTTAAAATACACCCTTGCTACATGAAATGTGAATGCTATCACAGTGTAGACATCATCAGGCTAGAGAGAGAACATCCTGTAACCACTTGTTGCAATTGCTGATGAGAGTATTTAGCTTTATATATTATGCAGACGAGTCAATTTGTTGTAATTCTTTCACAACATCAAGCTTCAGGTCTGCACAATGGATATCTGGTTCTGCCCCCTGTGTTACAATTCTCCCTCTTCTCCTTCACCCATGTATTCTGGGGTGGATCTTCCAAAAGGGACAACTTTTTGGAATATAGAATTTCAGACAAGGCGATAGTAAAGTTGGGTAGAGTTTTCATTTAGGTCAAAGGCTTTATTTAAGTTCTCCGTGGCACCCATGAATGAGATGGAAAACCAAGGCCTTGAACTCTTTTAGGGTATGTCTACACTACCCTCCTAATTCGAACTAGGAGGGTAATGTAGGCATACCGCACTTGCAAATGAAGCCCAGGATTTGAATTTCCCGGGCTTCATTTGCATGAAGCCGGCCGGCGCCATTTTTAAATGCCGGCCGTTCGAACCCCGTGCCTCGTGGCTACACGCGGCACAGAGTAGCTAGTTCGGATTAGGCTTCCTAATCCGAACTAGCTGTACTCCTCATTCCACGAGGAGTACAGCTAGTTCGGATTAGGAAGCCTAATCCGAACTAGCTACTCCGTGCTGCGTGTAGCCGTGCGGCACAGGGTTCGAATTGCCGGCATTTAAAAATGGCGCCGGCTGGCTTCATGCAAATGAAGCCCAGGAAATTCAAATCCTGGGCTTCATTTGCAAGTGCGGTATGCTTACATTACCCTTCTAGTTCAAATTAGGAGGGTAGTGTAGACATACCCCCAGGCATTAAAGACCCAATATCAACTGGAATAAGGGAAGGGGTGTTACTCTTTGTATTCTGGAGAAATTCCAGTCATGCATTTACATTTACAATTGCTCTTTTTTATGGGGGTGGGGGGAAGGAAGGGAGGAGAAAGGAACAGAGTTACTGGGTATTTTTTGTTTTGTTGAGCAGCAGGGCTAGCTTGTTTCACTAACTGAGCAGTCAGACTGCCCGAGCCTTACGATGAGAATAAAGAGATGCAAGACATCTAGCCAAACTGATGTGGAATTGTGCACTCTGTTTGAAACCAATATGGCTGGGAAATTGCTCCCTTTTAAGTTGGACCTTGAATACATTTCAGTTTCATGGTGCTGTTACCATGGCTGTTACAATTCATCATCACGAAGTGGCAGTTTTCATTATCCGGGGTCTAGAAACTGGCCTGACTTCCTGCCTCCACCATCCCTATCTCTGTTTTAGATGCATGGTGTTTAAAGCCCCTCTGCCGTGCTGAGGTGTGCAGAGTAAGCCAATTAAACTGAAGGAAGATGCATTTAGTCTGTATCAAAACAGCTATATCACCTTCAACTGGAAGTAACATCCCTCCATTATCACACACACACACACAAAAGCATTCCTACTGCAACACCTGTCCCTGTTGCCCTAGCAACAGCTGCAGACATAATTACAAGCTGAATGAGTGAGAGATTCACAAGCCGTTGGAGTACTTTTCATAGACCTTGCGGATCTCATCAGACCAGTGTGCAGGACTGGGTATGATCAAAGGACAGTAGTGAGTCATCTGAAGCCCAGTGAATGATCATTAGTTGGAATGGGGGAGAGAGATAATCAGACCAGCTTGGCTGTTCTTGCTGCTGTTATGCTGGGAGGTCTAGTGGAGGGATATTGCCATTGAACGTTGTGCTTGTTTGGAGTGACTCATTGGGTATGCATCACAAAACTACTCATTTTCTTTGGGGTGGGGAGTCAAAAGCCAGGTGTGCTGTGTCCACACAACTATAAGCCACAGTGAGTCAGAATCACTCAGGTGAACATACCCTACAGTCTCAGTTTCACAAAGAGTGGGCCTGCAGCTGGACTGAGATCAGCACTGCTGCTGCCACTAATAATGCTACAGACCCCTTATTTGACCCACCTCAAAAACTGCCAGGGAAGTGGGTTCTGGCCCTGGGAGGGCAGCAGTTAAAGTCAGAAAAATAAAAACTTAACATGAGGGCTGTTCAAAATCTATGTTCTCCTCTGAATCTAGCAGCTGAATTAGGTTCATATCTTGTATATACTAGTGATGGCTGTGCCTTGCAAATGCTTCTTTGACTGACTCCAATCTTAGATGTACAAAACTCAATTGGAAATCTCAAGAGAACAGGTTTTCTTGTTCAGTTTCTGGCAATTTTACATCCAGATGGACCAGGAATTTGAAGCGTAGGTTCAGTCAAACATAAAAGGGACAAAATAGTTGCTATGGTTTTTTAAAAGTGTTTTTTAAGCAAGTTAATTTCAAATTATAGGAGATGTTTCAAGCTGGTTATTATTTTACCCAGCTTGAAACTCTGTGTTTTTTAACTCTGATTAAACAAATTCACATCAGATTTGCCCTTGAAAGCTTTGGGGTGAGAAATATTTGGTGGAGAAGCACTCAATTCAGTAAACGCATTGGTATTTTTAAAGTTAGAATTTGATTTCCATGCTCGGAGAATGTTCTTTTATTTTAACCCTGCATCGGAGAGTAATTACGGAGATAATGGGCCAGATTCTTCTGCTGAGTTCAGTGGGGTTGATGTCAGTGGGTTTGATCCATAACTTACACTCAATTATGGATCTGGCCTAGGAGTTGTAGATCTTGTGAAGGAGTGTCTGCTTATGTATTTTAAAGCAGTAGTATGACATCTTATTATATGAGCACATGCTGCACTTTTAATCTTCAAAGCAATGTAGTAAATTAAGGCCCAGATTGTCTCTTCTTTTGATTGATGAGAAAGGAGCAAGGAGCCCCCCCATAGCAGTGTACCTTACATTCAAAGGAATGCATTTACTGTTCCTTGTAGGATCCTAGGGCAGTGATGGGCAGCCTACGCTTAAGAGTGGGCTGTACAATGGCTTTTCTTCATCCCACTGGGTTGCAAGATTGCAAGATTGTCATAATCAAGGTGATCTCCTGGGATAGGGTAGTTTTGCAAACTGTGTTTGCATGCCTAGAATTTGCGGGGTGCGCTGAGTGAACTATACAGAACTTTGGTTCGATGCAGAGGTAGCATACAGCTCTCACAGTCAGTGTTGTATGCAATCAGCATGCATCTCACCTCACATGCCCTTGCTTTACGTGCATGTCATTTTAGCAATACCACTAGGGAAAAAAATGAAGTCAATGGAAATCCGCAGAATCTGGCAGCCCTGGGCATGAGAAAAGGGAAGCAAAATGTTTCAGGGGCCACACAGAGAACCCTGATGGCATGTGGCTTCTGGGCTGCAGGTTGCCCTCCAGAAGCTCAAACCACCTCAAAAGGGCAGAGCTAGAATCATAGCTCTGGTGCGCACGTGTGTGTGTGTGTATGTGTGTGTGTGTGTGTAACTCCCTTGAAGTCCAAGGGAGTTGTGGATACACAGCACCTATTGGTATCAAACCCTAAGTACAGTAGACTTCCGATAATGGTGCTGGATTATCACATATGCTGGACTATCAGGAGCTACTATGAGCTGGTTTTATATATATATATATATATATATATATATATATATATATTATATACTGTATATAAAGTGTTCTTAACCCTTTTTATTGTACATACTGTATACAGTATACTGTAATGTTTTAGTTTTTTTAAGCCTTTTTTACCCTTTTTGCTCAGTTCAGCTGCTGCCGCTGATACCTTGTGACTCATTTTTTGTCGAAGCTCACTCACTAGGCTCTTGCCATTTTGATGCCGGATTATCAGGAGTGCCAGACTATTGGATGCCGGCCTATTGGAGTTTTACTGTAACTGGCCTGAGGTGACAGCAAGCAGAACCAAAGTTAGAACAGGGGAGCTCTCAAGTTGCACCCTTGTTTTTTTCCAATCCAGAATATGTCAGAATATGGAAAATGCAATAGCTGAAGATAATGGGAAACACCAACTATAATCAGATCTATGAGCTAAAGTAAGCACAATGCCCATTAACAGCATCTTGCGAAATAGAACTAAGCTTTAAAGAGCAGTAAATATGACACATTCATTCCTCTCCTGCACATACAGACAGACAAAAGACAACTTAGTGCTGCAAACCCTCACTTTTAGTCTTTTATTTTGCTTGAATTAAATATGAAAAAAAGCCACAGATCTAGGAAAAGATCATGGTGTCCACCCATAAAATGTTATTCCAAAGACAGGTTTTATATATAATAGGCAGAGGCAGCGAGATCCTTCCCTACCCATCAGTCACATAAAACCTGTCCTGCATCCTTCCTGGCTTGGAGGTTGAAGAAAGGGACTGCATCTTAGAGCCAGGCTTATATCCACAGTGTTTCGGAGGGGAAAGAGGCGACCTGATTGCCGTCCGTTGAGCCTGATTGTATGTGGCACTTTATGATGGGAACAGATTGCCATTTGTCTCAAGGCCCTCATGATTTTAGTCAAATCCTATTTTTAAAGTAGGCTGTGACACCTGGTTCTAACTGAATTAACATACATGGGGAAATATAATCTTTTTGGCAGAAAGGAGATTCCCCAGCTTAGAAAAGTGGGCTGCACTCACAGCGCTTTAGTTAAAATTTACCAAATGCACATGCTGTGCCTGAAAAAGCAGGAAATAGCAGAATGTTCAGTGGGGCTGGGAGTAGAGTTGCTACTGTGTCATATCAGCCTTTTGTTGCTCTCATCTACTATTGGTTGAAAGTGTACACCCCTTCTGGGGAAGGGACAGTGTCTCATGCTGTGTGTAGTGCCTAGCACAATGGGGCCCTGGTTTTGGTTGCAGCGTCTAGGCATTTCTGCAATTTTTGAAGGGTTCATCTCCTGAATAGTCATGTCTTGTTTTCCTCATAAAGAATAAAATGTGTCCTTTCAGTCCACGGGACAGAGGGGCTTTTTTATGTGAAGTAAAACCACAAAGGAAGGACCAGCAAAAATGGTCTGATCTTCCTGTTGGTACAGACCAGGGTTTCTTAACCAGGAATGTGTGAGAGGGTTGTGCAGGGCTGGCTAGGCCTGGTTACCTGCTCTAGGCATTGCATAGGGTTTGCAGCACCAACAGCCCTTCCAGCTGACAACAGGGGAGAGACCAGCCCAAATTTGAATGTGTGTCTTTATGACATAAAAAACACCACTCACAAATTTGGGACCAGAACTCTAGCTGAGGTAAATAGAGCTACACCGACTTTCCCCAAATGAGTTTTGGCCCATCCTCTTCGTTTAAGCTAGCAGCAGGGAATCATGAGTATTGGATATTAATACTATAGGAGTGAAATGTTTTCCCCATTGAAGTAAAAAGGAGTTCTGCTAGTGACTTCCACGGGGATAGGATTTCACCTGATAGAACATATTCAAAAGGCAAAGATTATGACAAATACATGAAACATAAAACCTCTCCTGGCTTTAAGATTGTTGTTGGAATTATTATTATTATTAATTATAATTAATAACGGACTGACTGGAACTGGGGCTTTGTCATCAAGGGTGCCATTTTGGGAGAGTCAGGGGGCTACAGTCATATGTACAGGGATGCTGTTTGTTCTTCTTCCCCTCATGATCAGGGAACAAGGGGGAAATCACACAGTTTGTATCACTTACTCCTCTGCCCCTTCTCCTCCCCAACCGGAAGTGAGAGGAATGTATGCACGCTATGAACTTTCCCTTCACTCCCTGATCATGAGGGGAAGAGGAAGAAGAACAAACAGTGTCCTGGTACTCACGACTGTACCCTCCTGCTCTGATGAAATGGCGCTTTTGCTTGTTGTGATAGTTGCTGTAAGAGATTACTGCTGCCTCTTTAGATTGCATTCTCCTCAGTGACAAGGCAGCCAAACAGTTGGAGGGGAAAGAAGGGCACAGAGAGATGAGATGAGATGATTTGCCCATGATCACATAGTGGCTTAATGGTCAAATCTGGAATAGAACCCAATTCTACTGGGTCCCAATCCGGTGCCCTACTCATTGAACAGAATGTCTCTCTTGGCATGCCGGGAGTATGCAGAGAATCCACCATTACATGATTTCTCCCCTCTTCTCCTCTCTGTGCTTCCTTCCCTCCACAGACAAGAAATGTTCCCACTGTGGAATGCCTTCACCCTGACCTTTTCCATGACCTGGACTCCTCTAGTTCTCTTGGAGTTTCTCAGTGCTCAACATAGTTACTCATGGTGGGTGCTGTGGGGAAGGATTTGTCTCCATATTATGAATATAATGTAAAATGGAAGAAAATGTAAAAATGATTTCAGATAAATTTTAAAAATGAGGGCTTTTTTCACTTCTCTTTTTTTCTTTAAATGTACATTTCAAAATGTGTTTCTGTGATAAAATGACAGGTAATGCATTGCTCAGCTACAATTGGGATTCAAGTTCCCTGACTATTAGAGGTGCCTTTGGAAGAATTACACGGTAACAGATTTTCACGTAGTTACTTTTTCTTCTTTTAGTTCAATGTTTATTTATCAAATCAAGAGATAGATTTAGGTCAAATTCCTAGGTCAAATTCGCCCTTTTACTTGTGAACAACAGAAAATAAAATTTGGGATAAAGAAGAGGACAAAATTTGGATCTGAATCTTCTGACTTGAACCATCTCTAATTCAAATGGAAATAGAAATGGATAATCAATAAAAAATAATAAAACAGGGTAATTTAATACATAAAGATTCCCATTATACTTAGTTTATTTAATCCTAATTTAAATAATAAACGTATAAAGTTCTGATAACAGAAATAATATAATCTTTAAACCTTTTAGCTTATCTATAGAATATTATATAATTCTTTTGAAGCTTGAGACTTGTTTGTGGATTTCCAGTGTCTGAGCACAGATGTTTTAGCTACTACACAAAATCTCACCAGGCTCTCCCTACTGTATCAGAATTTTTGAGACACTCACTGAGATTTTGGTACATCCATTTTGAAGATTCAGGGGTCTCCTTCTTAAAACCACATTTACTTTCCTGGCAATCTCTTTCTAGAGCCTTTCAGTTTGGGGGATGATGGCATAAGTTTGCTGGAATTCCAGGAATAGAAAAGGATATGCCTAGTTCATCAAGTAACTTATCCCTGTATTTGCTTTTCTGTTCAGGTGTCTAGTATCTCTTCAGAATTGAGATGACCACAAAATAGTCTCTCCACATTTTATATCAGGAATTCCTTCTTCAATAGCAAACGTATCAATGTCTGATAACAGTTGGTGGTGGTGAAAACCGCTACTTTATATGAGGCAAACCTGTTATCAGCAATGGTATTAGATGCTGTCAGAAACAGGATATTAGGAAGATGGGCCCTGGGACTAGGTGTGTTTATGACATGTGTTGCAATTCCTGTGTTGCTAATTGTTACAGATGGGAACTGGCAGAAATTGCCGTAATGAAATATAGAATATAAAATGAAGTTGAATTGGTGCACAGTGCCCCACATGATAAATTAAAATTAGATATAAAACTGTCTTTGGTTTGACGCTCCTTGCCAGGCACTGACAATTTCCTTCTCTGTGGAAAGGCTAGAGCCCTTCAATGTTATGAGTATTATTACAGCCAGGCTATTCATGATGGATGTGTATGTGCAGTAAACTGTGTCATGTGTACAGTAGATGGCCCTAGAGTGACTATAGCACTAGAATTCAATAGAGAGCCTCTAATGTTTCATAAACAGTGAGAGCATAACTTGAGTGGTTTATAAGCGATCTCAAAGCCCCCTAACTGATTTTGGTCATGTATTCACTCCAGTGCAACATGTTCAGTAGCTATTTTTGCTCATTTGCAAAGTAACGCTCTCCCACCAGCATTTACTTTTTAACTTCCCCCTGGAATGTCATCCATCAGAGGGTAATATTGTCACTGCACATTATGACAGAATTCTGGGAAACAGCAGCTGACCACTGGCTCACCAATTAGATCATGCCTGAATAATCCTGAAGGACTAAGCACAACTTAAGTGAAAGATTGGGGTGGAAAACCCCGAAAGGAGAACTCTGAAAGGCTAATTAGTCCATTAATTCAGAAAGTAGAAAAGGCACAAGAAGGAAGTGTTTGGGAGCGAGGGTCTGGAAGTCAGAAGAGATCTCTCAGGTAAGGATGCCGTTTTGGCAGGGCAGGGGGCTACAGCATGTGTACTGGGACACTGTTTGCTCTTCTTCCCCTTTCCATCACTGTCAGGGAGCAAGGGGAATGTACACAGCTTGCATCGCTTACTCCTCTGCTTCTTCTCTTCCACCCCCAGACAGGAGTTAGAGAAGGTAAGCTGTATATTTCCCCCTCACTCCCTGATAGTGAGGGGAAGAGGTAAAAGAGCAAACAGCATCCCGGTACACACAGCTGCAGCCCTCCTCCCGCCCTCCTGAAATGGTGTCCGTGCCCCAGGTGGAAGATACTTTCTGGCTTCCCCCATCCTTGTATCAGCTAAGGAGAGCATGCTTGCAAATATAGAGCTGCAGAAATTTGTAAAGGTGGGGTTGGGGAAGCACTACAAAAAATTGTACAAGCTGTTTGAAAAGATGAAGTTTTCCAAGTAATTTATATCTTAAAGAGACAGGATGAAGATGCTGTCCTGTTGCACTCATATGAAACATGAGAAGGAGTAATAATATCACTAATTGTGTACTGTTTGTGCATCAAGAGCACTTATTTAACACGTTCCATGCAAAAATCTCAAAGCCTTGTGTGAATATGATGCAATTTATCCTCCACCTCCGAGGCAGGTAGTATTACTATTATGGACACCTAGTTCAATTTTACAAATTGTAACATAATTTTAGAAACATCAATGCATAACAACACCTGTTATGGGCCTCTCGCTACAATTATATTGCAGGCCTGGATTAATATAAGCAGTGAGGATCATGATTGCATGCTGGATGTGACAAGGCCATTTATGGATTTCAATCCTTTTTTTGACCCCAGTTCACACACATTTTTCCACCCTTCATGCCAGGACCACTAGAGGTGCCCAGGAATACAGTGTGGGTAAACAAAACAGTTCTTGTGGGAAATATAACAGTGCTGCTTTTAAATAGCCTTCCAATTAGGGAAAGGCCCTACCTATATTTACTCAAGAGACAACCAGCCATTAAGGTATATGTGGCACCAATTATAACAACAATAAGTACAGGTAATTATAACACCAGTTGAATGAATGAATGAATGAATGAATGAATGAATGAATATGCCGATATCTTGTTGGTATTTTTAGTAAATGTGGCATACTGTTTTGTCCCCTGAAAAAAGGTTCGGTGTACTTTTTAGAAGCATAACATACCTAATATAACTGAGAAACAGAGTGGTTGAGGCAAATCCTCCCAGCTGATTTCAGTGGGAGCAGAATTATTCTCAGTTACTTGCTTGTACACTGATATTTGTAAAAAAGATCACAGGTCCTTTGTGTCAGCCTGCTGCCTAAATTGGTAAATCTTCTTCCTCTCTGTTAGGTGAGATCTTACCTACACTACTATGTGGCTTTTGAGTGAAGGTTCGTGTGTGTATGTGAATGTCTATGAAGAAAATTATGCTTTTATTTTCTGGGACATTATAAATTGGTAATTTTGCAATATATTGAAACAGAATGAGAGAGAACTGCTATTTCTTCCTAAGTAATCGATACATTCATTTTTTAGCTACTGCTGTTTCAGACATTGACAGTCAAGCTGTTGTTTAGGTTTCCTGGGTAGATTTTATTTTTAGCTGAGAATGGCACTTTTCCCACTGGAAGCTCTCCCTGCCTTCCATCATGCAATAAAGGCTATTTGCTGGCATGGTGCTTTCCACCTTTACTGCCATTTTTCCTCAACTGACTTTTTAGCTTACAAAAATCTACTGTCTTATTAAATTATCACGTTGCCTGTGGTAGGAAAGAAAACGACCTGGTGTATCTTGCTTTGTAGTATCCTGGAATGCACCTCCTATTGTTGCACTAAGAGGTGCCCTATTGTGGTTCTGCGGTAGTGCACTGTGCACAGCTGCTAGCTGCTGTCAATCAGGGCTGGAGATCTGCGTGGGTACTCTAGATAGTTACTTCTCACATTTAGTGAACAAATCCTGGTTGGCATTTGAGCACTAAGAGAAGACCGAGTGGTTACCAGCACTGAGCACAACACGCACTTATTGCAGGCATTCAAAGATGCCTTTGAAATGGTTGCCGGAGACGTAGGTTTCTTCACATCCACAAAATAACTCGTATGTTTTACTGATCATCTCTCTAAGTTTTTGAGAATGGTGCTTCATCAGAGATAGATTTAGGGCAGGGCTACTCAACTTTGGAAGCTCTGGGGGCCACAATATCACTCATTGCACGTGCCAACAGCCATAACTTTAGTGTCGTTGCATGTACAGGCAAAAATAAATATGCAAATAGCTTCTTTCACATTGATGGGTATGAGTACAAAGATTAAGGCAGGACCACGCAACATGCAGGCCCCATTTAAGTCAGTTCTGCTGATATTAATAAAATGCAATATTTACCTGATTTCCACCCATATGACAGCACTTTTAATGACCAATCACGGTCCAGGAATTAACTACTAAAATGCATAGCAACAGAAGATCACTATATTGACTCGCCATTATGGAGCATGTTCCCAGTGGAGGCCATGTTCAAAGGATCTCACCCAAACTGCACAATGGGCCACAAAAAAACAAGCCGCGGGCTGCATGCGGCCCACAGGTCATGTGTTGAGTAGCCCTGATTTAGGGCATGTCTATGTTGCCCCACCTATGGAGGTGTGAATAGAGATGTGTACTAAAATGCTGCACAGCAACACCCCCATGTGGATGTTGCAGGTGCAAACGGAAAGGTCCCTACTTGGTGCTAATGTATGTCCTAAAGAATTAGGATCCTGTAAGTTGCTCCACTTGGGAAGGAACAATCAGTTTCACACATATAGAATGGGAAGTAACAGTCTGGGAAGGAGTACGGCAGAAAGGTATCTAGGGGTTATAGTGGACCACAAGTTAAATATGAGTCAGTAGTGTGATGGTGTTGCAAAGAAAGCAAACATGATTCTGGGATGTATTAACAGGGAAGGCTGAAGAAATTGGGTTTGTTTAGTTTAGAAAAGAGAAGATTGAAGGCGGACATGATAACAGTTTTCAGGTATCTAAAAGGGTGTCATAAGAAGGAGGGAGAAAACTTGTTCATCTTGGCCTCTGAGGATAGAACAAGAAGCAATGGGCTTAAACTGCAGCAAGGGAGGTTTAGGTTGGACATTAGGAAAAAGTTCCTAACTGTCAGGGTGGTCAAACACTGGAATAAATTGCCCAGGGAGGTTGTGGAATCCCCATCTCTGGAGATATTTAAGAGTAGGTTAGATAAATGTCTATCAGGGATGGTCTAGACAGTATTTGGTCCTGCCATGAGGGCAGGGGACTGGACTCGATGACCTCTCGAGGTCCCTTCCAGTCATAGTACTGTATGTAAGTTTGTACCTGTCCACACAGGGCAGCTGTAGAACAGTACTTGGTTGTGAACTGCTATTAGCAGCCCCATTAAATTGACCAGAGCAAGTGTGAAAAATCAGGACGGGGTGGGCAGAATTAGGCACCTATATAAGAAAAAGCTTTTAAAATTGGGACATCTGATCATCCTAACTCCCATAGTCTGAACCTCAGGGCAATGCAGTTATGCCCTTTGATGCATGCACCTGACTTTAGATCTGGCCCTGACAAAACAAAGGGTAAAATCCTGCTTCCATTGAAGTCAATGGCAAAACTCCTATTGATTACAATGGGGCCAACATCAGAACTCGGAAAATATCTGATTTTTTGATTCATTGGCAATTCCAAAAAAAAAAAAACCCCAATGAACCAACCCCCCAAAACCAAAACAAACAACCCCTAAAAACAATTTTGTGTGGATCCAACCAAAGCCAAATTTTCTTGGAGTTTTTGGCTAATCAAAAAAGTTGGAAAAATTTCACTTTGGGTCAAATGAAGCATTTTGTTTTGTTTCTGGGCATTTTTAAAAATAAAAGCAAAGGAATTGCAGGGCTGGAGAGTGGTGATAGGGATTCATTCCCCTTTATAACCTTTATCTCAATGGTGAGAGTACTCAGCTGGATGTAGAAGATCCACATTCAAATTCCTGCTCTGGAGTAATGGATTTCCAAAGAAATTTCACTCAACTCCAGCCAGGATTTCCCCTAGGACTCCAACTGATTAAGCCCATCGCACATAAATACTCTGTGGGAGTGGAAGAATAATGCCATCCTCAGGCACTGACTTCTGTGTTTCAGTATCTGATTTGGGACCACATCTTTGCTCCTGCATGGTTAGTGCTATGTTCTTTGCTGTTCCATGGCTGCAGAGGTTGCCACAGGCTTCACCTTTTGTCCTTGAACTGCAACTCAGAATATAAACTTTTATTTCAGAATAAATTTCCACCAGTACGATTATGAAAATAAAATGAAAAATATGAGCCAACTCTAAACCAATGCAGCAATGTCCAATTCTTCAGACAGCCTGAAGCATAGCTGTGAGAGATGGATGAACTGCCTTCATTGCTCTCTGTAGGTTTTCTCAGAAAGTTGAGGATGACAGTTGAAATGTCAATACTGGTAATTATTTAACTGGACAGCAAATATGGAGAACTGGGTTTTTAAAATGCTGTATAGTTGTGGCCAAGATAGGACTCATGTCCAGTGGTGCTCCTTAGTCCCATTACAGTGTGCACATACGAGGTAAGTTTGGAGAATATCCCTTCTTAAAGTTTGTTTGTTTAATTATAAAATAAACACTCATCAGCCTGACCTTCCTCCTGAGCTTGGCTATTCCTCCAAAGGACTCCTCTTCCATGCACCCTAGTTTCCTGTGCAGATCTCAACCCTTTTGTGTTCCTGAGCTGGAGCAAGGACACTACCTTATCTTGCTGCTAGGATGAGTCAGTAGAATGGCTCTGCATCTCCAAGTTGGGGATTTAGTATCTGACGTGGAGAGTGTCCAAAGCGTGGAGATTTGACTATTGTGCCGGTCTACTCAACTTTGGAAGCCCCGGGGACCACAATGATACTCACAGCACATGCTGAGGGCTGCAACTTAAGTGTGGTTGTATATACATGCAAATAGCTTCTTTTACTCTGATGGGCATGAATATGAAGATTAAGACAAGACTACACAACACACAGGCCCCATTTAAGTCAGATCTGCTGATATTAATAAAATGCAATATTTACCCAATTTCCACCCATATCACAGCACTTTAATGAGCAATGACAGTTCAGGAATTTAACTACTAAAATGCATAGCAACAGAAGACCATTATATTGACTCACTGTTGTGGAGCATGTTCCCAATGGAGGCCATGTTCAAAGAATCCCACCCGCGGGCCGTGTGTTGAGCCCTGCATAAACCCAAAGCGCACTGTGGGCTGCAAACAAATGGGCTACGGGTTGCATGCAGCCCTCGGGCCGCATGTTGAGTAGCCCTGCTCTAGTGTATATATACTACAAATGTTATTGATGGACATCAAAGCATTCAACCAGAGCATTAGATTCAGTGACTTCCCAATGTCAGTGAATTCCACGAGCCATGAAAAACTATTTTCTAGTTCACAGTGTACCTGCTATTCACTTCATGGCTCTACTAGTGCTATGTCTTGTGTCGCTTATACTCCCACAGTCCTTATTAACAACTTCTGAACCGTTTATGCGTGCTTGGTACTTTTGTTCAGACCCACGCTAATTAGCAGGCTCAGGGGCAGCACAGATATTCAGTCTGAGGCTGTTCGTGTACTGCTCAAGTGGGAAAAATATTCCTGCCATACATCATCCTCCCCAAAATGAAAAGATTAAATGATATTAATTAATTTAACTGCACAACCCATTAGAAGTAAATGCATTCTCTTAGAGCTCCTTGATTGAGAGTAAATGCCTCATTAATACTGGATATATCAACCTGGGAGCCTTAGCAAAGTCAGATAGACTAATGACTGGCATTTCAATGAGCCCAGCAGACCCACATAAGGATGCCTTCTCCAGTTCAGCAATATGGATTCAGATACAGATGTTTCTCTTAGAACAGCATCTGTAGAGGTTTTGAATGCCTGGGCCTCCGCTCTTCAGAAAGATGCTGGCAGAATTCCCCAGGTTGCTATCGTTGTTGGCCATGGAGAGCAACAACAATGGGGTTGAGCATGAACCAGGCCCCTGACCATCAGAGGCCACCCCCTGCATCAGAACATTCTAGTCTGTTTCCTTCTTTGCTGTGGTTGCTCCCGAAGGAGGCAGTACCTCTTCCTTCTCCAGCCTGCCTAGTTTCCAGCAATATCTTCTAGGTCCCCTATAATAATGTCCTGTGCCTACCCTTTCAGCCTTGGTACCAGTGATTCTACTTTTTTAAATCTTTGGCCTTGGATGCGGGAGCACATTTCTGTGGTGCTTTGGCAGTGCTTACACTGTAAAATGATGGATCGCTCCCCATTGAACAGTCTCAGTTGTCCTCATGTTCTAGCTCCCCTACTCTGTCCTGCTTATTGTTACTGCCCTAAGGCCAGCACTCCCATTACATCACCCTCCTTGCTTATTGGTGAGTTGTCTGTAAAGGAGTGATGTATATTAATCTTCTCAGACTGGCTTCTATGTTCTACTCTCACAGGTGTGTCTCCTGGTCCTTCTGGCCTCCAGGGAATGATTCATTCATAACTCATTTGGCCAAACCTCCTCCCCTGTTTGTAGAATCCAGATGTCAATAGAGGAGGAGAACACAAACATATTGCCATTGGACTAGTGGACATGTGAGCTGGCTACCATAGCCCCTCACCTCAAGTACCACCCTTGCCAAATCACACAGACTAGCTGGTGAATATTATCCAGATTCATCCCCATATTTCTCAGTCAGGACATCTGACCCTTCCTTAAAAGTGTGAGGATATATTTGGGGCAGATCTCCTCCTGGGGCCTAGCCAGGACCCAGTGTTACTACATACTCTGCAGCTTCTGTGACCAAGGCAACACAGAAGATGAGACCCCTCTTGGTGAATCCATGGAGGGAGAGGCTTATCTCAAATTCTGTATCATAAAATGTCATGGGGACATTTAGCTCTCTATCAGTAGTAGGTGGGATGGTCATGCAGATAGAACCAAGGGATATCTAGATCTGAATCAGACATAGCACTAATCTCTGCTTCTCTGGATGAAAAATGTACACAACTTGAAGTCCTCATTGGGAACATTACAAAGGATGGAAATGTAGGATGTGTCTACACTCGGTGCCTCCATTCTCAATCAGGAAGAAAAAGCGTGCTTAGTTCATGAGTATACCTCCAGGAAATCTGGCTGCAAGAGTTGCCAAATTGTCTCATAAATAATCACCCTGTCATGGAATTTAGAATCATAGAACTAGAAGGAACTTCAAGAGGCCATCAAGACCAGTCCTTGGCACTCATGGCAGACCAAGCATCATCTAGACCATCCCTGACAAGTGTTTGTCTAACCTGCTCTTAAAAATCTCCAATGATGGAGATCCTACAACCTTCCTAAGTAATTTATTCTATTGCTTAGTCACTCTGACAGGAAGGGGTTTCTTTTTTTTCCCTAATGTACAACCTATCCCTCCCTTGCTGCAGTGTAAGTCTATTGCTTCTTGTCCTATCATCAGAGGCCAAGGAGAATAATTTTTCTCCCTCCTCCTTGTAACAACCTTTTGGGTACTTAAAAACTATTATCATGTCCCTTCTCAGTCTTCTCTTTTTTCCAAACTAAACAAACCCAGTTCTTTCAGTCTTCCCTCATTGGTCATGTTTTCTAGACCTTTAATCATTTTTGTTGCTCCATTCTGGAGCTTCTCCAGTTTGTCCACATCTTTCCTGAAATGTGGGGCCCAGAAATGGACATAGAACTCCATTGAGGTTTGATCAGCACAAAGTAGAGCGGAAAATTACTTCTTGCGGCTTGCTTACAACACCCCTGTTACAGGAGCTATTTTTAGCTGTGAGCAGCAATGTCCACCAAAGGATTCTTGCAGGGGTATGTATGTACCATTCGTTGAGAAGGGTGGTGACCCCTATGAGCTTTAGAGGTGTCTATTTTTCTCCTTGGGGCAGGCTAAATATTGTGTAACTAACTCTCCGCCTTGGCATTTAGGAAGTCTTCCAGGAAACGAGAAGCCGCAGAATGGCTAAGCCAGCGGGTGTCCCCAGTGTGTGAAAGGTCTCAGAGGCGAGCATGCCTAGAGCAGGTAATGCTGTAAGGGAATGAGAGGACTTGGTTCTTGTTTGGCACTGTCTCACGGCACCTTCTGTGCTCATCACATATGTACTTGCTGGCCAGGCTGGATTAACCTATTGCTGGGCCTTGACAAATGTATACCTCCTGCGCCCCTATGCTAGCCTTTTAAATGGGATGCATTTCTATTGACTCTTCTGGCCAATACAGCTGCATTAGTGATCTATTAACTCAAGCACATCCAGTTTTCACCACACACACATTTTGATTAATTACTCTTTCCTATACGCAGGGCTTTTTTTGTGGCGGTATTGCCTGGTACGCAGTTCCAGCACCTCCAGACGCAGTACCAGCACCTCCAGTCAGATCTCAACAACTTTTCCCCTGGAGTACTGGCACTGTTTTTATTTTATTTTATTAACAAAAAAAAGCACTGCCTATATATGGGTCAATCAGTGACCAGGTCCTGCTGTATGGGCCCTGTTTTATTAACCTCTGCAGGGCTCCCTGCACCTCTCTTCCAGCCAGCTCCCTTCTGTGGCACTCACCACCGCTCCCTCCCCTTATTTGTAGCAGGTCTTCAGGCTGTGATTGAGAGAGTGTGAGGGCAAAACAGAGGTGACTGGGCCGCTGGTCTCAAGGGGGATCATTGGGCAGAAGCCCAGCAGTAAGGAGGGAGCAGTGCTGGAAGCCCTACTGCTCGCTCAGGTTTGGCTCCGCTCTTCTCCACGATGACCCAGATCACATCTGAGTAGCACTGCAGTCCTATGCACCAGTTCTCAGCGCCACTCACTCCCTCGTGACAGGGGATGCTGGGCTAAATTTGCGTGGCAGTATGATCTGGCACGTGGGATCACTGTGCCACACAGGTGGGGACCCCATATATTTGGGCCCTAGATATGTGCCTAGTCTGCCTGTGTTAATCTGCCCCTGCTTGACAGCCTGTGAAGTGAGCCTGTCCCCCATCTGACCTGTGTGTTAGTGAAGTCAGAGCAGGTCCTCTTGGGCTCATTGACCTGTTAAGCAGTGGTCTCCAACCTTTTTACACCCAAGATCACTTTTTAAGTCTCAGTACAGGTGAAGATCTACCGCCCCGCCCCTTTCTTGAAGCCCCGCCTCCTCATTGAAGCCCCGCCCTCTCTATTTCCCTGTCCATCACTTGCTATCCCCAGCCCTTATACACTCTGTGAAACAGTTTATTTTTAAATTATGCAATATATAAAATTAAAATCACATGTTTATAGTTATGAAATAAATGGTCTGTTTTTAATTCTTGCTATTTAAATGTCAAATGAAGCATTTACAATTATACATTTTGTTCTCTGCTATTTTGTAAATCTAAAATCAAGTATTGATAATTATATATTTTTTCTTCCAATAACAAAGTCTCAGTGTGACACCTGTGACTGAACAGTATCTGCCAGTGTCTTGAAGTCTGGGTTGTAGTCTGAGATTCTTAGTCGTATACAGTCCATCAGATGGGCATCTGTGATCCTGCGCTCAGCCTGGGAAGTTTGCTCCAGCACAGCTGGAGCTAGACACAGCCTCCCTGGGCTGAGCGCAGGACAGCCAGGTTGGAGGGAAGAGAAGTGGCTGCCCGGCCAGCTGGCCATGGCACTCAGCCAAGGTGCACCAAGCTCCACGTGGGCAGGCGCAGAGGAGAAGCTGCCAATCAGCTGGAGCGCGGGGCAGCCGCTTTCAGCTGAAAGCCACAGTCAGCTTGCTGGGGTGTTTCAGCCCTCCCGACCTCCCAGCTCCCACCATTCCTCACAGCTACTCACCTGTGTTGTTGCTCGATGAGTAGCTGCTCCTCAGATGAGGAAATCTAATGTAAATGTACTGCACAGGCACGCAGTTCAGAGAGGGCTCAAGAGCTACTCTTAGAGCCCCTGAGATCTACCGGTAGATCACGATCTACTGGTTGGTGACCACAGTGTTAAAGAGAGCCTCCTCGGTCTATGAGTTGTGCGAAGTTGCTGCTGCCATCACAGCCACCCCTTCTCCTTCACTCGCGTCAGAATATACTGTCCCTTGTCTCTCCCTGCTCTCCTGTTCTAACCCCAAAGCCTCACCAACTACCTCCTCTTTCTCTGTTTATCAGTCAGCGTGGGCTTGTCTTCATTAACGAGGTGCATCTATGCAGCAGCAGCAGCGATGTAGTGCATCTGGCGGAGACATGTATCAATGGGAGAGCATTCACCTATTGAAGTAATTACTCCACCTCAGTATGAGGCGGAAGTATCTGCTTCTGACATAGCCCGGTGTAGACAGTGCTTTAGGTTGATATAATTTACATTGCTCTGGGGGAGGGGAGGGGTTCACACCAAGCCCTGTGTGTATCTGTGTCTCTTAATCTTAGAGAGACAAGGTGGGGGAGGTAATATCTTTTCTCAAACCAACTTCTATGGTTGAGAGAAACACCCCATACTTTTCTGTGACTAAGAGCACATGTTCAGGAGAAGGGCAAAGAGGATAAGTGGCAGTGCAGTTAATTTAATATAAATTAGCCGTAGGATTCCCAAGCGTGCAGAGCACATAGCAACCAGTGACTATCTGGCACCTGTGTAGTTTAATCTGACTGGATTTCAAATTGACAGCATTCTGGGGAGTAGTTTCTGTAGCACCCAATTGGTAGGGCTTTTCCGCAGGCGGGCCGAGAATCCTCTCCCTCGTCTATGCAGATGATCAGTCTCACTTTCTCAGATGCATTCACGTTAATTCTTGGGCACATCTCCCTGAGCACTGTCAATACATTCCATACACTTCAGCTTTTATATAAAACTCTCACAATAATGCCTCTAATAAGGAATCATTATTCACTGCAAGTTGACTCTCCCTATATGAATATGTACAAGTAACATTTCTTCCTTGAATCTGATACCCCTAATATGGATAAATTACTACTGCACATAATGTAGAAGTCGTGTAACATATCCCCTTGTTCAACAAACAGTTGTTTTCTGCAATGTGTAGGTACTATGCTAATCAGAATTCCATTCTGAGAGATCTTATAGCTAGGCATTATTAATAGGTACTTAAAACGATCAGAAACATAGCTACTCATTCATCCCCAGACATTTCACAGTAGTGATGGAAAACAGTATAAAAAAGAATGCTTAGAAGACCAGAAGTCATGTGTAAGTTTCCATTCATGTATGAAACACAGCATGCTCTTTTATCCTGCAGAGAGGAAGATAGTTAGGAGTGATTTCTGAGTTTATTTTTTAAACTTCCGAGTTGGTGGTGGTGAATGAGAGCACAAGACTTTGGCCTGAGATCCATACAAATGTACTACACTTTATCACAGCCCCTTTTCTCTATGGAATAGGGTGCTGTTCATCAGCTCTACGTTCTATAGACTGTCAGAAAATTATATGACTGGATGTCCAACAACTAGAGCACAGTCTGACTTATCCTTAGTCTGACTGTGTAGTGGTCTTGATCTCTCTTGGCTGCCAGATTAATAAATGCTGCTTGCTATATATAAAATGCTAAGCCTGAGAAAGTAAAAGCATTATTTTAATGTATTACTGTATATAACCCATGTTTGTTTTTAATTCAACTACAGTATGACTGGGAAGATGGTTATATAAGTAGTGGTGCTTCAAATGTTCATAACAATAAATGAAAGCATGCCAAGAAATCCAGAAGGTTGTTTTGTGGGTTCATTTTGGATTACAGAAATAATTAGGGTATCGATTAATTAGGGTATTGATTAATTGCAACTAACTCACATGATTAACTAAAATATTAATTGCAATTAATTGTACTTTTAATCACACTATTAAGCAATAGAATACCAATTAAAATGTATTAAATGTTTTGGAGGTTTTCAAATATATTGATTTCAATTACAACACAGAATAAAAAAGTGTATAAAGTTCACTTTATATTATTCTTTTTTATTACAAATATTCTCACTGTAGAAATGACAAACAAAAGAAGTAGTATTTTTCAATCACCTCATACAAGCACTTCAGGGAAATTTCTTTATCATGAATGTGTTACTTATCAATATAGATTTTTTTTGTTACATAACTACACTCGAAAACAAAGCAATGTATAACTTTAGCACCTATAAGTCAACTCAGTTCTACTTCTTTTTCAGCCAATCACTAGGAGAAATAAGTTTGTTTATATTTATGGGAGAGAATGCTCCTCACTTCTCACTTTCAGGTGACATTGTAAATAAGAACAGTCATTTGCATGGTACATTTGTAGCTGGCATTGCAAGGTATGTATGTGTCAGATATGCTAAACATTCATATGCCTCTTCATGCTTTGGCCACCATTCCAGAGGACTTGCTTCCATGATGATGCTGCTCAAAAAATTAAAGTATTCATTTTTTAAGGATTGAACACTTTGGGGAAAAATTGTATGTTTCCTGCTGTTATACTCATATTTTGCCATATATTTTGTGTTAGAGCAGTTTCAGATGATGACCCAGTACATGTTAATTTTAAGAATGCTTTCAGTGCAGATTTGACAAAATACAAAGAAGGTGCCAGTGTGGTATTTCTAAAAATAGCGACAGCATGCTACCCATGGTTTAAGAATCTGAAGTGCCTTCAAAAATCTGAGGGAAATGAAGTGTAGAGCATACTTCCAGAAGTCCTAAAAGAACAACACTTTGATGCAGAAATTATAGAACGAGAATCACCAGAAAAGAAAAGTAACCTTTTAGTGGTGGCATCTGACTCAGATGATGAAAATGAATATGCATCTGTCCACACTGCTTTGGATTGTTATCTAGCAGAACCCGTCATCAGCATGGACGCATGTCCTCTGGAATGATGGTTGAAGCTTAAAGGGACATATGAATCTTTAGCACATCTGGCACGTAAATATCGTGCAATGCCAGCTATGACAGTGCAATATAAATGTCTGTTCTCACTTTCAGATGAGATTGTAAAAAAGAAGCAAGCAGCATTATTTCCTGCAAATGTAAACAAACTTGTTTGTCTGAATATTTGGCTGCACAAGAAGTAGGACTGAGCGGACTTTAGATCCTAGAAAGTTTACATTGTTTTGTTTTTGTACATAATTCTACATTTGTAAATTCAACTTCCATGATAAAGAGATTGCATCACAGCACTTTTAGTCACTTATAGTCTTTTGGTTTTTTTACAATGCAAGTATTTGTAACAAAAAAATAAAGTGTGAGCATTGTACATTTAGTATTCTGACTGGTAATTGAAATCAAAATTTTGAAAATGTAGAAAACATCCAAAATAGTTAAATAAATGATTTTTTATTATTGTTTAACAGCACAATTAATTTTTAAAATCACTTGGCAGTCCTAGAAATAATCTATAAAATTATTCATGGGCTTTTTTGTATTGGTCACCACTGTAGTATCTAATCCTTCCAAATATAAATGTTGTTTGCTCCAGAACAGCCCAGTGAGGTAAGAAGGTATTGTTATGCCCATTTTATAGATGACAACTGAGGACCAGAGAGACTAAGAGCCAGACTTCCAATGGTGTTTAGAGGTCAAAAGTTACAAATCAGCTTCTCATGAGATTTTTCAAAAGCATTTGATTCCAATTTCTTTCAGAGCAGTCAGCAGCAGAGGTGAGAATTTAACCCAACTCGGAGTTCCACCCCAGTGTCTTCACTACATGAAGATCTTTAGCCAGTGCCTCAGTCACAACCATTTAGAATGACTCTGCTCAGGAGTAACTTATTGTTTTGTCTAGGATCCAGGCCCTATTTGCAGCTGCTGTATAGGTTTGCTATGCAGCTTTGTCCTATCTGAAACCAAACTGAAATTCTGGCATGCAAAGGCACATAGATGGAAAGAAAAGCACATCTTTATCCAGATCCCTGGAAATGCAGCTGAATTTCACACATTTCTAAGTCGGGCAAGTACATGAGATACTGAGTGAAGAGCCATGCCTCTGACCGCACTGGGTAGTTCTGCATTTCACCCTTACTGCCCCTTTGCAACTGAGTTAATGTTACAAAATTGGGACCTACTGATAAACTTTGATTCAGAACTTCCAGTATCTGTAATACAAATGAAAAACCTCAGGTTAGGATGGGACAGATGGATTCCGGACTAAAATGAGAGATGGTTGAGAAGCCAGCTTGTCCTCTTCTGTTCAGAAAGTCCACAGACAGGATGAGGATGTTGTAGGTGTGACTCCAGGGCACACCTGGGGGAAGCTGAGCAACTGGCAAGTAAAGGGCAAGTGTCTTTAGTTAATCCCAAAGCATAAGGGAATGTTTACACCACAGATGCTACAGCATCACATCTGTAGCTATTCTGCTGTCACACCACACTGCAGAGGCTTATTACAATGATAGAAGTGATTTTTCTGTGAATATAGCTAATCCACTTCTTTGAGCAGCAGTATATATGTCAATGGAAGAATTTGTCTATTGATCTAGATGCATAAACACTGGAGGTAAAATTGGCTTAACTAGGGGACTTAGAAATATGAATTTTTGCTACTTCTGAACAACAGAGCTAAGTCAATCTAAATGTTAAGTGTAGACCGATACTGAGAGACAAATTAAACTACCTAAGCCCTCATCCAGAGTATGCTGATGTACTTGGACTTCAAAGAGCTTTGGATTGGGTCCCTAATGAATAGCCCAAGGAAATTTGGTTTTGGTTACTGCTTTTTTTTTTTTTTTCTTCTTGCTGGAAGGGCTGAAGACTTTCTGCTAATCTCTAGATCACAGTTTCCATGTCTGACACTGTGCGTGTGAACAGCAGTGAGTGACTTGTGTGAGGTTTATCAGTCCTCCTCACACTTACAAACTGCAGCCCCGCCAGCACTGCACAGACTGGAAAGCCCTAAAGCTCCCTTTCCGCCCCGCCCCCGGTGATTCAGATCAACAGGCAGCCCTGTTATTCCTGAGCTTGGTAACATTTCCTGCAGGCAGCTACTCTGGGAATATTAAGTCTGAATGTTTTTTAATTCAAAGGGCCAGGAGAGACGGAGAACAAGTGAATAAACCAAGAAACTCGACAACGCTAACATTTTGTAACACTTCTTTAAACTCAGGGGGAGCTTTTGATACCACATATGAACAAAGGCTTTTATCATGTCGGCTACTTCGATGTTAAGCTGAAAGTGTTTCCATTGTACTAGCATCCAGTTTCAGGAAAACTGGCTTATATTAGAGAGCTAGTTAAAAATATTTTTGAGGCTCATCATTTTTCGACATCTCCCATCCAACAGCACTGGCCTTCCTATGAAGTACTGTACACAGACACATCCATTGCAACTGCCACTTCTGATCTCAGCCTACCCTAACAGATACACCCAGAGCACTCGTGCTGATGCAAGACATATTAGTAGAGAGGCTGCAGTGACAGCTCGCAGTCACGGGGATGACTCATCTGCGGAAGGTGAGCTGGATTTGGGCCCCAGTGAGCAAGGTGTTTTCTTTCATTATGAAGTCCCAAGGAGTTGAGTTCTTATATAAAGTAACATGATTCAGCAGCAACAGTATAAAACACTACAGTTTACAGTCATGATGCTGCCGTGGTTTAAGCCATTGCAATTGACTGGCAGTCCAGTGCTTCCAGCCATTCAGTTTTCAGTGAAAATTCCTACCCCTACAATTTTGAACATGATTGCGTCATGCGCTGGATTGTGGTTGGTCTGCTCCAACAACAGTAGATGGGAGGGGAATTGGTTTATTTTTTCTCAAAAATTAACTAGTTTGCTCTTTTGGCTCACCTTCTATCCAAAGATCTCCAAGTACTTTACAAATTTGAGCCAGATAAGCCAGAGGTGACTAGTTCACGGTGTGGGACTTCTGCCAGAGACACCTGGTGCTTGCTGCAAGTGTGGGGAGTAATTTAAAGACTCCCACTCCCAACAGTCATGTCACTCAAGGAACAGCCCTTCTCTAGCTCCTCGCTAGCCAACTTCAGCAGTTGCTGTGCAGGAAGGGGGCCCTGCGACACCATGTGTCTGAGTGGGTCCAGCAAACCTTAGCAAATATCCTGACGCAGGGCATGTAACCCCATGTGCCCCCCGTGTGTCGTCTCTTGCTTTTGTCCAACAGGGAGGGCGTCTCCAAGCTTTGGTCCCACAGGACATGTCTGCTGGGGCTCAGGACTTCAGTAGGAGAAGGGCTGAAGCCCCAAGGCGAGACAGGCACATTCAACCCCAAAACTCTCCCCAGGGCTGTAGTCCCAAACCCTAGCAGGTACATCCTCGCTTTTGAACTTCTTAGGATTGTCATGTGGTGAAAGTTAGTTGTAAGTGTTAATTAATTTCCAAATTGTTTGAAGGCAACATCTTAAAATTAGAAGGTCTGGCTTCTCATTAGAATGATTCATTTATCTTAGGGTACGTCTACACTACAGCGCTAATTCGAACTAACTTAGTTCGAATTAGTTAATTCGAACTAAGCTAATTCGAACTAACGCGTCTAGAACTAAAAACTAGTTCGATTTAGCGTTTTGCTAATTCGAACTAGCATGTCCACATTAAGTGGACCCTGAACCGGGCTTAAGGATGGCCGGAAGCAGTGCCGGCAGGGCATCAGAGGAGGACTTAGAGCGTGGAGCTGCTGTCTCAGGCTAGCCCAGGGCTGTGCTTAAAGGGTCCCGACCCCCACCCCGGACAGACAGTTCTCAGGGGTGCCCTGCTTGCAAACCAGTCCTGGCTTGGAGTGCCCGGAGTGCCCACACTGAGCACATCACAGCACTCGGCCATCAGACCGGCTGCACTTGCCGCAGGCTGCCATCTGGGGAGAGGGGACAATTGGGGGACTGCAGGAGAGCTTCCACCCCCAGAAGCCCGCAGAGCCAGCCCAGTCCTCCCCATCGGGGGCTCGTACCCCATTCCTCCCTCACCTCCTTCCACTTACCCCTCCCTAGCCCCTTTTCTTGATGTACAAAATAAAGGACAATTGTGTTCAAAAATGGAATCTGTCTTTATTGAACAAAACTGGGGGAGACTGGGAAAAGGAGGTGGGAGAGGGGAAGAGAGAGGGTGGGAGAGGGGAGGGCAACTACAATGATCAGGGGTTGGGAACAGGTCCCATATGAAGAGAGGCTAAAGAGACTGGGACTTTTCAGCTTAGAAAAGAGGAGACGGCGGGGGGACAGGATAGAGGTCTCTAAAAGCAGGAGTTGGGTGGAGAGGGTGCATACAGAAAATTTCTTCATTAGTTCCCATAAAGAAGGACTAGAGGACACCAAAGGAAAGGAATGGGTAGCAGGCTTCAAACTAGTAAGAGAAAGTTGTTCTTCACAAAGCAAAGAGTCAACCTGTGGAACTCCTTGCTGCAGGAGGCTGTGAAGGCTAGAACTAGAACAGAGTTTAAAGGGACGTGAGATCAAGTCATGGAGGTTGGGTCCATGGAGTGGTATTATCCAGGGGGTAGGAGTGGTGTCCCTGCCCAAGGTTTGTGGAAGGCTGGAGAGGGATGGCACGAGACAAATGGCTTGGTCACTGTCTCCGGTCCATCCCCTCCAGGGTCCCTAGAGTTGGCCACTGTCGGCAGACAGGCTACTGGGCTAGATGGACCTTTGGTCTGACCCAGGACGGCCATTGTAAGCTCAGGGCTCAGGGTCGGGGGTCTCAGTGGACCCCCTTGATTTTCATGCACACTTGCTCCTGGGTGGCCAGGCTGGCAGCTCTCCTGTCCTAGATGGCCACTTTCCTGTGCCTAGTGCGGAGATCGTGGACGAGGTCCACGATGTCTGCTCTAGACCAGGTGGGTGCCCACCTCTTGCGGTCCCGGGCAAGCTCCTGGGAGCTGCCAGCCTGGTCCTGGGAAGAGGCGGAGGGCTGGGGGGCATCGGGTGGCTGGCTCGAGCCGTGCCAGGTGCAGGGTCTGCTGGCTGGGTGCTGGCAGGCTTGCACCTGGCACGGGCACCGTAGCCAGCCCGTGCCCCTTTAAGGGGTCCGGGGCCAGGAGGGGGGCAGATGAGTTTCCCTGGTGTTGGCCAGAGTGGCCACCAGGGAAACCTGGGGAGGGCTAGCCTCCCACTAGTTCGAATTAAGGGGCTACACGCCCCTTAATTTGAACTAGCTAGTTCGAACTAGGCTTAATCCTCGTAAAATGAGGTTTTCCTAGTTCGAACTAAGCGCTCCGCTAGTTCGAATTAAGTTCGAACTAGCGGAGCGCTAGTGTAGCACCTATGAAAGTTAGTTCGAACTAACTTTGTAGTGTAGACATACCCTTAGTGTTTTCCTCCCAAGATTTCCCTACTTCTAACATATATGGTCCTCAGAGCTACAGTGCTCACAAGGCAACACCATTTAATTTCAATAGAGCAGGTTATAAAGTTAAACTAATAAAAACCTCTTGATTGCTTGTAAAGCTAGGAATGATTTAATTAAAGTTGTTTACTAAAATTAATTGCTACACCAAAGCAGAAGGAAGATCCCAGTGACAAGTTTAAATACTGTTCTTTTCTTCTGCCACTTGCTGAATGCCCCTTGATCTCTCGTGTTGTAGAGTGACAAATGGACCCGAAGAGATTCAGATGGTAACATTCTTGTAAAGGCTCTAAAGTTTGGATGTGGATCATATAAAACTTATCCATGTCTCTGGAGCCTCAGTATATTATGGCAATGGGGAGGGAATCAATAGCCCTGAAAGATATTTGACATTAAGAACTCATGTACAGGAGACGGTAAACTAAACTGAAATCTGGGCTCTTTTTTGTCTGTATTTTAACAGATGGGTGAATACTGGCTGTTTAAACCTCTCTTGGGAAGAAAAAATAGTTCTGGGGTTACAGCATATGAGTGGAAATCAGGAGATGTGGGTTTTATTCCCAGCTTTATCACAGAACCTCTGTGACCTTGGGAAAGTCACTTAATCTCTCCTGTGCCTACTTCTCTATCTATAAAATAGAGTAATCTCTGCCTACCTCACAAGGGTATTGTGAGGGTTCATTCAATTAGCCTTTATAAAAGTCTTAGATCCTTCTATGGAAGAATCTACAGCAGTGCACAATGTGTTAATCACTGTGCTGATTACTTTGGGGGCAGTCACAAAGGTTTTCAAGTGAAGGGTTGGGTGAACTGGTTTGCATCAACTTAATCTATTTTTTGAGGGTTGTAAAAGTTCTGATAACCACAGAATATTTCTTTAAAAATCCATTCCCTTCCAACTAGTCCTTTGCACTGATTTTAGCAACTTGTTCACGGCAACAGAGGAACACAGTCTGGGTTGATTGGAATGAGCAGCTTCCAAGCTGCCTAGAGCTGAAGCAAACAGATGAATTCTGTTTGCATGCATGTGAATCTAGTGAACAGAGGGGCTTTTATGGGTAGGTCCACTGAAGTTCAGGAATCCCCAATAAGTAGCTCAATAAGAGGCTAGTAGTGAGGGGGCTATGGAGTCAGGGCTGGCACTGAGGGCTAATACAGGCAGTCCCCGAGTTACACGGATCCGACTTATGTCGGATTCGCAGTTACGAACAGGGCTTTTCTCGCCCCGGAGGACGGGAGCAGTGGGATGCCCAGATGCGCCGCGGTCCTGCTGCCCACGTCCTCCGGGGCGATAAAAGCTGCTCCGTGTCTCCCTGGTCTGCTGGGGGGAAGTCCCCCGAGCAGCCCAGGGAGACGGGGAGCAAAGCCGCCAAGGACGCCGGCAGCGGGACAGCCGCGATGCATCTGGGCTGTCCCGCTGCCCACATGCTCCACGGCTTTGCTCCGCGTCTCCCTGGTCTGCTGGGGAGAGCTCCCCCCAGCAGACCAGGGAGACGGGGAGCAAAGCTGCGGAGGACCCGGTCGGCGGGACCGTGGCGCGTCTCGGTCCCGCTGCCCGCGTCTCCCTGGTCTGCTGGCCCCTCCCCCAGCAGACCAGGCTTTTCTCCGGACGCCTGTGGTAGAGCAGCTGGTGCGCTGCCGGTTGGTCCCGCAGCGCCGCTCTGGGCGCTACTGGACCAACCCGGCAGCACCCCAGCTGCTCTGCCCCAGGCGTCCCCAAGTCAGCTGCTGCTGAAACTGACCAGCGGCTGACTACAGGAAGCCCGAGGCAGAGTTGTTCTGCCCCGGTCTTCCTGGAATCAGCCGCTGATCAGTTTCAGCAGCTGCTGACTTGGGGACACCTGGGGTTCTTAAGTTGAATCTGTATGTAAGTCGGAACTGGCGTCCAGATTCAGCCTGTTGAAACTGACCAGCGGCTGATTCCAGGAAGCCCGGGGCAGAGCAACTCTGCCTCGGGCTTCCTGTAGTCAGCCGCTGGTCAGTTTCAGCAGCGGCTGAATCTGGATGCCAGTTCCGACTTACATACAGATTCAACTTAAGAACAAACCTACAGTCCCTATCTCATACATAACCCGGTGACTGCCTGTATTGGGGACTTGGGGCCTGAAGGGTTGGGTACAGTGGGGCTCTGGAAACAGGAGGCTGTAACTGGGGGGGTCTGGTGTTGGGGGGCTCTAAGGGAGAGGGAGATTGACACTGAGGTGTTGGGATGGGGAATGGGACTGGGGGGCTCTGTACCATATCAGCTGACTACTCAGAATATTGTCCCTATTTGACCCTACAGTGGAATAATCATGCAGTGATGTCACATCCCTCCCATGCCAATAAGAATATAAAGTCATGCACATGCAATGGTGATTTCAATGCAGAATCAAACCAAAAGAAAAGTTATGCTGCAAGAGGGAACAAACTCCTCTACAGTTCATCCACCTGAACATTCTCAGCTGAGACGTGACAGTCAAGTAAACTCAATTCTTGCCTCTCTTCTCCTCTTTCCCCCAGTGATAGCCCTACGACACTTCCCTCTCTACTTTGGAGGCCAAAACATGTCTGCTTCATCTCTAGTCCTCAAGCCAAAGCACCAGAACAGGCTTTCTCTCCAAACAGGCAGAGAACCTCATGCTTTTATCCCATCTTGTTGCTCCCCTGGTATATCACTCTACCAACTCAGTGCTGGGTCTTTTTCTGCTTCAAAGACTCCGAAATGGGTGGGGTGGGGTGACATATATCACAGTCACAGGTCCCTGAGATGGGAGAGTTCTGTCATAGGAGAAGCAAATATGACTCATGCAGTTTCTTCTCTTAACTCCCTAGTGTAGACCAGGGCTATGTTGAAATAACCCCCTTTATTTTGAAATAACAAGTGGGACATCTACACTACCAAGCACATTATTTTGAAATAACGGGCTAGTTATTTAGAAATCTGTACTCTTGCTTTCCTCGGGATATTGAACCTGGCTGCTGTTGGCTTCCCCTGCAGAAGGATTATACCTGCATCTGCAAGACACAGACCACACCCCTGAGTTATTATTTTGCCTTCCAATTCACATGAACAAAATAAATATTCATTCACTCATGTCTCCAATGTATGGGCTTCATGTGGTGGGTTTTTTCCTGGTGGATTGGTTTTCTGTCCTCGCATGCCTGACTGCATGCCTATAAGAATATAATATTAATATAATTGTTTCAAATGAATCCCTTGGGAAGAGATGTTAGAGGACATTGTAGTAGAATATAGTACCTGAAACTGCACATCAAGGCTGAATGAACATAACAACAAGCTGTTCAGCAGACTGTGGTTTGAAAGCAACATGAAAACAAAATCTGAGTTGGGGTTACTATTCTGTTTTTCTACAGATCACAATTTCCTTGTCATGTTTTGCCACTTTCTGTTTTTGTGTGCGGTTACCACGATGTTGCACATTACAAAACAAAATTGCAAAGGAAACTTTTTTTTTCAGATCAAAAGCTTTAGTGTGAACCATTGGTTCCAGCAGAGATCTGATTTACATTCTAGGATCTGTACTCTGTTCATTTAATTAAATCTAAGCCAAGAAAAGAAAAGATCTTCTGCCCACCCTTTCCTATAAATGCTTGTCTCTGGGAGAGCTTTGGCCACAGTTGTTTTTTCAGGCATATAGTGTGAGAGATTATTCTGTCAATTATCCCTTTGTAAAGCATGTAAGAAAATACATATTTACTCTGTGCTAGTGGGTTAGTACAGTTAGCGAGGGAAAATTAGCTATTCTGTCATACTGGGGCAGAATTATTTACTGCACCGATATAGCATCGGATCCAGCAGTGTTATAGCAAATGTGCTTCTCCACTGAGGGAATTTTGTTTCTTTCCTCAAAAAGCTAATTGCACAACAATGTTTGATGGTTAGCTTTACTGGGTCTGTCAGTTTATTCAGAAAGGGAATAAGGGAATTTGTGTGCAGCCATCTTGGTCTTGTTAACAAGAGAGCAAGAGTCAGGCTAAGTCTGTGGCCTGACAACGCGAGATCTGTGATTAGACACTGCTTTTGCCTCTCGCTTCCAAAGGGCTGTTTTGATTTATCAGCCTGTGTAGCCTCATGAAGAATCAAAATTCACCCTCTCCCCTGCATCCAGATAGATAGGCTACAGTACTGGGTCTTGAAATCCTCTGTTACAATGTATATGGAATTCAGAGAAACCCAGTGGGCAGCACAGCTGCGAGGACACAGCTTTGGGGAGTCTCTCAACTAGCCCTCTCTCAATAGTTCCCACTGTATGTTTTCACCTTTATGTCAATGCTATAGGCCACGTAGTGTGGTTTTAGCCGTGTCGGTCCCAGAATATTAGAGAAACAAGGTCGGGGAGGTAATATCTTTGACTGGACTAACGTTTGTTGGTGAGAGAGACAAGCTTTTGAACTACACAGACCTGGTGAAGAGCTCCGTATGGCTCTTGGTTTGCTCCAAACCCAGAAACATAAAGAGTGGCTTATCCAAAGCCCTCTGAAATCAATTGGGAGGCTTTCCAGTGAGTCTAGTTAGGCTTTGAGTCAGGCCCATATAGAAATGAAGAAAGTTCCACCGCCAATTCTCCATCTCAGAAGGTTTGTTGAGATAGCTGCTATGTCTATAATCACTTCTCAGGCATTTATCTTAGGAGCACACATACATTAGACTTTTGCAACAAAAATGGTAAGGGGTGACCAAATATGGGGGGGTTGCATTTTTTTTTCTAGTCTGGAACAAAAAGATTATAAGCAAAGTAAGGGACATTTGTGTTTTTCATGGAGATGGGTGCAGGGATCAGGTTAAAACAGCTCATTTGTAGGACCCCAGAGTATAAATAGCTCAACAGAAGTCACATAACAGGACTGTTTTCTTCTACCTTTCTCACACCTGCTGCACATTTCATACTAGATACTATGAAAGATGACTAAACTGATGTATCAATCTCTCTCTTTCTCTTGCAGCAAGACTATCTTGGGAAGCAAGTTTCAGGCTAGCTCCAAGAACAATAGCTGCTTGTAAGGCATCCAGTGAAGTCAGAACAGCTTAAGGCTGTGAGTAATATAATCACTTTTTGTGCTTGCATAGCGTTTCATTTACAAAATGATCTGAGTGTCAGACAGTCAGTAACAAGATTTTTTTTCAAATGTCTTTAGCAGAATTTTATTCCAAATACTTGCTTTTGCCATTATGCCCATTGTCTTGTGATTGCAAATAAACAACAAAGAATGCATTTGATGGTTCAGTTTCTTCTCCTATTTATGCCATTGTAAATCTGAAGAAATTCCATTGATTGTAGTGGAATTCACTAAACAAAAAATTTTAAGGTGGCTAAACTCTTTCTCCAGCTACATGAATCAAACTAAAGCAGATCATCAAAAAATAAGAAAACATAGATCAAAACCTAAAGATCAATGAAAAATAAAACATAAGCCATTGTTTGATTTTTGTTCCTTAGAACATCTTAGAATGACTCCACTAAAATCATGGAATTTCTCCAGATTTACAATGGCATAAATGGAAACTCATAGATATACATTTTAGTGGAGTTCCATCTATTCCATTGTTCCATCTTCTATAGATATATATTGTTGTACTAGGAATTTAGCGGCATATCTGGTTTTTGTTATTTTGCAAGGAAAGATGTTTAAAGGAACATCAACTCAAAAATGGTACTCTTCCTGAAAAGTTTGTACTAGCTGCTGTTACGAATAACATCTGAGACATCCAACACTAAATCAGGTTTAAGAAAAAACATAATTTTTCTTGGTTCCTTCAGTTGTTTACTTTGTGTACTTGGCAGCACTGTCAGTCCTTTTCCCCTTGTCTATTTGTGTAGATTTATCACAGGTGACAGCATATTTAAAAAGAAATCACACACATTCAGATAGGAGTGGGCTATACCAGCCCACATAGAATACATAGAATTACTTTTAATTATTTTTCAATTGAGTAGATTTCAAGATGATGGAGTGTCTTTTAAACAAGAACTTTGATAATAACAAACTAGAATACACTTATAGAAACAAGGAAAATAATGTATGGACAGATTCTAGTGGCTCTGTTATGAATGCTACAGACTGAAAATGGCAGCATTGGGTTAGACTTGTGGGAACAGAAAAAGTATGGTAAGTCTGAGGAGATGTATAAGCAAGCAATAGAATTCAGGCACAATTTAAATTGGCACCAAAATGTCATACTGTGACTCACCAGTATATAGGACTTTGAATTGCAATGTGCTGTTGCAATGGCATAATGGCAGTGTATATCACAGTGATATCAATGCAATCCAAATGTGAGGCTGTCTGCCAACGGCAAGCTTGAATTATCTGGTATCTGCAAATAAAAACATGTACCACATGCTTTAAAATGTCATAGTCCTAAGGAATGTTTGCTGCTGAGCAGCAGACTGCAAATCTGTAAGTATAAAATTTAAGATTGCTCTGTTGCAAATTTATTTAAAAAGAATTAGGTTACAAAATGGGCTAAATAAAGAATCATAGTGAAACATACGGGACCTTATTCTCATTTACATTAAACTCCCAATTTTAAAGGCACCTTAATGTAAATGAAAATCAGGCCAAGATATTAAAAATGCATTTTGTTACCTTTACAGATGTGACAGTATGTTCATGTGTCATGACTGCAGAGTTCCTAGCCAGGACTAAGAAATGAAAATGTTTTGCCATTCCTCATTCATGTTAAGATGATATCCCTAATATACTCTGTTACTCTTGACAGGGGGTACAAAAGCACAATGAATGCTACATAAATAAGGTTATTCTGTGTTGCTTGTGCTTATCTTACATACTGTATATTGCTTTTTGCTAGAAACTAGTGCTTTTGTTTTTATTAAAGCTTTGGTATTGACAAACTGTAATGTAGTAAATTACACTTATTGGAGAGTGTTTTCAACATTCATCTGGACAAGAATTACTTATCATCCAGATCACATTAAATTGTTTTGGGGGTGGGATGGAATTACACTGTATTTTTCTGAGTTACTGCTGTTTGTCTGTCTATAACATAGCTCACTGCAGTGTTGTCAATTCCCTGAGTGGTAGCCACCTTCAGTCAGTCAGGAGTTTGCCGGCAGGAAAATAGCAGGTTTGATTGCAGGGTCAGGTGACTACAGTGAGGTCATGTAAATCAGCAGTCTGAGATATGGTTTTGATTTTCCCCTCCCTCATGCCTGCTCACTAATGGTTTTAATTGTAGCCGTCGACAGCAACCACAGATTCCACGGTATGTCTAAATGTATGCACTTGGCAAGTTTGCCACCGACCAGCTTCTGTAACGCTTCAGTAAAGATGTACATGGATACTATGTTCTACACGGCTTACTACTTTCACATTTAAATACACAGTGTGGTGCCAGCCCACTGACAGTTGATTACTTGTTTGTGAAATGTGCCTTTATGGTTTTGTTATGATGCAGTGGCTATCTAAGCCACGTTGAATGGGCTTGTTTCAATAAACAAGTACTTCACCGTTCTTTATGCTTCCTTAGAGCCACACAGGTTGGCAGGCCCGGCCAAAGAGTTTGCAGGGCCCAAAGTGGCATGTTGTTGTTGGCTGCACTTCGTGGTCAGGAGGCTTCCAGCCAGGGCAGCAAGGGAGCAGCTGGGCGTGTGGGCTCGGGGCCCAAGGCAACTGCCTTGCTCACCTTGCCCTAAGGCCGGACTTGCAGGTTGGACATTATTACACCATTCGTTGCACTTTATAACATCTTGGACCAGCTTTTCAAGGGTCCTTGCTACCCACAGCCCAGCCACACCCTTCCCCCCTCCCGAACTGTGCCCTCCTCAGCTTTTCTGCCAGTTCCCTACACTGCCCTCAGTGAAATTCCTCTTCCCACTTATGCCACCACTTTCTGAGCTGCTAACCACTTTTTTGGTATTTCATGCTAACTGTACAGATGCACCATGAGTTCTGCATGTAGCCCATAGAATGGACTCACCACCATCATGGCTGCCCTTTCTGTGTGTGTGTGTGTGTGTGTGTGTGTGTGTGTGTGTATGTGTGTGTGTGCACGCGCGCGCACATGTACAAGGACAGGGAAAGGGTTCTCTCTAGCCTCCCCTCCCCTCCTGCACACCCAGGGTGGAGTAGTTGGGATCTAGTCCCAAGTCTTTCATGACAAATTCAAATTAATGCTTTTACACCACCAGTACTTTTAATACCCCTCCCTCCCATTAAAACACCATTGGGTTCCTATATTCTTGTTTCTGTTTCCAGCCACCAATGTGACACGGGTGTTGCAGCTGGTGATGTGTGGGGGATATGATGTGATTGGTAACACTGACATCACACATTGTTCTTAAATAAGTGCTTGAAGAGTGACTCGTGCTTCCTAAGCTTGAAATACCAACTTCATTTTGTGAGGAGCTGGAGCTCTCTTTTTTTTCTTCATACACTTTTCAAGTACATTAGCAGTAAGCAGAAGTGAAGGTAAGGGGGTGTGCCCTGTGTGTAGCTCTGGCAAAGGCTGAGGGAGTTGTGGCAAAAGACAGCAGTGGGGATATTTAAAGTATCATCAGGGACCTATTTATAGAGCTGGCAAGGACTAGTTAAAGAGGGGGGAGATATTTAAAGAGATATTTAAAGAGGGGGCTGTTTAAAGAGCTGTTAATTTGCTATTTAAAGAGCAATTAAGGAGCTGTTTACAGGGAGTCTCACAGTTTTCCTGCAGAATTGCCCCCAAGTAATAGCCCATAGCTCTCTTGTGGGTATGTATGGTTCCCTGGCCCCAGCCCAGCTATTCCCCCCCCTCCCCCCGTGGTTTTCCCTCCAGGGGATGCCAGATCAAGGGAGAATATGAGACTGACAAAGTGGACCTGATCCTACTTTTCCCCTGTCTAGTCTCCAGGTTTCTCTTCCTCCTCCTCTGCCCACAACTGTTCTCCCTCCCCTTATCACTCAACCCCATTTATTCCCCTTCCCTCACTGCAGCCCCAGTCCCTCCCCACATATTCTTCTGCTCCCTAACTTCCTCTCCCCTCCTCTCCCAGGAAATGTTTTCATGTGTTGCTACCGGGCGCATGGGTGAGCCCCACCTGGGGCTCACAGGCCCATGCCCCACTCTCCTTTCTGAGCCCTTCAACCCCATGTTGTGTGCTCCCCATCACCCCCCTGCCCCGAGTCCAGCAGGGTTGGTCCACTCCTAAAGTAGTCTCTCTTTGCCGCGGCGTCGGCAGATTGGTGAGGTGAGGTAGGGGGGCTCGGGCCTGCCCTCACTCTGAGCCCCGACCCAGGGCCCTAAAGACTGGGACCGGCGCCCCAGCCTGGTGGGTGGGGGGAAAGCTCCGCCCCGAAACACACCAACCCCCCAGGATCAATACCCTGCCCTGGGTCGCTTCCTTCCTCCCCTGCCAAGTCGCCGTGGCCAACTTGTCCAGTGGTTCCCTTCGGGACGGCTCGTGCTGCCTCCGTGAGGCTCTCCGTTGGTTGTCTCCCTCCGTCTCCTCCACTCGCCTCTGCTCTGAGGTTCATGCCTCTGGGTCCGTCAGCCTCCTGGGCTCACTGCCCCTCGGCTCCTCCTCTCCTTGATTCTGGTGGAGCTGCTCCTCTTAAGCGTCCCACCGCCGCTACATCTCGTGCGCCGGGGGGGGGGGGGGGCTACTTCCACCCCTCCTGATTCCTTTCCACCCGGGCCTCTCCGCCCAGTCCGCGTCGGGTCGGAGCCACCCTGGATCTGCGAATGCACCGCCTCTGGCCACGTCGGTTCGCCAGCCCCGTGACGACTCTGCTCTCACCAGGGCCGTGGGCACCCGGGGGCTCCCTGACCGTTTGCTCCCCCGGCCCCTCCTCTGCCTGCGGCGGAGCACGCCGCGCAGGGCTGGAGCTGGCGCGGGGCTGCTGCTTTTCCCCAACACGTCGGGGATGGCGCCGTGATCGTGCGGGGCGTGGCAGCCGCCCCGTCACAGTGTCATTTCTTTTAAAAATTGTTTTAGGGCTTTCTGAATATTCTGCTATACTCAGATCACATTTCCACAAAATAGCAGAGGCGGACAGTAAGAACATGCCTTTTTATTTCTGTTTTCTGTTCACAGTAGGGCTTGAATTCACAATGCCTGGTTGATGATCAAGTTGAATAGACACAACATTACCATTGTGAGCCACATATCTGTGATCTGTGGGTTGAGAACCACTTTCCCAGAGCCACATACTTGCTATGAGTAAACCTGGCTTTCAGCCCTTTGTGGCTCTTTCTCTGCACATGCTCTCTGTAAACCTAACCCCAACCCTTTACTTATATATATTTTGCATTCACAATATTTTACATCACAAATCCTCTTCAGGTTTCAGCTTTTACTTCTTGTCAGGTGGAATAGGTCCACTTGCAGTCTGACGTGATATAATGAGGAGTCACATTAGTTTGAACCAAGGGCTTTGGTTTGAACTAATGCGTCCCAGCGCTTACTTTCACTTTCGAAACAGCTGTTGAGCAGAGTAACGCGCCAGCAAGATCATGCTATTTAAATCCCCTCTTCATTAGCAATTTCTGTCGCCTACATTTGCATCCCTAGTTCGAACTAGGGAGCAAGTGTAGACCTACCCATAGACAGTAAAGGTGGATCCTCTTGCTGGAGCAAAGCAGTTATATATTCAGTCATCCTTATTGGATTAGTCTGTCACGTCAGGGGCAAAATTAGAAAGTAATTTAAAAAAAAAAGCCTCCTGAGACTATACACACTCCTACCAAGGGGGGGTAGGCTGCGATAGGACAGTGCCAGTAAGAAATTTAAGTTACTTTCACTCCTGGCAGTAAGATGATAATCACAGGCCTACACATTCTAGTGTGATGTGACCCTAAAGCTGGTTTATCTGGCCATGGGAAGTTCCCCCCAGAGCAGGGACATCTTCTGAAAGCATAGAGCTGATATTTCCCCACCACTGCTATTGCTCTATAGGTGTTGTGGCCAGGAATCAATATACACTGCTAAACCCCACTTGTTGTGTCATCTGCAACTGGTGTAACTGCAGGCTTCTCTGCATACAGTCAGTCCAGGATGAGGGAACCATACTCTTCAGCCATTGCCTGGGTGAGTCTGTATTCCCACCACAAAGGGTTCCATATGTTCCTTGACCAGCATGTGCTCACCTGGCCATGACTTTGTGAAAAGCCTGCAGTCCTGCAATTCAGAAATCAAGATGGAGTTTGACTGGAGGCGCAGTGTTGCAGATGGAGAACGGGGCCTCTTTTCCCCAAAGGTCACAAATATTACCATTCTTGCCACAGGTGTTAGCTTTGAAGTAAGGTATATATATTCCAGGGTCCTGGCTCATACTGCATCTCATTACCTAATGTAGCTCTTTATCTATTTGATTATATATACATCAGCTAAAGAAAATATAGTGCTCATGGCAGGAACACCAGCCAAAAGTGACTTTTTATAACTAATCTAGGGGATACTTAGGAATCCATCTTGAAGGTACATATTTGACCTCCCTCAGAAAACATGTTACTGAAAGAAGATTGCCCACGTTTAATCAAATAAGATGTTATATCAGCCTTGTTTTCTTTTTCTCACATGTTGCCATTTTAGAAGCTAATCTCCCTCTTAGAGAAGCCATGCCAAGGCCGTGCTATGCTAAAGTTACTCCATGGGAGATTTTTTAAAATGGTAGCATAAATTGGTCTCTCCCACCATCTCACTCCTCAAGATATTGGTCACCTCAGCATGTTGTCTTAGGGAGAGAGAATACATATTTCAATTCCTAGGTCATGGCATCTTTTTTGGTGGTAGGATATTCACTGCTACACTAATCAGTTGGCAATTTGCTTGCATCTAAAATATGATCCGAATCATCCTGAATACTGAGGACATTTTTTCAATTGCCGGGGAAGGAAATGCTAATTCGTGTGTTGATATTTTAGCCAGTCAAAAACTGGATTCACTTGATATAGCAACAGGCTTCTGTGGAGACTCTCTGGTTCCATTTCCATTGGCAGCTGCATAGTACTAGTATTTCACATCTGATCACTTCCATTGGAAACATTTGATCCCAGAATTGAAGTAATAGATTCCACTGGATGCAAATAAGAACATAAGAACGGCCGTACTGGGTCAGACCAAAGGTCCATCTAGCCCAGTATCCTGTCTACCGAAAGTGGCCAGCACCAGGTGCTCCAGAGAGGATGGACCGAAGACAATGATCAAGCGATTTGTCTCCTGCCATCCCTCTCCAGCCTCTGACAGACAGAGGCCAAGGACACCATTTTATCCCCTGGCTAATAGCCTTTTATGGACCTAACCTCCATGAAATTATCTAGCTTCTCTTTAAACTCTATTATATAGTCCTAGCCTTCACAGCCTCCTCTGGCAAGGAGTTCCACAGGTTGACTACATGCTGTGTGAAGAAGAACTTTCTTTTATTCGTTTTAAACCTGCTCCCCATTAATTTCATTTGGTGTCCTCTAGTTCTTCTATTTAGGGAACTAATAAATAACTTTTCTTTATCGGCCCTCTCCACACCACTCATGATTTTATATACCTCTATCATATCCCCCCTCAGTCTCCTCTTTTCTAAACTGAAAAGTCCCAGTCACTTTAACCTCTCCTTATATGGGACCCATTCCAAACCCCTAATCATTTTAGTTGCCCTTTTCTGAACCCTTTCCAAGGCCAAAATATCTTTTTTGAGGTGAGGAGACCACATCTGTACACAGTATTCAAGATGTGGGCGTACCATAGTTTTATACAAGGGCAATAAGATATTCTGGGTCTCATTTTCTATCCCTTTCCTAATAATTCCTAGCATTCTATTTGCCTTTTTGACCGCCGCTGCAAACTGTGTGGAAGTTTTCAGAGAACTGTCCACAATAACTCCAAGATCTTTCCTGATTTGTCGTAGCCAAATTAGCCCCCATCATACTGTACGTATAGTTGGGGTTATTTTTCCCGATGTGCATTACTTTACACTTATACACATTAAATTTCATTTGCCATTTTGTTGCCCAATCACTCAGTTTGGTGAGATCTTCTTGGAGTCCCTCACAGTCTGCTTCTGTCTTGACTATCCTAAACAGTTTGGTATCATCTGCAAACTTTACTACCTCAGGGTATGTCTACACTACAAAGTAAGTTCGAACTAACAGACGTTAGTTCGAACTAACTTTAATAGGTGCTACACTAGCGCTCCGCTAGTTCGAATTTGAATCGAACTAGCGGAGCGCTTAGTTCGAACTAGGTAAACCTCATTTTACGAGGACTAACGCCTAGTTCGAACTAGCTAGTTCGAACTAAGGGCTGTGTAGCCCTTTAGTTCGAACTAGTGGGAGGCTAGCCCTCCCCAGGTTTCCCTGGTGGCCACTCTGGCCAACACCAGGGAAACTCTATGCCCCCCTCCCAGCCCCGGACCCCTTAAAGGGGCACGGGCTGGCTACGGTGCCCGTGCCAGGTGCAAGCCTGCCAGCACCCAGCTAGCAGACCCGGCACCTGGCACGGCACAGAGCCACCCACCCGATGCCCCCCAGCCCACCCCCTCTTGCCGGGACCAGGCTGGCGGCTCCCGGGAGCTTGCCCTGGACCGCAAGAGGCGGGCACCTTCCTGGGCTAGTGCGGACATCGTGGACCTCGTCCACGATCTCCGCACTAGGCACAGGAAAGTGGCCGTCTAGGGCAGGAGAGCTGCCAGCCTGGCCACCCAGGACCAGGTGTGCATGAAAATCAAGGGGGTCCACTGAGACCCCCGACCCTGAGCCCTGAGCTTACAATGGCCGTACTGGGTCAGACCAAAGGTCCATCTAGCCCAGTAGCCTGTCTGCCGACAGCGGCCAACCCTAGGGACCCTGGAGGGGATGGACCGAAGACAATGACCAAGCCATTTGTCTCGTGCCATCCCTCTCCAGCCTTCCACAAACCTTGGGCAGGGACACCACTCCTACCCTCTGGCTAATAGGACTCCATGGACCCAACCTCCATGACTTGATCTCACTTCCCTTTAAACTCTGTTCTAGTTGTAGCCTTCACAGCCTCCTGCAGCAAGGAGTTCCACAGGTTAACTATTTGCTTTGGCAAGAAGAACAACTTTCTCTTACTAGTTTCAAGCCTGCTACCCATTCCTTTCCTTTGGTGTCCTCTAGTCCTTCTTTATGGGAACTCAGGAAGAACTTTTATGAATGCACCCTCTCCACCCAACCCCTGCTTTTAGAGACCTCTATCCTGTCCCCCCTCCGTCTCCTCTTTTCTAAGCTGAACAGTCCCAGTCTCTGTAGCCTTTCTTCATCTGGGACCTGTTCCCAACCCCTGATCATGTTAGTTGCCCTCCCCTCTCCCAGCCTTTCTCTTCCCCTCTCCCACCTCCTTTTCCCAGTCTCCCCCAGTTTTTTTCAATAAAGACAGAGTCAATGTTGGAAGAAACGTTATCTTTATTTTGTACATCAATAAGAAGGGGGGCTAGGGAAGGGTAAGTGGAAGGAGGTGAGGGAGGAATGGGGTACGAGCCCCCGATGGGGAGGACTGGGCTGGCTCTGCGGGCTTCTGGGGGTGGAAGCTCTCCTGCAGCCCCCCAATTACTCCCTCTCCCCAGATGGCAGCCTGCGGCAAGTGCAGCCGGGCTGATGGCCGAGTGGTGTGATGTGCCCAGTGTGGGCACTCAGGGCACTCCAAGCCAGAACTTCTTTGCAAGCGGGGCACCCCTTAGAACTGTGTGTCCGGGGTGGGGGTCGGGACCCTTTAAGCGCAGCCCTCGGCTAGCCTGAGACAGCATCTCCATGCTCTAAGTCCTCCTTTTATGCCCTGCCGGCACTGCTTCCGGCCATCCTTAAGCCCTGTTCAGAGTCCACTCAATGTGGACTTGCTAGTTCGAACTAGCAAAACGCTAGTTCGAACTAGTTTTTAGTTCTAGATGCATTAGTTCGAACTAGCTTAGTTCGAATTAACTAATTCGAACTAAGTTAGTTCGAACTAGCGCTGTAGTGTAGACATACCCTCACTGCTTACCCCTTTCTCCAGATCATTTATGAATACGTTGAAAAGGATTGGTCCCAGGACTGACCCTTGAGGGACACCACTAGTTACCCCTCTCCAATCTGAAAATTTACCATTTATTCCTACCCTTTGTTTCCTGTCTTTTAACCAGTTCTCAATCCAAGAAAGGACCTTCCCTCTTATCCCATGGCCATGTAATTTACACAAGAGCCTTTGGTGAGGGACCTTGTCAAAGGCTTTCTGAAAATCCAAGTATACTATATCTACTGGATCCCCCTTGTCCGCATGTTTGTTAACCCCTTCAAAGAACTCTAACAGATTAGTAAGACAGGATTTCCCTTTACAGAAACCATGTTGACTTTTGTCCAACCATGTTGACTTTTAATCTATTAGTTTCTTGGACATGGCTGCCCCTCGTTCTGTTCTGCAGTAGGGAAACACAAGCCTTGCGGTTACTTAACAATAGCCATCTTGTCCGAAAATACTGTGTGAATGAAGAGGTCACATGAGCAAGTATTTAGAGCAGAAGACTGAAAGAGACTAGCTTCTTTAATGCTAATAAAGTCAGAATTCACTGTGAGGCCTCCAGCAAGTCATTTGACAGCCTTGTGCCATAATCAGATTAGATGCAAGATTGGAGAAAAAACAATGATGTGCCACAGCTGACCTTCCCAGGGTAAAAAATTAAAATTAATTAATTAATTGTATGTTCCTGATACTGCAGTCTGAGGGAAAGATACCTTTTATTGAACACAGTAAGGGATTCAAAAGCTGTGTTTGCCATTTCAATAAAAATCATTTCCTTAAAAGACAATTCTCACAACTGTCCCAGGATATTAGAGAGATGAGGTGGGGGAGGTAATGTCTTTAATAGAACAAAATTCTGTGTGGCTCGAAAGCATGTCTCTCTCCCCAACAGAAGTTGGTCCTATAAAAGATAGCGCTCACCAAAACACTCAAACGCTTTGGCTCTTGCAGACAGGCTCACAGACAGAAGGCTCTGAAAATAGGATTGCCACCATGTTCTGTCCATTCTTTCTAAATGAAACATTTTGAGACCCATGACTTATTGGGCAATTTCTCATTCATTTGTTTTTCGTAATGCATTTGCTAATTATTGATGATAGTTGGATTTACATGAAGATATGCTCTGCTCCTGATTCAGTTTCTTGTGTTGAACCTGCATGAGAAGTCACCCTCAAGTTGCTGCTGAGCTGTGTTAGGCTAGGTCTATACTAGGGGAAAATGTCAAATTAAACTACGCAACTCCAGCTATGTGAGTAGCATAGCTGGAGTTGACACACCTTAGTTCAAATTTCCGCCATGTTCTTGCTGAGGGAGGTCAGTGGGAGAAACTCTCCCGTCGACTAGCCTTATGTTTTTTGAGCTGGTTGAGTACAGGAGTCGACAAGAATGTGATCTGTAGTTGATTTAGCAAGTCTTTACAAGACCCACTAAATCAACCCCTGGGGCATCAATCCCGATAAATGGAAGTGCATTGAGATGGCAACAATCTTCCCTTTCAGACCAAACCCAGACAGTTTGATAAGCAGCTGCACTTCAACCACCTGAGCTCTCAATGGATGGAGTCCCACAGAGCTCTGTCCTTTTATTCTTTTTAGTCAGCATTCATTTAAAATGACTAGGACAGAATGTGAGATGCCATGGTCTCAAGTGCTACTAGTACACAGATAATGCACTGCTGTACATTTCCTTCTTATCAAGTGCAGAAATAACCACCTCCCAGCCATACCAGTGTCTGTGTGAAAGCAGAATATGTGTGAAGAACAGCTAGCTGAATCCCAAGAGTAAAAAAGTGATGCCAATGAGAAAAGTTATCATCGCTGGCTGCTGAGGAGTCAAATCATGGACCATCAGTAGGGCACACAATTTTGGTGTCTCTCTGAACTCTTTGCTAACCATACCGGACAAAATAGCAACAGCCACCAGAAATGTTATCCACTTGCACCTGGACAGGAAACTGCACCTGGTTTCAATAGACATGGTGTGAGCTGCACTTTCACAACTGACTTGACTATTGGAATGCCCTGCCTTGGGGAGTGAAATATGAAAGCCATGGCGGGAAACACCATCTGGTCCAGAATGCCACTAAACAACAATTATAGGCAAAAGCTCTGGACCATTAGGATACTACTGAGTACCACCTCTCTCTACCGCAGTGGTTCCCAAAACTGTGGCCTCTGGACCATGAGTGTCCTCAGAGCCTTTGCTATTTGTCCACCAAGAGCTAGCTGGTCATGCATTGTTGGGTCTCCTCATGTTAAAAAGTTCAAGAATCCCTGGTTTTTACTGGATGAAATCATCAAACCTTCTCAAGTGTTTCAGCTTCTGTTGTGCTCTAGCAACTAGCCCACAAAGGATAAAAGATTGAAAACGAGCCGAATTAAAGGAGATTGTCCTTTGCCACACAAAGTAGTTGTATTTTTGGAGCAGAAGCGCTCTTTCTCCATTGATGATCAGGAAATCCATGGGGCCACTGAATAATTAAAATGGGCAAAAGTAATGACATTTGCAGATCACCTTTCAGAAGATTTCCATAAATTTACTTCAGTGAATCAGAGCTTATTTCCAGTATTTGTTTTGTAAGCAATCAATACTCACCACCGAGGCATATGGGATGCTACAAATTATATAAATCCACTCACACTGCTGCTGCCAACACAACTTCCTTATTATTGTTGTGTGCAAACTGAGTTTGCAAATCCTTCCTCTAATCATTGAATCCTCTGTCCAATATTGTTATAGGCAAGAAAATAAGAGATCCACAAACAGGTCAAGGAAAATCCTCTTATACAAGTACTGAGCGCACTGCTATTTCCTTCCCTCCTCTCTGACGTGTACTTAAGAAAATGCCTCATCAGATAAAACTGGAAAAGGTCAGAGTGTTTGTTAGTATTTTACTGGGAGCATAAGCAGCTCTACTTGCTAGAGTGCCAGAGAGACTGATCAGTGATCTGCTCATAGGACCTGGAGCAATAAATTCCTGAGGCTAATCCCAGCACTGAGCATTACTCCTTCTTTGACCTTGGGCAAATTGCTTGACCTTTCTGCTTTTTCCCCCAATTGTGAAATGGGAAGATCACTGCCCTGCATGGGGGCTGTAGAGTTAATTATTCAATGTTTATGATTAGGAGTGTCCTTTTATTGTGGGCAACAGGTGGACCTGCTTGCTGCTTAGAAAGTCAGGCTGCATACCAAGTCACTGGTTGTGTGTTTATCTATGTCGAATGCAGCTGACCTCTGGTGGAGAAACCCCAGACAACAGCCTTCATTTAATCTCAATTGCAGGCCACACAACATGTTAGGGACAAGAAGTAGAATCTGTCCCTCTGCTGAAGTTTTGATAAAACTGAAGTACAGGAGACGACTGACCTAAGAGAATAAACCAAAGACACACCTGCCTTACAGGAGCAACTGTTTTTATCCTGAAAGGCTCCTTTTAATTGCTGTTCCCACAGCAATCTTGGGCTCAGTTCCATAAACATTAAGCATGTAGGCTGGAGCAGCAGACATAAACATTCCAGCAGAGTTATTAAATCTGCTCCTGCTCCCTCAAGAGCTGAACTGTCATTTGGACAATGTTCCCTTGCAAGGGATCAAAAGGGAACGAGAACTCTCCTTACGTCTCTGAGCATCTACCCAGTAAAAAAAACTCAGCAACAGGGAACAGGCTTGCTGGGGAGAGAGGTGGGCAAGCAGGGCAGTTGTCAGCGGCCAGGAGCCCGGGTCTCCTTTCAGTCGCCACCAGAACTGCATGCTCAAGGTGGCTCTGAGGGCTGGGGGAGGGAGGGATGCTGCACTGGGGGCAATGCAGAGGGCTGGCTACCCCTGCCCCACCCTTTCTCCTGAGGCTCCGCCCCTTCCGAGAGCTCCGAGCCAGCCCCCCCACCTTGCCTAGGGGCCCGTGGAGGCTGTCAGCATCCCTGGCAGGGAGTCTTAGAGCCCAGGTCAACTGACTTAGGCTCATGGAACTTGTGCAGTGAGGGTAAAAAATAGCAGTGTACAGAGCCATCCCTATGGGGGTGCAGGGTGCAGGCCCTGCGGCAACCCCTCCATTGCAGGTCCCACCCCTTTCCCAAGCTTCACCTCTGCTCTGCCCCCAGCAGCCATTCCCCTCTGCTCCATCCACACTGCACCCCTTGGCAGAAGTCCCTTCCCCGCCACCCATCTCCCAATCACGAGACTGGGACTGGAGCCTGGTCTCTCCACTTGCCGCTGCCACACTGAAGCAGAACACAGCAGTCTGGGGGATGGGTGGCAAAGTGAAACAGGTGCTGCTGGGTCGCTCCAGCTCCGGTTGCCAGGGTGAGTGTGGAGGGCCCAATTCCTGCTGCTGCTCCATGGGGGCTGGGGTGGAAGTTCCAGACCATCCTATGGACGGGACAGTTCTGGCAGTGTAGATGTTTGGGTTCTGGCTGAAGTCCCAGCCCCAAGGCCTGGTCCCCTCCAGGTTTTAGACCCTGGGTTCGAGCCAGAGCCAGAACATCGACTTTGCTATTTTTAGCTCCACAGGGTGAACTCTATGAGCCTAAATCAGTTGACCCAGGCTCTGAGGCTTGCTGCTCTAAGTCAGTTTTTGCTGTGTAGATGTATCACTAGGCTACCTGGACCTTAGGTACTTAGTGCGCACTCACTCCCCACCTAGACCAGGCAGGTAGGAGGTGCAGTGACTGTCCGGAACCTTTGCTCCACCTGTCCTGTGATCAATCCAGCTGAGCCAGTTCTGTGGGAAATTTATCATCTGTTTTACTGCTCCCCTCCAGCAGGAAGAAGCAGCAGAAATACATCACAGAAGGGTGTTTCTGAGGCAGTTTACATGTGGCTTCTTGCTCAGGATTGTGCTCAAAGTCAACATTTAGCTCACTATCAAAATGTTGTGGTGTAGAATCAGGCCCCTAGCAATTGTTGTACTTTTAAAATAAAAGGCCTATGTATACTCTGGCTGTTCCATTTGTCTCTTCACTTATGCACCAATGTTTCTACCTGGGCCATTAATTATGCTTTAATATTCTACATGCTATCTCCTGTGTCATAATACATTAAATGTGAAAAAAAATCAATGGCAAAAGGATTCAAATGGCCTTGGAGCCTCTGTTAGGAGCTCAGCTTCCTGGGGCCTGAATTCCTCCAAGCACGTAAGCAGCTGCTTAAAGCATGTGTTTGCTTGAGTTAATATCGCATGAAGGGCAAATCTCTATAAACAGTTAGAAGCCTGAACCTCCAAATACTTATTATGGTGAGTACCCCTATCTTGGGGTCTTGACCCCAATGGGAATGCTCAGGCCTGGTGAAAGAGTTTGCAGGTTCCAAGGTGGCACGCTGTAGTTGGCTATGCCACATGGCCAGGTGGCTCCCAACCAGGGTAGCAAGCAAGCAGTTGGTTGGGTGGGCGCTGGGCAGTGTGAGGCCCTAAAGCGCAGGGCCCAAGGCAACCACCTTGCTCACCTTGCTCTAAAGCCAGGCCTAGGAATGCTTGCCCAAGCATGGGGATGCAACATGACTTCATCAGTTGAACCTCAGCTTCAGAGATGGGCTTCATTTAATAGAAACATTTTTCAAACTTGGGTGCCTATACTTCGGATTTAGAAACCAAACAGCGGGAGCCCAGATCTGAAAATATTAAGCCCCAGTCACTGAGTGGAATCAGAGCCATTCTTAGGCATATAGAGCATACATGGCCGCATAGGGCACCTGAAAATTTGGGACACCACTGACACCCAGGGACAGGGGTGGGGAACCTTTGGCCTGAAGATTGGATCTGGCCCCTTGCTTAATTTTATCCAGCCCATTGCAAAACTCCATGCTGTAGGCCAGAAATCCTGAGCATTGGTTCCCCCCTACTGGGCCGGAGATGTGATTGCTGGCTCCTGGCAATCAGGGAAGCTCTGTGCACTGCATGCCCATGGGAACTGTGGGGGCAGCATCTGCAGGCGAAGGGTGTGTTCAGAGCCACCTGCCCCCTCCTGGGGCCAGAGGGAATGCTGGCAGCTTCTAGGAATGGCACAAGGCAAGGGTAGGCAGGAGGCCCGCTGCACCACCAAACAGGAGCTGCAGGTCCTCAGCACTCCTTGGAAGTGCTCAGTATCTCACAGGATCAAACCCTTGTGTTACAGAAATCATCTCTTGGGACATTTTTTGGCATTTCTTTCTCTGGCCCAGGCCAAAACTTGCAAGGAAAAGAATGTGAAACTGAAGGAAAGAGCAAAAATGTGAGTTCTGTGTTGACTCTCCAAAGGGTTCAGCCTGGGTTTTGGGAGACAGCTCAGCTTAGTTCTTATCTTATTCCAAGTGGGATTGTCCACTGTTAAAGCTAGCATGAATTTAATGCACCAACCAGTGTGATGCAAAGTGGCCTGAAGATATATTATCAACTGTGACTCCATATTGAGTAGCACACTGAAAAGCAGAAATACAGTATAAAGCAGCAAGTGGGCCTTACAGATCCCTACATTGCTGTGGTTCACATATGCCTATTACAGTGTTCTGGCAGGAATTTCTAAAACTTCTGCAAGGATGAAAAATAGCAAAAGGCAGACAGGGCTTGCACAGCATCTGCTGGTCTTGCTGCAGCCCAAATTAAAGCTGCATCACTGCTCACTAGACATGAATTAAGAAGTGTTTCCTATACTGGATAGCAAATGACTACTTTGCTACCAAGCTTTGCAGAACTCAGGATGCATTTTGCATCCCTAAATTGTGCTGTTCCAAAGAGCTGGATGTCAGACTGCTTATAGCAAGATCGAGCTAACAGAAGCTGGAACAAGGAGGCAGATGCTGGAACATGTAAGTCAGAAAAACATCTACAGTTTGGCCCTCCTTGGTCTGGCACCCTTGGGACCTGACTGGTCCTGGAAGAGGGATTTTCCAAGATCACAGAAGGTCATTTCTGGACCCTCTGTTACCAGCTCCTCAGCCATTGTCTCACTGCCAGCCTCCCAGCCAACTTCCCCCTGCTGCCAGCCTCTCCGTGCGCAGGGCTCTCAGTCCCACCATGGCAGCTCTGTCGCTGGCATGCACAACCCCACTGCTGGACTCCTAGCCCCACTGGGTGGCCCCCCCCCTTCTGAGGTCCAGCTGCTCTGATGGATGACAGCCCCACTTGGGCTTCAGCTTAGCAGGGCTTCTCTGCTACATCCCAGCCTCACGGGGCAGGTCCACTGGGTGACAGCGGGGCTGCCAGCCAACAGCCCACCTTCCGGGTTTCTGGCCCTGCCACCAGGCAACACCGTGGTCAGGCTCCTGGCTCCATGGGGCAGCCGCGCCACCTGCCAGTCCTGCCAGGCAGCTGAGCCGTTTGGCAGTAGTGAGGCTGCCGGGCTCCTGGTTGTGCTGCTGGATGGCCCTGCTGCCTCCCAGTCTCACCATGCAGTTTTGCTGCTGGGTTCCAGCCCCGCTGCCTCCTGGCTCCCACCCCCTGCAATGTCAGAACCTAGGCAGCAGCCCTACTGCTGGGCTCTCAGTTTTGCCACCACAGGGCAACTCTGCTACTGGGCTCTAGCCCCGCTGTAGAGCTCCCAGTCACAAGCCCTCAACTGGGACTCTCTGGTCCTGGGACATCCATGGTCCTGCCGCATCAGGGATGGTGCAGGACCAGAGAATCATAGTTAAGAGAGGTTCAACCTGCAGAGCAGTATGCTTATAACTGCGCAAAGATAGGCAGCGTGCATCATTTGGAAAAAAGACCAAGAGTTTGTTTTCTTCAGATTTTGGGACTTATATCTCAGGTTTCAGAAGAAAATGAGATCTTAGACTGGTGAATTCTTATTAGGGATGCAAAATCCCATTTAATATTTAACCAGTGGCTGGAGGGGGGGGGGGAGGGGCTGCTCCAGCCCCCTCCAGTTAACTGTAAGCGGTAAGTATCACACATAAGTGTGATGCTTACCAGTTAACCATTCACATCCCTAATTTATATATCATCGAAGATCTCTCAATACATGACATGCTAGATATTACCCCTTTGCAAATGCACCGCAGGCTTCTCTATTCTGATGCGACCTAGAGAACACTTGTTTTAAAGCTCCAGAGGGGTCGCTGAGTTAGTCTGTAACAGGAAAAACTTAAGAAGCAACTGGACTATTTGTTGTTTTTTAAGTGTATCATTTGTTTTGAAATTCTTCTTAAGATTTTGCTGAGTATTCAGCAGCTCTTCTCTGCCGTCTTATCCTTCTCTACAACCACATTGCAAAGGGCAGCTGATCTGATGATTCCCTGGGATCTGCCATGCCCTGGAAACTCAGCCCAAGACAAAAGAGTATTCTCAGCCTGTAGTTAATCAGGTGGGGTCAGGATTTACTGCAAGGTGTCCTAATAAGTCTCTGGCTTCATTGATGATGGTAACCAGAAGGCAAGTCTATAGGAGACAATCCAGGCAAATCTTTAAAATATGAATAAATACGAATGTTCAAAACTTAATTTCTATTCGGATTCCTGACCAAACCCCAATTGACTTCAATAGAAGTAAAATTGAATCCCAAAATAAGAGTGGACCTCAATCATTAACCAGACTTGAACCAAAATTGAACCAAAAATGTTATGTATCAAAACCGTTTAATTAACTTTTTTCCCTAGTTACTTTTCCATGTTTACTTGTCAGGCTTTGTATTTTTCATCCAAGACTGGATACAGAATTGCCACAGTACTGTACAAAGAGAGAGGGTCTTCTCCTAAGATTTCTAATCTGAGCAGAAGTAGGAGGTACTGGAAATTTTGCAAGAAACCTTGCTCTTGAAAGTTTTTCCAGCCCAGTTTTGCAGACTCAAGGCATTTAGAGCGCTCAAATGGAATCTGGATAACTATCCACATTTTTGGGTTTGCCCATCACTAAAAATAACCCAGACTGGAGGGTGCTGAGTTGAATCAAGTCTACAAACGTTTTGAGGTTCACCCATCCCTGGCTGACATGGCAATTATAATCTGGCAGGGAATGCCATCTGGATTCTAAATTGTTTAGTTATTTTAAATCAACTTCTCAGCTTGCCAAGGCCCTAGTGCAGGACAAAGGAGAGCTGTGTTTCAGCCTAAATAGAAGTTCCAGTTCCTGATCAAGCATTTTCTATGTAAAGAATATAACATTACATTTATGTAGGGAAACTTACATGTAGCTAAGCAACAGTTAAGAGGTTCAATCACTGCCATAGAGTCAAATTTTTAAAAAGTCCTCACCAAACCCAGCCATAATTTTTAGTTACCTTCCACTCAGGTCCACTCCTTATCCCCCAGCCCCAAGAAACATGTCAGACTTCCCAAGTGCTGTGCAGGAAGCTGTTAACAATTAGGGATACAATTATACTGTAAAAGCATGGTTGAAAATGTCCCTTTAACATGCTTCATCAGAGTCAGTGCCACATGGTATAACATGCCTCTGCTATTTATACAATGTCATGAGGATACATTATGCTTTATACAATACATGGGGCCCAATCCAAAGTTGATGGAAGTCAACATGACTTGGAGTCGGGCCCAAAGAGAGGTCCTTGTCCCAAGGAGTTTACAATATACATAGTACAATTACAGTATATATAATTAACTACAAGAGTGATGGCTGTCAGAGTTGTAATGATCAGCAATGCTAGGCGAGGCAAAACATTAATGTACAGGGAGATCTGAATATGCTAAAGAGAGAGGTGCAGTGCAAAAGAAGTGGGAGGTTATTAGAAAAATAGGGGGAAACAAGAAAAAATACAGACTAGAGAATAGAAGATGGGGACAGAGAGAACACTGAATGGAGAAAATGTAGCAGAGTGTAATATTATGAGGGTGTGTTGTATTTATTGTGTGATGCAGCACAGTGAATAAATAGTGGCTGAAAATTAAATACAGCTCACCTGTTGTTAAGCAGGTGGAAGAGGAGATTCACAGACAGAGGAGGGATGTCTGCAAATCTCTTACTATTTTTGTCCTGCACCTGCATGAGACAGTGATGGATTATCTACATTTAATAGGAATTTATGACCCATCCCGTTATATTTAAAGGACTTAATGGCGCATTTAATAACCAAACATTCTTCCTGATTAGTGCTCATTTAATCCCCTGAGAAAAATGCTCCTCCTGACTCAGATATAAAAATCAAATGCCCTTGTTCCCCTGTGTGTAATGGTGGAGCACACCGCAACAGTACTAGTCTCAGAGGTGCCTGTGAAATGAATTCTGCCTGGGAATCTGCATGCTGCACAGTTGATGTCTTACGCTGTGTCTTGGTTTTGTACAAATATTCCAAAATTTGACCCTTTAAAGTCATGCTCATTCATCCTTATTAGGGGATGATTTTTCTTTAAAAGTCTTTGGAGTACTAATAGAGCATGCAGAAATGGAAGCTGTCTTGGTAATCTAAGGCACCTCGTTGGAGACTCATGGTGATACATTATGCACAACAAGAACCTTTATTGCAGGTACAATGATTAGACTATGTCATTGGTTGCTGCATGTCACATAGGTAGGAAGCGAATTGATGCAGTATCAATACATCTAGAAGAGGAGTTAGTGACTATAGCAGAGGGTCTGTTTGAAGTTTATTATCTATTCTTGTTCTGTATTGCTTGCATCTCCAGTAACTGGTGAAATAGACAGAGATTGAAGAGTGAATTTATTTATTAAGATGTTTTGAAACTATATAATTTGCTTTGAAAGTTTAACACAAAACTCTAATGAACTATAACCAGTTACTGTGTTTCTGACTCTTCTTTGAAAAGCAAAATTACAGTATAAATCTATTGTCATGACAAACCTAATGAGGATGAAACACACAGTAAAGAGTTGTGTTCTTATTGCAGTCTCAGGGAGGAAACTTTATCATCTTTAAGATGCTGTTCTCTTTGGATGCTGCTAGAGTGTTAATGGGCCTGGTTCTGTGATTAGTTATTTTGGGTAGTCATTAATATCCTTGTTTCTCTCTCCTACTCTTAAAACCTCAGATCTCAGCAATCACTTAAAAAAGGGTTTGAGGGGGTATCTTAGTCACCTTATCCCACTGCAATCCTTAATTTATGAGTAAACATGAAGTGACTGCAGCTGCATCAAAATCTATATAATGCATCCTTTTAAATTTACTGTTGTAGTAGCTTTGAGGGCAGAATTTGCATCCGGAAGTAACAAGCTGATGAATGGTGATGGTTTCTTCTCGGTTTAGTCCATGAAAACCATCCCAACATAATCACCACTATAATGACAGATGCAAACAAATTGTTGCTACTGAACTGCCATATGCTCTCCTATAGTATACATTAGTGTGACTTAGGAGACAGGCAAAGCTTCCAGAGTTTTCTACAGATTATCTGGTCAAGGGTTTGGGGTAGCTCTGCTGCGTCTCAAAGAAAGCCAAGAGTTAGAAGTCTGGGGAATCTGTGGAGGGCAGAACCATCCTCATGGAAACCCTTTGCCTACATGCTGGCTTTTGGGCATGCTTTCTCCCTTCTGGGTCCCCCAACTTCTATCTGGACTCTGGTCCCTCAAAAGGGAGGAGTCTGTAGCTGTACATACTAACACTGATGGGGTAAGCCTTAACTTACTGCTCTTCTGCTGGGTTCATGGGAGGAGGTGTGTGTGGGGGGGAGGGGCATTATCTTCTCCCCACATGCATGCCCCAGGCTCACCTTTAGGTTGTCCAAACCTGTTTCTGGGGGATGGGGGAGAGAGGCTTGCTATTGTTACAATTGGGCTGAGATTCATTGGCTCTACATAACCTCCACTCACACAATACCGTGTACAATATAGACTATGGTCAGCATGCTAACTAAATTGTGGGTGAACTAACTAACTAATTTAGTGCTAAATAAAGTGCTAACTAATTTCTGGTCACTTTCTCAGTGTGTTGCACGGGCAATTTGTTGCAGCACCCTTTTGCTGATATAACACCCTCAAACAGTCTAGGTAGAAGATATATGGTAGCCAAGATTCAGTAGGTATCTGATAGTGTAGTTAACAACACAACCATTTTTGTCTGGTTTGATAGGCACCTCCATGTTCTGAGATGTTTTTATCTTTGCAAGATTAGCTTTGAACATAAGAACGGCCATATTGGGTCAGACCAAAGGTCCATCCAGCCCAGTGTCCTATCTCCCAACAGTGACCAATGCCAGATGCCCCAGAGAGAAGGAACACAACAGGTAATCATTACATGATCCCTCTCCTGTCATCCATTTCCAGCCCCTAACAAACCAGAGCTAGGGACACCATTACTGACACTAAAACTCCATTTACCTGCAGATGGTTTGAATCATTGATCAGCTTCATTTGAATCTGTCCAACCACCATTGCATTCCTTTTGGTTTTATCCTCCATAAGAGTCACAAAACATTTGATAACTTTGCTTCTTCCTCGTAAGGGTTGTTAATGTATTGTCTACCCTAGCAAATTATAATGCAGTAAATCAGTTCCCAGAGCTGTAACTCCTGAGGTGTCCACACTGGCAAGGCACGTTAGTGTGCACTAACTCCACAGCTGTTGCGTGCTAGGGCCAGGTGTGTACTAGACCCGGTAACTCAGCATAAGGTATGCAACTCCAGCTATGTAGAATACGTAGCTGGTGTTGGCTTACCTTAGGTTGAGTTTGGTGGTGTTCCCAGTGTCTTCCTTTACTCCTGGCAAGTGCAGGAGTACTGGACCACAGTGACGGACACTCCATGAGTTTGATTTAGTGAGTCTTAAGTAGACTCACTAAATCGAACTCCGGAAGATCAATCATGGCAGCGTTGAAGATGTAGCCTAGGTAAATCACCTCAGTGAGAGGCATTGAGCTTGCTGCACTCTAGATACAGCACTGGAGTGCCAGTGTGAATGCTCTGTTGTTCTATAGCACTGTGACTGGCCTCCAGTATCTGTCCCACAAACTTTTTGCCTCCTTGGTCATAAGTTTGAAATCTACTGCCCTATCCTCAGGTGACCAGTCCTCAGATCCACCCTTTATGTTCCTTGGGAATTTTTAAAGTCTTTTTCCTGTTTTCTCGGCAATACATGAAGCGCTCTCAGAGCATCTCTCTGGGTGACCATGCCTGCTTCATGCACCAGGAGTTCCTCTATTTGGAGCCATGCCAAGGTGCTGGACCTCATTAGCATTTGGGGGAGAGGAATCTGTCCAGTCCCAGCTGCTTGACTGCTATAGGAATTATTATACCTACAGGAAGATATCAAGATGCATGACCAAAAAAGGGCCATGACCGGGATGCACTGCAGTGCAAGGTCAAATTAAAGAAGCTGCATGCTTATTACAAGGCGACATGCCTACCACAGCTCCCACTCTGGTGCTGTGCATATGACCTGCTGGCTCTACGAAGAGCTGGGTGACATATTTGAGTGTGACCCCCACCTCCACTCCAACGATCACCATAGATACTTTGGGGCATCAGGGATCAATCCAAAGTGGAACAAGCTAGAAGGAGGAAATTGTGGAGCAGGGTGTTGATGTGGAGGGGGACCCAGTGCCAGAAGACGATTTGGCATCCATAGATGCATGCAGTCAGGATCTATTTTCTACCTGGAGGAGGCGAGCCAGTGGCAGCCCTCAGAGGTTGGGGAAGTATAAGCAGAAGAGGATGCCCCTGGTAAGTGGCTTTGATTTCTGGAAGTGCCGAAGTAAGTTGTTGGGAGCATGAGGGTTGCAGAAAGCAGGCTTGGGTCTGGGTGGTGCTACTACTGACCCAAGGCTAGTCAGATGCAGAACAGATTGTTGATGGACTCTCACTTCACGGTAATCGGCCTCACAGATCTAGTTGAATGTGTCATGCAGATACTGGGCAATCCACCTCCACAAGTTCCTTGGCAAGGTTGCTTTGTTCCCTGCCCCATTAAGGGTAAGATTCCCATGCCACTGTGGCATAAGGGGGCAGGGTCTTTGCCACACACAGGCAAAGCTGTGTAAGGGCCGGAATGGAAGCCACAGTCTTGCAGAAGACCCTCCCTTGCTTCCCTGCTTACTCTCAGCAGCAAGATCTCTTCCAGGAGGAACACAGCCTGTGGAAGATGTGTGGACATTACTGATCATAGGGCCTCTCTGCAATGTTAGCTCTTCCCAATTCACACATGCCAAGACAACAGTAAGGCCATGCAACAATTAATCCCCTGTCCCAGTGGTTAACTCACCATTTTGAGAGTCAGGCATTCACCCTGAGACACCCATGTTCCCTCTAAAATGCTACATTTTGACTTCACAGATTTAATCTTGGGACCAAAGCCTTCTTTGCTGTCACCGGCTAAACAGCAGTGGAGCGCCAGGAAGCAGCCCCAGAAAAGTAAAGAAGGCCTGTTGCATGAGGTTATGCTGCAGGCCACTGCTGAAAAGAAAGAACTGGAGGAGTGGAGGAACAATGAGAAGAGGGAATGGGAGGACAATGCTGAACGCTGGAACAAAGCCACGGAAAGGCTCTTAAACATTACAGAGCGCCAAGCTGACGCGCTCCAGGCGCTGCTAACACTGCAGAAGGAGCAGCTCCATGGCTGCCTCCCGCTCCCTGCAGCTGCGGTCCCCAAACTGTTTTCCATGCATCCCCTGTCACCAACAATATATTTTATCCACCATCCTGTCCCCAGTCAGTACCTGCTGCATTCCACACCTGTGCCTTCACCGTCCAGCCCTGCAAACCCTCATAGGTGCCCGATGCACTCCACCTCCATGTGCAGTTCAGCCCTGCTAAACTACAGCACTCACTGCACAGCACATCAGGGATTGGGGCAGCACAATCCCTGGACATAACACAACTCTGCAAATGGGTCAGGGCCTCAACACCTGCCTTCTCCCCTTTCTTTCTCACAAAGTGCAGATGTGTCGTGCTGTGTGTGTGTGTCCTACGTTTGTTGTTTTTAATAAATGAAATTCTTGGGTTTAAAAGCAATCTGTATTCCATTACGTGACAGCAAGCAGGCATAGCCCAGCAAAGCAACAGGCACTTTTCTAGTCAGTGCATCATATGGACCAATCACAGTCCCCCACTAGCATGGTGCCCATTGCACCCCCGTGCCTGGCAACAAATATTACTGCTTTGCAGCATCAAATTTCTGCCTCAAGGCTTCCCTGACCTTTGTGGCTCCACGCTGGGCCCCTCCAACAGCCCTGATCTCAGATTGCTCAAACTCAGCCTCGAGGTGGTCCAGTCCTGCATAAAGCTTTCAGCTTTCCCTTCACAAATATTATGAAGCATGCAGCTATAGGCATAGGAATTTTGTCATCGGCCAGGTCCAGCTTTCCATGCAGATATTGCCAGCTTTCAAATAGCCAAAGGCACACTCCACAGTCATTCTCCACCAGCTCAGCCTGTTAAGACACTCCCTGCTGCTGTCAAGGTTCCCCATGTGTGATTCCTTGAGCCACGGAATCAGGGCCGGTCCTAACCAATTGGCAGCCCCGGGCCAAGCAAAACAAACAAACAAACCGGGAAAAATTTGTCAAGAAAGGTCAGGACAAAATGCAGTCATGGCTCGCCCTCTTCCCCCCCGTGGTTAAGACCGGCTCTCTGTTGGTGACCCCTTCAAAATGGCAGCCCTGGGCGCCTGCCCAGCTCACCCGCCCTTAAGACCAGCTCTGCACAGCATTAAGAGGTAGGCAAGGTCTTGCAGGATCACAGTGGGCATTTCGACTTCCCCTTCAGTGACCTTCTGGCCCAGAAAGAAAGTCTCTGCATGCAGCTTCCTGACTAGACCAGTGTTCTGAAAGATGCGTGAGTCCTGCACCTTTCTAGCCCAGCCTGTGTTAATGTCTGTGAAACACCCACGGTGATCTGCAAATAGCTGCAGAACCATGGAGAAATACCCTTCCCAATTAATGAACTCAATGGCTAGGTGGTCTGGTGCCCAAAGCAGAATGTAGGTGCCATCTATTGCCCCTCTGCAGTTAGGGAAGCCCCTAGGCGAAGCCATCCACAATTTCACGCATGTTGCCCAAAGTCTGGGTCTTTCAGAGCAGGGCATGATTGATAGCCCTGCACACTTCCATGAACATGAGTCCAACGGTCGACTTTCCCACTCCGAACTGTTAGGTGGCCAATTGGTAGCTGTCTGGAGTAGCTAACGTCCATAGTGCAATCACCATAGGCTTTTCCACTGCCAGGGCAGCTCTCATTCTTGTGTCCTTGTGCCACAGGGTGAAGGCAAGCTCAGCACATAGCTCCATGAAGATAGCTTTCCTCATCTGAAAGTTCTGCAGCCACTGTTCCTCATCCCAGGCCTGCATGACTCTGTGATCCCACCTCCCAGTGCTTGTTTCTTGAGCCCAAAAGCAGCATTCCACTGTGGTCAGCACCTCCGCGAATGCCACAAGACATCTTGTGTCATAGCTGCCATTCATGGCAAGCTGAGAGTCTGACTCCTCAGCATCACTTTGCAGCTTAAGGAATAAATCTCTGCAAGTGAGATCTATCGGCATTTTCTTCAACAACTGGGGATCCATTCCAGCAGACCAAGCAGGCAGAGTGCACAGCACAAAAACTATTGACAGACGATGCCAAATATGGATGAAAGCCCCGTGGTCGCTGGTATGCAAAGTGATGCACCAAAGGGCGTTGAGACAGGACCACAATCCAGCAGCCTTCCCACAAGCCTCAGTGGTGGAAGAGGTGTTCGGTGAGACAGCTGCCCAATGTGCAACTCTCCGAAAGCTGCTAGAAGTGTGGTCATGCTATAGTGCTGGCAGCTGGCAGTGTGGACATGCAACAACTTTTCCGCTGCTGTGCTCTGGGAGCAGTATTGTATTTGCCAGTGCCTTACATTTACCAGTGTGGACAAAACCTAAGAGCCTTTGAGGTTTCTTCTTCTTCTGAAAATCAACTAGTATTGAATAAAAAAAACCCAAAGTAATGCAACTTTGTCTTTAAGGATCCAAGGCTTTGACTACACACTTAAAAGTTTAAAGCACAGCTGCAGCAGTGCTTAAAACTGAAAGTGTGGCCACAGCACAAGCTCTGGGAGAGAGATCTCCCAACGCTCTATGTAGACCGCCTCCATGAGGGGAGTAGCTAACTTGCTGCACTCCTGGGGGTTGTTTTTTCATGTCTGGACCAGGAAGTTACAGTGCTGTAAAGTGCCAGTGTGTAGACTTAGCCTAGTTTAGCTGAGCAAAGAGCTCCGTTTTCTCTTTTTCAATTAGATCTTTCTGTTAAACCTGCACTTGAATTTCAATACCTTGTTATTTTGCCTTGATTTACTTTTACGTTTATACCACTATCTTCATTTCTAAAGCGTATTCTTTACAGAATACAATAAAACATTATGTAGCTCAGGGGTCCCTACAACAACTGATACAATCTGTCATTTATGAAGGCTGTGTGTATACTCTGCTGCTCTAAAGTCCAATAAATAAAAAGCTAGATATTCACCACAGCCGAATCTGTGGCTTTATATAGCAATACCCATTCACATAACCATCCCTGTATAGTGTGTGACAGCTCAAAGCACTCTCAAATTCATTCCTATTGTATTTGAAATATCCATCTGAAAAGGGTTTCTGTATTTTTCTATGGTGTATTTCACCTTGAGATGTGTCTGGCAGTTTTAACTCTGAATGCAGAGAGAGGTTTCACTATTTCTATTCCTGTGGTTCTTAAATACATTATTCATTTTGAATGACTTATTTGGAATTTTGTCCACGTTGTTTAAATTAAAAGCCATCGTGGATCAGTCTTTCTGTCCATTTATTATGGCATCTTTCAGGGACACAAGTGTGGGGGGAGGAGAGGGGAAAATCATGTCTGTTATAACAGTGACAAAAATATTATAGAACTATTTGATCTCTGGTTTTACATACAAACCATTGGTATGACTGAGTTACCGTAAGGGCAGATTTTTACATTCTGTCTATGATAGCCAGAGGAAGGGTGCATTGGTTTCTGTCTCCTTAATTGTGGGCTGGGACTGAGGAACCTGGAGTAAGTTGGCAGCACAAGGAAGGAGAGGTTCTCTTTCAGATCATGACCTCCTGTCTAGTGTCACTCCACACCTCAGGCAGTGATCTTGTTACAGCTCATAAGCCAGGTCAGCCCAAGTGCTTGAAAGAGAAACTTCAAAGAAAATATGCAAGTGCTGCAGAATGTGGGCCTGAATAGATGACATTATTTCCTCAGAGTCAGTCTAAGGAAATGCCCCAGCATCGTGTAGAAGTGGCCCCTGTGCATCTCTCCCCTTATGTATTTGTACTGTGCTCAGCATTGTAGTGGCTGCTAGAGGCACCATCTTTCTGATGAGTCATTAAACCAGTGTTTCCCAATTTTATTTGGCCATGGAACCCTTTTTGGCTTCAAAGAATTTCAAAGAACCCTTAGGTTCCGAGCAAAAAAACAAAAAACAAAAAACACCCCGCTGTGATTTGTCAAACAAAAAAAAAGTCACAATTTGCGGAAGAAAAAAAACCAAAACAAAACAAAAAGCTGCAATTTGTCGAGCCAAAAAAAAAAAAAAAAAAAAGCCCTGCTCCGATTAGTCTCTGCCTTTTTAAGAGGGGGTGGGAGAGTGCCAGGTTATCGCGGAACCCTTACTTTTGTTTCATGGAACCCCGGGGTTCCACAGAATACCAATTGAGAAACACTGCATTAAACCAAGCCACTAACCACCTGTGGTCATTAACACTTGTCATTGTGCAGACAAGTCAGCTCCAGGGTCCTGCCCCTGACATTTCAAACTGGGAAGTTATCTCTCACTTCCCATCCTTTAAAAACAGCCCCTGGGCAGCGTTGCTCTCATGTTCCATCACAAAATAGTCAGCATTTCAGTAGAGAGCAGACAAAACATATTATTCAGTACAAACTCCCACTATGACAAAAGAACATTCAACATGTAGGGTTGCCAGGTGTCTGGTTTTGAACTGGACAATCCGGTTTTTGAGCTTTCTGTCTGGGAAACAAATCGAGAAAATATCAGACATATAAATGTCCAGTATTTTCTAATTAAGCATGTTTTATTATTATCGTGAGTATCAGTACGTAGTTGCATACTGCCTGGCTGATAGAGGCGCTCACGATCTGGGGGTGGGGTGGGTGGGCTGGGCAGGATGGAATCCCCGGGCCAGACTAATCTGTGTGCCCCACCGGGACCGTGAGCGGGATGAGCAGCACCCCAGGATCTGTGTGCACCTGGCCAGCCCTGCTTCCTGCTCTGCCTCCCCCCCACCCCGGTCAGCCCTACTCCCCCCAGCACTCTCCCAGCCAGCCCCACTGCCCCCGACCTCCTCCTGGCCAGCCCTGCTCCCTGCTGGCTAGTTCCCCACCACCCAGATCTCCACCAGCCAGCCCCGCTCCCTCCGAATCCCTCCTGGCCAGCCCTGCTCCCAGTGACTGGTTCCCCTGATCTCCCCCGCCACCCCTGCTCCCCCTGACCTCCTCCTGGCCAGCCCTGCTCCCCACCAGCCGGTTCCCCCCGATCTCCCCCACCAGCCCCGCTTCCCCCATGGCCAGTTCCCCACCCCCCATCTGAGATCAAGTGTGTCCGGTATTTTTGTCAAAATCATCTGGCAACCCTATCAACATACCAAGCAAAGCACTCAAAAGATAGGAAATGGCGACCCAAAGGTTCCCCACATGCTCTTAACTCCACTGTTGTCTTTAGTAGCACAGTCACAAACTACCTAATTTCCCCACTGGACCCCAGCCTCACTGAGTGCTCGGATTGAAGGGCACATAGTCAGGCAATTCTCCCATAATTTTTATTCAATGAGCAAAGGGTTTGCCTCATGCAGTATATGTTGGCCATGCTCTCTATGGAGAGCCCAGATGTGGCACCCATGTGAAAATTCAGAAGGATTCCAATTATTTCAATGGATTGACTCCATATTTCCAGCACAGGAACCACAAATTAAATGAGCCCAGTTAAAGCAGAAATCTGCAGGGTCCATCTCTTACACTGTGCACCATCCTGCCTGTGCAAAGGATGAGGTTGGGTTCTGCAGAGACAAACACATGTAATGACATGTTGTCAGGAAGCTGACAGCTTCCATGGGCCCTGGGCAAGATGTATGTGGGACTGGCTCTGCATCCTGAAAGGGCTGGGGCTTTAGGCAGAGGGGGCGGGGCAGAGGACAGGCAGCTCTCAGTTCTGCACAGACTGGCCCTGCCTCCCCTCAAAGCCTCATGGAGCATGCGGAGCGATGCTCCAGTGCTCCTGCGGCAGTTTAAACGGCCCAGGGTTCTGGCCTCTGCCACAGTGGCAGCCAGGAGCCCTGGGCCTCTTTGAATCGCTGTGTCCTCGGAAAACTATCCCCTTTGCCTCTCCCCATCAGTGGGCCTGTATGCTGTATAGAATGTGTAAGTATAAAGGGGCAGACACTTTCTAACGTTTGCATGCCCCACTTTGCTTCCTTATCATTCTTTGGCTCTAGCGTTTGGATTGAGTTAGTCCAGAGAGAAGAGAAATTCTGCAGCGTGGATCTATTTGCTAGACAGTTCTCAAATGTTCTGCCTTGCATAAAGGCACATTCCATGAGGTACATGGCTTCATGCTTTTACACCGAACGAGGGAAAGCAAGGGTCCTGCTGAATTTTTGTTTCTTTCATCTGGGGAGGCAAGGACCATTTGGACCCAAAATACATAATCTATATTTGATTTAAGGCGTGTCATTTTATTAAGGTGACAACAAAGTGAAACCTTGAAAAGGCCCTGGTAGACAAAAGTATCAATATAGTAATGAAAAAAAAAATCACAAAAAAGTGCTCAAGAGCTAAAAAACCAAAACCGAAAAACAACCCCCCCTCTCCCATTGTATTCATTTATATAAGGTAGTGAGAAAAATACTGGGTGGCTACTCTGCTATTTATTCTAAGCACTAAACCTAGTCATATTACTAGAGTGGCTTGTTTTGCCTTTTAATGCTATGTTTCATGCTGCAAACTGCTTTCCCTATTGGCTTACTTCTAACTTTTCTAAGGTGGAACAAGTCTCTCAACACCGCTTGCCAACTCTTAGCTGCAAAATTAACATGCACAGGCACAAAATCCCCTGGACAAAGTAGTCCAGGCTAGCAAACTAAGCACATTTAAAGGTTTCCTTTTGGTCTCTCTGCTGACTAAAAAGAAGCCCTGTAGATGACAGCAGCCTATCCATGCTGCTCCTTTGCATCAGAGCTCTGTTTATTTTTGTACTGTCTTGTTAGATGTGTGTGTGTGTGTGTGTGTGTGTGTGTGTGTGTGCGCACGTGCACACACATGCATTTGGAGAGGAAGGTGATGCGTTGAATTTAAATACATTTTAGATGTCCTCTCTTGTCAGAATGCAGTGTCACCCTCTCATTATGAACTCTGTTCAGCATACTTGGAGTGTCATTTTATTTTCTCATAGAAAAATGCATGTCTGTGCCTTTGAAAAGTTTTTCTTGGTGGTGGTGATGGCTTTTTTACGAATGTAATAACATACCTCCATTTGTCAGATGTATTCCCACAACTGTAGCATAGATAAGGATGTAGATTTTATGAATTTATATTTAAATCCTTTAACTTGTCAAAAATGTTTCAGAAATCATGAACAACTAAATCCTGCAAGAATCCATTATGAAAACACCCTTGACAAAAGAAATGGGCATTTGATCTTTTAAATACTATTTGCCTCCAATCCATGCATTCCTGATTGCTTGTAAAACATCATGCACATCAGTGGTATTGCATCAATAAATAGTAACTTGCTAAAATAAAATTCCCTTTATCTCCCCTTCAGTTTGAATGTGTCTCTGTGTGGTTTTTCACCTGCTGGCCTTAAGCTGCTCAGTAAGATCAGTCCAAAGATGACAATGGATGTTTATGCCAATTGTAATGATGAGGGGAAGATGGAATGCAGTGTATATTAGGAACTTTAATGAAGCTGATTCTTATATACACTTTTATACTATCAATGTGGCATACAGAGAAATTAGCGTATGTGAGAATCACACCCAATAAAGCAAATAAGTTATAATGTAAGGCGGTATAACTCCAGTGGAGTTAGAATGGGCATAAATCTCCATTATGGCCTTTGCATTGCCTTTGCTATATAATGCTGTTGGGTGAAAATGCACCCAGAGAAACACTGGAGCATAACAGTCAGACATCACTTACTGTGCCAGGGTCTTTACAAACCCTTAGTAAATCCAGTGCTCTATGCAATATACCACCTTATCTCTCCTACCGGGAACTTTTACTGTAGTCATTTTTGTAGGGAATGCCATTGTGTTGGTGTTTTACAGGAAGTATGAATGCCAGGCAGACAGACAAATTGCAACATAAATCACATTCATTATTATTCCTTTTGTCAAAGATTAAAAAATATATATATATTCTTGCAAGCTTTGATTTGCTAGTATTTTCTGAAGCATCTATGAGGAGTTAAAGCTTTAAAAAATAAATGCAGAAATTCAACCTTGAGCTGTGCCTGCTTACATCAGAACTGAATTAGACTCTAGTTTAAGGCTAAATTAGAAGACAGACAGAACATGCTGGCTTTGGTTGGGAAGTTTGTGAAATATAATCCGGCAAAGGGCTCACGTTGGCACTGTCAGCCATAATAGGTGATGATTATTTGCATGTTAGACAGGAAATACTGGGGATGGCATGCTCGCTTCGAACCAGGATGTGATGTCAGCCTACTGTTTTATGCAGCACTATAGTCCAGTGAACAGTGCACTGGTCGGGGAGTTCATGGAACCTGCTTTATGTTCCTGTTTCTGCCATGTGGCCTGTTTGTATGAGTTTGGGTGGGTTATTTAATTTCTCTGTAGTTCACTTCTCCCTTCTGTAAAAACGGGATGTTATTTTATCTAATCTAATCGAATCTAATCTATACTCTTAGTAATGAGCATCTTAGAATCTTTAATATGTTTGTCCTCACAACACCCCTGTGAGGTAGTGCAGTGCTGTTTTAATCATTTTACACAAAAAAACTGAAGCAGAGAGAGGCAAAGAGATTTGCCCAAGGTCAGACTGAAAGCCAGTAGTTGAGCAGACAATTGACCCTAAGTCTCCTAAGATCTAGGTGGAAGCTACCTGACGCCTGGATCAGTTCTTTGTAGAGCTTTGAAGCCTGCAGATGAAGAGCTACTCAAGCATTAAGAAATACTAATCCTGGCTTTTCCTTGTTTTGTCCTGCGCGTAGTCAAGGAACCTAATCCTGTATTTTTTACTGAGCACTTCATAGAATATCATGTCCAATCCCTGATTTCTATATTCCGGCGTGTAGCAGTAAGACTGCCCCATTTTTTATTAAAGTAAATATCAAGTTTTGGGAAAGAAGAGAGGCAAGTAAATTGAAGAGTCAGTGCCTGAACTGGAATTTGATAACACTGATGCAATATGATTGCAATAAAGAAACCCTTGAAAAGTATCACAGAGTCCAGCCACTTTACATTGGACAAAACAGTGTTGATTAAGCTTCAAACAACTGAAACAACATTCTCTTTCATATGCAGACACACACAGAGAGAAAAAGAATAGCAGAGTAAAGGTTTAAGGATGGGCAGCTATTTTGTAGGCGGGGGGGGGGGGAGGCTGTGCCTCTCCAAACAGCCCACCATGGCCCCGCCTCCAGGCTAGGGTGCCTCCCACAGGGACAAAGGACTGCTGATACTGGGACAACTGCCTGCCCAGTGCTCCGGAGATAGCCCGAGCTCTGGGGTTGTGGGTGTGCTGCCCAGGGGCTGCAGGAGCTGAAGCTATGATGCACTACTGGGGCCTCATTCCCCTGACCCTGGCTGTCCAACACTGGTACTCGGGGCCACAGTGAGGGTGCTTTCAGCTCCTGTAGGGGAGCGAGAGTAGAAATGGAGGGAGAGAGGGGGGCAGAAGGTGAGGGACATGGGAGTAGCCTTCTGACCTGGACACCCATGGATTTGACACTGTCTAGACTAGTTTGTACCTAAACTCTATGTGGGGATTCAGGAAGAAGGAAGTAGTGATAGGCCCTTTTCATGCACAAAGGTGAGGCTCAGTGGCCGACTCTGAACATAGGCATGTGAAGACTGCTCCCATCTAATCCCATGGGGGAATACAGAGCCCCAAAGGTGGAGAAGAGAAAAGGACCTTGGTGTGTTTACAGGTACAAGTTACCACTTTAAATTCCAAGGGTTTTACTTCTTGCAGGCTAGAGGGTTCTGAACGGAGGGGGAGGGAGTAACAATCTGGCTCTGTCAGTCTACAGACAGATAACTCAATGTGAGAGATGGTGAATTTTGTCTCCCTGATACAGGGAACAGCCTTCTTTGTCTTTCCCTGGTTAGTGCAGTATCGTTTTGGACTCTTAAGAAATAAAGACATGTCAGGGTGCAATCTTCCAGAGAGAGGAATTGATGTTTGTAATCTCACTTCTCTGTGTGTGTGCAGTGAACATCACAAAGACCAATATAGTGGAAGGAGTAAGTTGCAGGCCCTGAATGGGTGAGCCACTCCAGTGTGAGGGAAACTTGGAGAAAAACTCTCCCTGACCCTTGGGCAATGTAGTGATGCTCCACCCCACCACTAGGCTGGCCCTAAATGGCACAATTGAGATTTTATTCTGTAGGACAGTGGTTCTCAAACTTTTTTTTCTCATGATCCGCTTGAAGAAAACTGTTGATGTGCATGACCCAACATAATTTAACTAGAGTGTGGGCTCCGGGGTGCAGCTAAGGATGAGAGCTTTGGTGTGGAGGAGGGGGCTCCAGCTTTCAGAGTGTCAGGGCTGGGACAGGCAGGGCTTACCTCGAGCAGCTCCCAATCAGTGATGCATTGGGTTACTAAGGCAGGTTTTCTGCCTCTTCTGGTACCACAGACCATGGTGTGCCCCCAAAGCAGCCAGCAGCAGGTTCCCAACCAATGGGTGTGCAGTTAGTGCTCAGAGCAGCGGCAATGCAGCTCCACCTAGGAGCTGGGCCTGTTGTCGGCCACTTCTGGGGTGTAGCACAATCTGTGGTGCCAGGACAGGTCGATAGCCTGCCTTAGCACTCCCTCTGATCACCTGATTACCCAGCAGCAATGAGACCCAGTACCTGACATTCCACAACCCAGTACTGGGTCGCAACCCGTAGTTTGAAAACGCTGCTGTAGGACCTTTCAGAGCAGTCAAATCTGAATCCTGTAGAGTGCCAAACGTAGCATCAGAACATCAATAAGGAAACACTACGATAATTAATGGGATATGAAATCATGAGTGGTGACATGAAGAAAGAAAACCTATCTTGTCTTCTCCCACAGCCATATTTTAGAGCCATTCATGGATTTTACATTCAGATGTGCACTTTTGCCTTAAATTCTCTTTGACTTTATTCACAGTAGGATACTCGCTGAGGCTGACCATCATCTAGCATTTCCACCTCTTGGTGAGCCTTAAACAGAGCTTTTCATGTTCAAAGAGGAGGGGAGGTTCAGAGGCTGTCTCGTCATATTGAGGTGCAATCTTCTGATCTTCATATTCCTCAGTTCTTATAAGAGAACCCAAACTATTTGCTGTTTTAAAAGTCTATTTAATTTTCACTCCCTCTTCTTCTCTCCCATTGCTAAACTGTCATGGCATGTCACTGAAAGGGTGCGTGCCATGTGAGGAGAAAGTAAGAAAATGTGAGACAGTACCTTATAGCTATCAAAAGTAAGTGCATGTTGGGGTCCTGGGGAGGAAAATACATCCTAGAAATTAGGATGAGAGGAACTCCAGCTCTTTGGGGTTGTGCTGGATGCAACTGATTAGTGTTTGTAAAACACTGAAGATGAAAAGTGTTTAATTATTTTCATTGAGTTATTTAGAGTTTCACTAGCCACCTTAAAATACTGTCCACTTCTCTCTGAATAGTGAGCTAAGAGTTTCCCTTCAAGAATTCAACGTGAATTTCACAGAGGTGATGGCTAAGCTGCTTTAAGGTAATATAGAAACACATCTCTGGCAATACATCGTGGTGTTTGTCATAACTCTAGGCTTCAGCTTTAGTGCAGAATCAATACACAGTAGTTCTGTGTATTATGGTTGGGGGTTTCAAGGGCACTTGGAGAGAGTTAAGTGTCCAACTCCCACTGAATTTCAACTCCTTTGAAAACCCCAGGTCTATCAATCTTTTTTTAAGTTGTCCCTGAAAAAGAAAACAACTTTAGGGTAGGTCAGTATGTTGTACCAAATAAAAGCAAGCAGGATCTTTTGAGGGGGATAAGGCAAAAAGCCACATTTATTGTAAAGATAATAAAAAAATAAAGAAAAGATAGAAGCAAACAACATTGTTTAACTACTTATTCCTATCACTACTTAACCCTTATACACTTGTGTGTATATATATATATATAACCATTCATTCATACATCCATTCATTCAAGTTCTGTGTATAGTTACCAGCCTGGAAGTTGCTTGTGACAGACTACTGGCCAGGTACTCTGTACACAAGTGATGGTAGTGGGGAGCGAAGTCCTGATCAGATGCGCATCTGAAGCTCCTGGTGGGCTGGCAGCAGAACCTTGGACTCTGATTCCATAGTTTTTTAGTCCAGTTCTTATAGGAATTTTTTCCTATGCCAGTTTATGGAAATTGCTGCATCATGCTGATGTTTCCAGGGTGGCTGCCAGGTGCTCGTCAGTGATCTCACTGGGTGGACCTCCAGTACTTGGTTTTCTCCACTTGACACCTTTTGGTTGCACTGGCACCTGACGCCTTCTTCAGCCCTTTGTTGCTGTATTCTCAGGCTGGCACCTCTTAGAGCCATTCATTCATCATCCAAGCACTCTCTCATACATTCATACAGTATTTTGTATAATAATAAAAGTTGTAGTTACAGAAAGTTTCTGGGTGGTATTGCTTAAAACAGGGGTCTCCAAACTTTTCAGCCCGAGGGCCGCATTAACTATCAAACAGCAGTTCGGGGGCCGACTACACACTTGAGGTCCAAATAAACAATCAAAACATGGATGTTGTTTTTAATTATTTATTTAATATTATTTTATTCAGTTATTATTTAATAACACATTGATACACTACACATGAACACCTGTATTAGTGTGAATGGTGAAATTGTTTCCTGGATGCCAAAATAGCAGACATTTCTGGCTTTAGATTTGTTGTCCCTAACATCAACAGTGACCTGAGATTATCATCGGACAAGTTTGTTCTCAAATTGTTCTTCACGTATTTCATTCTTGAAAATGTTTGTTCACACAGGTATGTTGTTCCAAAGATTGAAAGGTACCTTGATGCAAAAGTTTTGACATTAGGAAAGTCTTCCTTGGGCAAAATCTGGTAAAAACCCACCAGTCCTATTTTGAACTTGTCCCTAAGGAGGTCATTTGCTTGCAACTCAATGACTTCCAGCTGCAGTTCATCTGGGCAACTGGCCACATCTGCTTCAAATGGGTTTTGAAACAATCTCACTTCTTCTCCGTAATTTTTTTTCCGTAGACATAAAGGTCTCCACGGGCCGGATGAGAGGGCCTCGCAGGCCGCATCCGGCCCGTGGGCCGTAGTTTGGAGACCCCTGGCTTAAAACATTCTCTGAGTGCTGAATAAAGTTAACAATGCCCTTAGTCAATTACAGGGCTTGGCTCCCATAGCAGAGTTAGTGGCTTGACAATGCATTGTTACAATGTATCTCTGCAATGTTAATTTCAAGCAGCCCCTTGCACAAGCTTGAGCATGCCCTGGAGCACAGGGGGGGGGAGGGGGGGCTGTTTCTGGTTACATAGGATTATATTCTTAACAGTTCTAAGTTACATGACCTAATACATTATATTCTAAAGGGGCAATAATAATAATAAATCTAAACATTTAACAATCTTAACAAATAATAATAATAAGAAGAATTAATAATAAATCTAAATACTTTAAGTTGTGGGGAACAAATTATGGGGAGTCACTTCCATTTGGACAAGCTTGAGCATGCCCTGGAGCACGGGGGGGGGGGGGGCTGTTTCTGGTTAGGGGGAATCACATTTTTAATACATTAATATGTTATCCCTACAAGTACTTTATTTTTTAGTCATGTGTTAACATGCTAAATAATATATGTTATCAGACATAACGTTATGTTCCCATGTAAACTGGACACAAAGATTTGTTGTTGACTTTACAATCAAGTTAGTTAACATATTAAGACATGATTAAAAAATCAAATATAGACATACCTCAATACAAAGTCTGAGAGAAGTGACTAGTTAAATACTAACAACTATGGTTGGAAAGGAAAAGTCTAGTTGAAAATATAGGACTAAATTCTGCAGGCCAGATCATCAGATAGCACAAGTCAACGTAGCTCCATTGATTCCAAGCCATGCTTTGAAATTGTCCTATACTGTTCTTTTAAATTAAGTAGATAAAAGATCCATTACCACATCTTTCCTCCTGTCTCTGTAAGTGAGATGTTTTGTGTCATCAAGTCTTAAAATACCATTCCTTCAGGGACATTTAATCCTCAATGATTTTCTCATTAGAAAATATGAGTCTGCTCATAAAAACCAGAGTGTCCCTGTTAACTAAAAAGAGAGAACCTGGGAGATTTATGGACCAGACAAATGGGTTGAAATTTTGATTAAGAGTAGAAAGTTGGCTATAGAATTACAACTTCCATTTCTCCACTTCTTAGTGGTATACAGTTCTTCAGTTTCCATTAGGGCTCTCAATTGACCTGCATTAACGCCTGCAATTAACGCAGGACAGGATTAATGTGTTAATTTTTTTAACACATTAATCACAGGCATTAATGCTATGCTGCCCCTTTGAAGTGCCGCTCTGGTGCTTCAAAGGGCAGCGCAAGCAGAGCCAGGGATCAGCTGGAGTGCCCAGCGTTGCAAAGCCCCTTTGAAGCGCCACTCTGGTGCTTCAAAGGGGCTTTGTAACAGTAGAGCTGGGGATCAGCTGGAGATCCACTGCGGGGACTCCAGCTGATCCTAGACTCCATGCAGCACTGCCCTGTTGAAATGCTGTCGCAGCGTTTCAAAGGGGAGATGCACACGATTAATCGTGTGATTAATCACGATTACATTTTTTAATCTCTTGACAGCCCTAATTTCCATAGATATTTTTTGTAATTTTGTAAGTAGAATCTAATTAAAGACATAATATAAGCTAAGTCTGAAAGCAGTAAGTTATGGGTGAGTTATGTCAAATAAAATAAAATTTGACTCAAGCCTTTGCCCCAACCCAAAACAAAGCTGAACTGGTTTTCAGTCTCTTTGCTGCTTCTTTTCCTCTCATTTTGTTGCCTCTACACTTTCTGACATAGAGGAAGACAGGTGTACCAAAACAATGAGAATCTCTAGCTGCTTTACTCTTCTGGTCAGAATCAGAAGCAGGGCTGGATTACCCAATAGGCAGACTAAGCACGTGCTTAGGGCACCAAAAAAAAAGATATTTTATGGTATAGTATTTTTTTTATTTTGAATTACATATGGGGGGGGCACCATAATCTTTTCAGTGCTTAGGGCCTCTAAAGGTCTTACTCCAGCCCTGATCAGAAGGTATAGGAAATCTCAAAAGACAGCTTGTCCTCACAAGATTTGCACATAGTTTCCAGATTAAACAAAGTTGGTCAAGTAATTAAAATTTTGGAACCCAGTCTTTTGAAATTTTCATATCATTACAGCCATAAGCAGAGTCATTTTAGGGCACTATTTTGCATCAATATTTTGTGCCAATATTGTCTGATTTTGGGGCAGAAACATTGGTAAGTTAAATCTTTTTTAATTCTTGATGTGTGTTTAGATGCCAGATTACATTTGCAAGGGATCTCCAGATCTGATTCTAGTTTGTCTGTAGAAAATGCCTAATCAGGGGCGGCCCGTGGCTATAGGTGGACTCGGCCGGCGCCTAGGGTGCCGCCGCCCAGGGCGCCTGATGATGATGTCATGGGGGTGCCCAGGGCGCCCGATGATGACGTCAGTCTGCAGGCAGGGCTGCCGATTGTGCGCGCCACCTGGGGCGCCAGCTGCTGCAGCCAGCCTCGGGCTGCTCTTGTGCCTAATCTATGTGTTGTTTGCTTCAAATACCACATTATGTATATCTAGCCCTTATCCAAACTGCATAATATGTTTACATTGCATGGCTATTTTGAAATAAGCTATTCCAGAATAATTATTCCAAAATAGCTTATTTCAAAATAGCACGTCTGCACTGCAGGGAAACCTCAAAATTAGTCCGAGGCAGGCTTCCCTAATGTAGACGTGCTACCTTGATTTAGAGCCCCAGGGAACACTGGAGAGGAATAACTTAGAATGACCCTGGTATGGGGCTATTTCGAAATAGCAGCAGTGGAGCATCTACACATGGCTTATTTCAAAATAGTTGTTTCAGAATAGGCATTATTCCTCATAGAATGAAGTTTACAGATTTCGGAATAAACCGTCCATTATTTTGAAATAACGGAATGGCTGTGTAGACGCTCACATTGTTATTTCACAATAACACTAGTTATCTTGAAATAATGGTGCATTGTAGATGCACCCAAGGTGTGCAAAATACTACGAAGAGTTTATTTAGAGGAACATAACCCCTTTTCATGGGGAGACTTCTTCAGCCAGTGCAAAATTTACATCAGAATGAAAGGTTAGAGTAATATCTTCTGCATCACTAAGCCCTGTGCAGAGGTTGTGTAGAACTTAGCTGCTGCAATGAGCTAGGGCTGGGATTGTCCTCTCTCCTCAGAGCAGCCTACATACTGAACTCCTCATTCCCAGCCCCACCCCAGAACAATGACTTAAATGAAGAAGAGCAAAGCTTATTTGAGTTAAGGGCCCAACCAACACCAGGTAAATCTTCTAGTAGAAGTATAAAAATGATGCTGCTGTTTTTGAGAATTTCCCTATTGTACAATGGGATCCTTAAATTAAGTTCAAATATATTAATATTGATTAAAAATAAATACATTTTCTATAGCTTTATCTGCATCTAAGAAAGTGCACTTGATCTTCCATTTTCAAAAAGGACACAGTAATGCCCTAGAAAATTGCAGCCTTGAACTCCATCAAACCACAGGCACAGATTGTATATTATTAGATATAATTTTGGAAATCTGTCTGGAATACACCATAGAACAGGAATAAAAGAAAAACTGTAAGGACATTTGGTCAGTGTGTCCCCAGACACAGCCCTGCGGATATGGTATTCTTAAAATAAAGCTTTCATTTCACAGTGCATCAGTGGGAAAATTAACAAGCTAACCTTGTGCTGTTCCATAATTCATTTTCTTTGTTTTAGATACTGAGCTGAGCTGGTAACTTAAATTGGGAGGATAGATTTTAAATACAGAGCTGAATCATGGCTAGCTTTCCCCCCACATCGCTCGATTGGCAAGTGTCTCCAGAAGTATTTTTAGTAGCATTAGCACTGACGTGAGAGGCAGCCTCTATTTATTTCAGGCTGTAGCTTTAAAATATATGTATTATTTTTAAATGGATGCTGCCAAGTACTTTTAGAATGGTTTTGGATACATTGTGGCAGGCTCACTCACGCTAGTATCACAAACATCACCTATTTGCTACCACAAAGGATAGTTATTTGAGCAAGCACAGGCAGCATTTCCCTCATTAGCCTTCCTCATTGTTGCTTCTGAGGTGATGGAAGGCCAAGGCTGGGCTGCTATTAGCTTTGACTGGTGAAATTCTCCTCTGTGAAGAGAGCCAGTGCAACAGCCTTGTTTAACATAAGCCTCAGCTATCAAAATACAATGCGCCTACTATCACAATGATGCATTACTTTTAGTTACTGGACTTTGTATCTGAACCATGAGGTTATATTTTTTCAAGTCATGTATCGCTGAAACAAAAGTCACTTCAGTGTATTATACCAATGAGCATCAAGTCAAGAGTGTTAGCATTGTGTTCAAATGCCCTGGAACTCCAGAAGCAGTGGGGGAGAGGAAAATGTGGGTGGGGGGAAGGGAGAGAGAGTTTACCACTAGCTTTTGTCATCACAAAAACTCTCCCAGTGTTAAATCTGGCAGAGGGATAATTTCTGGAACTGGCTCAACCAACAATGAAGCCAACGCCTTGACAGAAAAGGGACTTAGGTCTCATGCCAGTGCTCTGTGCTCTGTCACTTCAAATGCTGGACAAAAAGCAAAGCCCGAGTTTGGATGCATTAATGGAAGTTATGTGCTTCCTGATACCGTACCAGCAAGCTCTAACACTACTTCTAACACTGATCTAGCTCCAAAAAGAATATTTGTCTGCAGAGAACAATAGAGCTTGCGTCACCAGCTGCTAGAAAAAAGTTTGCCTGAAAAAAGCAACTTGCTTACCTATTTGGAAGAATTTGCCTGATCTGCCAGAAAGAATTTCTGTTAATTCTAGGGGGAAAAGATCATGCTTTATGCCTGCTAAAAAGAAGTCTGCAAAGAGCTTACCTGCCTTCAGTGTGATTAATCTCCAGAAGCTTCATGACCTATTACATTAATAACATGCACAGCACCCACAAAACTGTTGATTTTTTTAAAAAAGTTCCATTGTTTCAGTCTATGTAATAGAAACAATTGCTGAGTTTGGAAAAGGGGACAGTGGATCTGTCATGTCATGAGTGATTGGGCAAAGCTGGAACCTCAAATTCAAACCTCTTGTTGCAGGTGAGGGAATTAATTGATTTTGTAGGCCTTGAGCAAAGTGTTGCCAGAAGCAACAAGGACCAGGTTCAAATTAATAAAAAACATCATTCTTGAGCCCTGACTCAGAAAAAACCTGAGATACCTGGGAACCTGGCAGAGGCGGCACTTGTGCCATGGCCACAATTTTAATTTAAAACATTGCCGTGGCTCCGCTTTAAAGTGTTACGTGTAGACAAAGCTGCAGTTCACCTGTCCACAGTGGCTATGTCTATGCTACAGAATTTTTTCGGAAAAACAGCCGTTTTTCTGAAAAAAACTTGATTTACGTCCACACTGCAATTGCGTTCTTTCAAAAGTAAATCGAAAGAACAGAGGGGTTATTCTGACAACAGAACAGTAATCCTCTTTCTATGAGGAAGAAGCCTTTTCCGAAAGAGCTCTTTCAGAAAAAGACGTGTGTGGACAGGGAGGAGGGTTTTTTTCGAAAGAAGAGGCTTCCAGGAAATAACACAGGTGCCCTTGTGGCCACTCTATCCAAAGTAATCACAACTCTATAGTTCCTGTCTCCTGGCCCCTCTTAAAGCTGCAGGCACCCTGGACAAGCCTTGTGGCAGGAAGCCGGCCTTGGAGCAGCACCCTAACTGTGTGGCTCTCCCTGCCACAGGCCTGCTCAACAATGGCGCAGCCACAAGCCCCCTGACACCTCCTGGCCCTCACAGGGAGCACGAGCAGGGCTCCCAGTGCCCACCAAGGGGTAGCAAGAGGCGGGCACCCTCCTGGTCTGGAGTGGAGAGCCTGTCCCTCCTCGATCTATGGGGTGACATGGAGACACTGCAGGATCTCCGCTCCAAGTGCTGCAATGCGGACACTTATGGCTGAATGTCTGAGTCCCTGGTGGAGCATGGACACCCACCGTGGATCTTGGAACAGGCCCAGAGTAAGGTCAAAGAGCTCCGATACATGCTCATGCTCCGAGGCAGAACCCCACACCTGCCCCTACTATGCAGAGCTCCACCAAATCCTGGAGGGATGGGGAAGCTGTTTCCCAATCCGCCATGGGGGACTCCGTGCTTGACATGTCCATCATCACCTGGTTAGAGGTCATGGCAGCGAAGGAGGAGGATGAGGGACAGCAGCAGGAGGAGGAGACGGCCACCGTTACGCTCTGCTTGGAGCCGGCTGCCGTGAGCCAGGACATCTCGCAGGCATTGTCTGATGCTGAGGAAGGATCTTCAGGTGAGTGCTCTCAGTTTGTCACACACACAGAGTGGGGGAAGCGGGACCCTGGGGAAAGGGCTTGGGAGGTTGAGTGGAGGTAGGGGGAAAGCTCCGTCCCGGAAGGATTTGTGCTGTCTAGCCCTCACACAGCCCTGCTGCTGGGGCAGGTGGCCTCATAGGGGGTGGCTCCTGGAGTGCTTGAGGGGAGGAAGAGATGGAAAGGGGGCAGGCACCTCCCAAGGGCTCAGGCACCCCCCTCTCTCATTTTCTGGTTTGTGTGTTTGTTTGTCTCCTGCAGATGGTGAGGGCCATCAATTCCATCCTTCTGCAGAGGGTCATCTGCCTGGGACACCTGGACCCCATCATGGCTGGATTTGCTGCCCTAGGGTTCCCAAACTGTGGTGGAGTGATTGATTGCACACCTGAACATTGAGCGGCCCAGTATATCAACCGCAAAGGCTACTTCTCAATGGTGCTGCAGGCCCTGGTCAACCACCGTAGACAGTTCACGGACATTTTTGTCAGGTGGTCAGGCAGGACACACGATGCCCGCATTTTTCAGAACTCCAACCTCTATGGGAAGCTTGACAGCTGAGGAGAATGTTCCTTCAACACATCACGTCTCCCCTTTGCCTTCCCCTGCACTGCATTAGAAAGACATGGTGGGTGAGGTAATATGTCTTGTTGGACCAACTGCACGTTGTTGGTGAGACAGACACGCTTTCAAACTACACAGAGCTCTTCCTCAGGCCTGGCAAAGGTCCTCAGAGCAACACTGCTAAATACAAGATTGAACGGATAGCTTAACATAAATGGTTAGCACATATTCTAAGGCTTTCTCAACTTTTTTGGTACAAGGGATAGTCTTCCTTCTCTTATTCTCTCTGTTTAGTCCCACTAAATTGTGTCAGATACTAGCACAGTCCCTCACCTCGTCATTGAGAAACATTGTTCTTAGGGACCATTCCAGGTGAAGTGGCCCAGTGACACCCCTGCAGTCATAGGACAAAAAGCGGCAACCAGTGGGTTACAGATTATTTAACAAGGCATAAATCCAGACCATGATTTTTAGTGTCTAACAAAGTTATGCATTTAAGCTTCCTACTGCCCAGTCACAGTTTGGCGTCTGTTTGGCAGCCCAGGAATGGAAACAAATTGGTCTGTTTCCAGCCCTATATTAAGTGCTACCTGGTCTGGTGCTGAGGTTCTACCACAGTGATGGGGAACCAAGGCTAGTGAGTGGGCCTCAAGAGTGGCCCTTCTTCATCTCAGAGGGCCACCAGATTGAAATCAGGCAGGTTCATTCCCCATGACCCCAGGAATAAGATTAATAACACTGTACTTGATTCTCCTTCTTTATCATGCCTCTTCAACACAAACTGATCCATTATTAGGGGCAAATTAAATGGTTCTATGAACATAAAGAAGCGGAGGGAGTGCATGGACTCTCACAATGTTGTATGCAATCAGCATGCACCTCACGCATGACCTTGCATAAATGTGTGTTGCTTCTCTTTTTGCTGGTGGCTGTTCAGCCCTCCTCTCTGGCCTCCAACCCTTCCTTCAAGCTCCCACCCAGCCTCTTCCCTGCCTTATCCTCTGAGTACACCCTATCCTTCCCAGCTTTTGGGGCACCATGAATTGGCCCATCCCCACTCCTCCCAGAGCTTGGACACTGGGAGTCAGCTGAGGAGGAGTTGGTAAATACAGGACCTCCTGCGCATGAGAAGTGGAGGGGGCTGGGGGGGAAGGGATATGTGTGGGCTGCATGTAGAACCCTGCTGTGCCACATGCGGCTCATGTAGCCCACAAGCTGTAGGTTGCCCACCACTGCTTTACCAACTACCCCAGCACTAGCAATTTCAGTTGTATTGGTGCTGGGTTGGGGAGCCCTCAGATAAGTTCAGTCAGCTCTGGTGCTGCCTTTTGTAGATTCAGTAAAGAGCTATCCCTTGCTGCAAAGCCACCTTTGCTTCCCGTCTGACTGCAAAATCATCTCTTCCTCATATCACTGCAAACTATTCCCGGTAAGGGAATTCAATGACATATTAAACCCTTTAGCAGAGTCTTTGACACAAGTAAGAACCATTTTCTCTTCCTTCTCCTATTCTCTCTGTTTAGTCCCACTCCTCCAGCAGTTCTGAGTTCTTGTACAGTTTGGTTGACTCTCCAAGGTGTCGTGTGGAGGAATTCAGGGGGAAAAGTTTATGCACGAAAAACTTGGTATACATACTTTTCCCCCATTCACCAATATATAGGGACAGAGAGCTCCTTCCCTTCTGGAGTGCCTGTCTGCTTTTGACCCTGTTTACTAAGAGATGAAGTAGCGAGCTCTTTCTAGCATTTAGTCACAACATTCGGACTTAGATCTGTACCTAAAGCCTACATTCCTGTCTCCAGACTAAAAACTGGCCCATCCTGTAAGATGCCTGCAGCTGTCTCTAGACTACACCTCTCTGTCGACTGAGAGATATAGATTAGGCACGTCGAAATTGCTAATGAAGCAGGGATTTAAATATCCTGTGCTTCATTAGCATAAACATGGGCACCGCTTTTTTTCTAAACGGAGCTTTTTTGAGAAAAAACCCCCCGGCAGTCTAGACATGGCTCTGTTGAAAAATAAACCCTTTTTCAACAGATCCTGTAAACCTCATTTTTTACAGCATGCCTGTTATTTGGAATTATCTTGCAAAATACAGGCAGTCCCCGGGTTACGTACAAGATAGGGACTATAGGTTTGTTCTTAAGTTGAATCTGTATGTAAGTCGGAACTGGCGTCCAGATTCAGCCGCTGCTGAAACTGATCAGTTTCAACAGCGGCTGAATCTGGACGCCAGTTCTGACTTACATACAGATTCAACTTAAGAACCCCAGGCATCCCCAAGTCAGCTGCTGCTGAAACTGATCAGCGGCTGATTCCAGGAAGCCCGGGGCAGGGGCTTCCTGTAGTCAGCCACTGGTCAGTTTCAGCAGCGGCTGACTTGGGGATGCCTGGGGCAGAGCAGCTGGGGTGCTGCTGGGTTGGTCCAGTAGCGCCGCCGCTCCTCGGCGCTACTGGACCAACCCAGCAGCACCCAAGCTGCTCTGTCCCAGGCGTCCTGATTCAGCCGCTGCTGAAACTGACCAGCAGTGGCTGAATCAGGACACCTGGGGCAGAGCAGCTGGGGTGCTGCCGGGTTGATCCAGTAGCGCCCAGAGCGGCGCTACGGGACCAACCTGCAGCGCCCCAGCTGCTGTACCACAGGCGTCCGGAGCAAAGGGGCGGAGCACGGGGGCAGCGGAACAGCCCAGACGCGCCTGGGCTGTCCGCTGCCCGCGTGCTCCGCGGCTTTGCTCGGCTTTGCTCCCCGTACCCCTGGTCTGCAGACCAGGGGGACAGGGAGCAAAGCGGCGGAGCATGTGGGTAGCAGACAGCCCAGACGCATCTGGGCTGTCTGCTGCCCGCGTGCTCCGCCGCTTTGCTTCCTCTCCCTGGTCTGCTGGAAACCAGGGAGACGGGCCCCGTTCGTAACTGCAGATCCGACATAAGTCGGATCCGTGTAACTCAGGGACTGCCTGTAATGGGCACACTATTCCAACGTCTCTGTAAACCTCATTCCTCATTTCAGAACAGCAGTTTATTTTGAAATTTGTCATTGTGTAGGCAGAGCCAAATTAGGAAATAAGCTGTTTTGAAATACACTCAAAATAAGCTATGCAATTTGCGTAGCTCAAATTGTGTAGCTTATTTTGAGCTAAGGGTGCAATGTAGATACACCCTCACTGCAAGACTAATTGCTTCTCTCACACATACATGCACACTGGGAGTGGAAAGGGGAAGTTCAAAAATCAAAAGAGAGAAAAAATATCTGAATCTTTTTAAAATCTCATGATTTTTGGGGCCAAAATCTCATGATTTTTAGGGTCCGAGTTATGATTTTTGATTTCTTGAGGCTGGCTATACTGAATGTGTAATTTTTTATGAGCCTCCATTATGTAGGCAGTATTGAGTGAGGAAGGCACCTTGAGTCAAGCTATTTGTCACAGGGACTGTGTCTTCTGTGTGTGTGTGTGTGTGTGTGTGTGTGTGAGAGAGAGAGAGAGAGAGAGAGAGAGAGAGAGGCTAGCACTTGCTATCAGAATACAAATAACAAGAGAGATAACCGTATACTGTAGCATGGATTTTTCTGTTTGTATTAGGTTGGGTCCTGACTACTGACTTTGGGAATAGGGAGCCTGACCCATGAGGTGTTGTCTGCCCTTGATCCTATTGACTTCAGTGTGCATTTCAGGCATTCCACATGCTAGAAGACTCAGCTCTATGGGAGCACCTATCCAGGAATATCTGTGGTGAAATGTTCTAACAGGGTTCTTCAAGGCAAGTGGAGAAACATAGGGACTGCCACGAGGCTAAGATCAATAGTGTATTGTAGTCCTGTGCCCAATCTCTGACAGCATGCAATAACAGATGCTTCAGAGGAAGCTGCAACCTCCCCACAATTAATTATACAATAGTCTGACCATAGTGGACGTTTCTTTTTAGCCCAAGGCTGTCGATGATTGGGTTATGTCCTCAAGCAAGAGAGCCAATAGCCTTCATAAATGTTTTATATCCTAGCTGATGCAACTGTGGATATTTTAAATATTTGTATAAACACCTAATCCTTTTTGAATCCTACTAAGCTATTCAGTTCTTGTGAGAATGAGTTCCAAAGGTTAATGACATGTCTAGTGAAAAAGAGTGCTAGATAGTCCAGTCCAATAAATCCACTTAGTGCCACAATCACAGCCAGGAATTAACCCCAGTATATACTTGGGTCCATTTTAAATGAATTGTTTTTAAATTTCACAGGGTATTCCTTTTCTTGAATTACTTAAAAGGGTAAACTGGAGCAGCCAACCTGCCATCTCTGTAGCATTCATTGTTTTATTACCAGGCTCATGTCAGGTGGTGATTTATCTAAATAATAATAAAAGACCCAATAAAGTTTATAAAAACTCCTCACAACATTCCTAGGACCAAGGGCTTTCTTTCTGGAATGTAAGCAAGATGTACTCCTGCAATGAGGAGTAACGGTAGTTCGAATTAAGAGTGTTAATTCAAACTACCTAGCCCGTGTCTCGTGTAGCCACGGGCAGGTAGTTCGAGCCACCAGGCATTTAAAAATGGCGGCGCCTGGGATATTTAAATCCCGGGCTTCATTTTCAAGTTCGAATGACTACATTAGCCACCCTAGTTCGAAGTAGGGTGGCTAGTGTAGCCATACCCTTAGCATCCTTGTATGAATTAGATTTGGCCCCATAGACTTGTGCACATCCAGCTTTTCCAAATAGTCCTTACCCTATTCTTTCACTACTGAGGGTTGCTCATCTCCTTCCCATACTCTGTTGCCCAGGGCAGCAATCTGAGAGCTGACCTTGTATGTGATGACCGAGACAAAAAAAGCATTCGTAATTCAGCTTTTTCCACATCGTCTATCACTAGATTGCCTTCCCCACCCTTTCCCTGACCTTCCTGTTGCTAACATACCGTTAGAAACCCTTGTTGTTAAGTCTTCATATCCCTTGCTAGTTGCAGCTCCAATTGCACTTTAGCCTTCCTGATTACACCCTTGCATGCTCGAGCAATGTGTTTCTGTTCCTCCCTAGTTATCTGTCTAAGTTTCCATTTCTTGTAAGCTTCCTTTTTGTGTTTAAGCTCACTAAAGATTTCTCTGTGAAGCCAAGCTGGTTGCCTGCCATATTTGCTATTCTTTCTGCTAATTGGGATGGTTTGTTCCTGCATCTTCAATAAGGTTTCTTTAAAATTCAGCCAGCTCTCCTGGACTTCTTTTCCCCTCATATTAGCCTCCCAGAGGATCCAGCCCATCAGTTCCCTGAGGAAGTCAAAGTCTGCTTTTCTGATGTCCAAGGGTCTGTTTTCTGCTACTCTCCTTTCCTCCTTTTGTCAGGATCCTGAACTCAACCATCTCATTGGTTGCTGCTGCCCAGTTTGCCACCTATTTCTACTTCCCCTACCAATTCTTCCCTGTTTGTGAGCAGCGGGTCAAGAGGATCATGGCCTGTAGTTCCTTGATTCCTTCAGCACTAGCACCAGGAAGTTGTCCTCAACACTTTCCAAAAACTTCCTGGATTGTATGTGCACTGCTGTATTGCTGTCTTAGCTGATGTCAGGGTGATAGAAGTCTCCCATGAGAACCAAGGCCTGCGATCTGAAAACTTCTTTTAATTGTTCAAAAAAAGCCTCGTCTACCTGAACCTCCTGGTCTGGTGATCCATAGCAGACACCCACCAGATTATCACTCTTTTTGCTCTCGCTTCTAATCTTACCCCAAAGACTCTCATCAGGGCTTTCTCCAGTTTTATTCTGGAGCTCTGCTCAGTCATACTGCTCTCTTACATACAGTGCAACTCCTTCACCTTTTCTTCCCTCCACCTCCCTGCTGTCCTTCCTGTTTATCCATGGAGTGCTTCTGTCATGTGACGTACCCCATTAAGCCTCTGTTATTCCAATCACACCATAGTTCCTTTCTGTGCCAGGACTTCCAATTCCTCCTGTTTGTTCCCCAGGCTTCTTGCATTCGTATGCAGGCACCTAAGGTAACTAGCTGATTTCCCTCCTTTCTCAGTATGAATAAGGAGACCTCCCCATTGCACCTTCCTCTCAGTATCTAACTTCCCCACTTACCCCAGGGTTCAGGTCACCATCCTCCAGAGAATCTAGTTTAAAGCCCTCTTCATTAGGTTAGCAAGCCTGCCTGCAAAGATACTGTTTCCTCTCTGCGTTAGATGGATCCCATCTCTTTCTAGCAATCCTCGTTCCTGGAACAACATCCCATTGTTGAAGAATCCAAAGCCATCTCTCCAAACACGCATTCTGGATGAGAATGCAGATGGATGCTGTTCCAGCACCACTACAGACAGAACTGCCTTAAAATGAAAGCTCACAAGCAGGATGAGATATGGTATAAGCAATGTTGTAGCCACTAAAGGTAAGAACATTATCTTAATAGGATTTAAAAAAAAACACAAGAAAATGTATAACTGTTTAGTTAGATGCCTGGAAATTCTAGCCTTACTCAAAATGAGAACAGTTCAGACAACAGGATACTAAAGCGTAGTCAGAATCAGAAATGTGACTGTAAAATATAGCTTATTTCCTTTTGAGTGGGAATTTAGCCCTATGACTCCTGTTGAAATTAATCGGAGCTGTATGGCTAAATGCCCTAGAGCTTTGAAAAAATTGACTATTATCTTCAATGAGAGAATGAATCTTCCTGAGACAGTGGGCTTAATATTTCTTCCCTGTTCCCATTTATATATTTGTAATTGTTTTTTGAGAGCATCTCAGGTCCCCAAAGTGATCAGGGCCACTGTGCTTGGCACCATTCAATTTTATAACAAAAAGACCATTCCTGCCCCCTGAATAATGACTTTTCATGACAAAAAATTAGCTGTCGCTTATGTTCACATTGCAAGTGAGTAAAATATGTTCTCTTCTTCCCATCCCCAAAATTATCAGCTGAATTGTGATGGCAGAACCTTTGGAACTGTTGATGACATATGTGGGGCAAAGAATGCCACTTGGTTTGTCACTCCCAGGCCAAGCTTTAAACCTGTAAAATAAACTTACATGAATCGAGAGAACTGAGAGAACATCAATATGGAACCTCAAACTAACATTTTTTCAGTCACTTTTCTGTCAGCAACTATCACATTTTAAAATACCATAAATGCTTTACCCACAGTAATTACTAATAGGTTTGATTCTCACTATGCTTAATATGGTTTCACACAAGAGCAGGACCTCTGATTTTAACGGGATTATACCTGCTTTTCATTAGAGTAGAGGAGACCCAGGACCACTGTATATAAAGCAGTAAAAAACAAACAAACGTACTTTGATATCTCCAATTTGTTTATTGAAATCTTACCAACAGACTGGGGGTTGTGTAGGCAGATACTCCCTACTGTTTTCTGATGTGAGCTCATCCTGGTTGACCCCTGTCACAGAAATGGGCCACCTAGGAAAGCTCTCGTGTGTAATTCAGGAGGTGCTTTGTACTATCTCACCAACTATTGGTTTGTGCTGTATATCCTACTTTTGGGAAAGATTAATGAGAAGGTTGTGAAGTAACTTTGCTGTTTACCAGAGTCCACAGAGTTTCTTGGCCTCATTCAGTTTGTTTTCAGGACTTGGTATGAGAGAGAAGCTCCACTGGTTGCATAGATCAATGATCTATTTAATCTAGTTATGCTGTGCCTATCAGTGTAGTGTCTAATCCCCACTGTCTCTTCAATTACATGCCTTGGAGGGTTTCTGCAGACAGTGCACTGATGAAGAGTGAATGTCAATGGATCAATGAACAGTTTCTTCCCGGTATGACAGGGACTGCTGTTCTACTCCATTCACATTCATTTACTTTTTAGTGCATTATCTGCAGTAAGAAACTAGGCGTCACAGAGGACCATAGCCTGATATCACTACAGACTCTTATTTAGTTGCTGTTATCAAACCTGGACATAGAAGGTTGAAATTCTGGAAATTTGTGAACAAGTATTTTAGGGTTTTTTTCTGCCAGTGTAAATAGGGACGGACACAAGTTAAAATGTATTTTCCCTTTGCTAGTTCTCTTAGGAGTTGGAAAAAAAATCTAAACAACACTCCGGATCTTCAGGACACAAAAGTGTTAATACTCAAAAGTTCTAAGTTCATCAATAACAAGCAGGGAAGCACATAGAAGCTCACAGAACCTGGGTTTGGGAGGGGAATACAGGATGATAAAGGATCTCCGTCATTGGCTGTATCCTGTTTATAGTCAAAGTGATAGAAAACAATAAGCACATCTTGACACTGAAATAGCTCCATGGTTTTTGTTTGAAGTGTCCTGCTTCAGACAATAAAGGCTTCACTCACTAGCTCAACATGGGTCTAGTTCTACTCTCATTTATTTAGATGCAGCCTCCATTCAACCTGTATCAGCAGCGCCAAAGGGCTATATACTGACAGCCATCTTTGGCTGTGCTTTCAGTTACCTTTAGCTGATTTTCTCCAACTCCTCCTTTTCCTCCAAGTCTTATTCTACCTCATGCTTTTAATTTCCTTATTTATCCTGGTTTACATCTTCTGAAAGTCAGGAAGCAGAGACTCGCTCTTAATGGCTTTCATTTTGCTGTATGTCAGTACCATTTGGGGGAGAAGGGATAATAACCAGTCTTGTTCATGTCCTTTCCTTTCCGACTTTATGCATCTGGCTGGCTTTCTGAAGGCGAAAAAGACCTTTCACCAAAAGAAGTGCCAATATCTTATGTTATAGTGAAGAGGTCCCCAACCTTTTAAACCACAAGATCACTTTTTCAGTTTAAGTGCAATGTGAGATCTACCTCAAACCCAAATACCCTTGCCCTGCTTCCTTCCTGCTCCTTCTTTGAGGCCCTGCCCCTCCTCCACACCTTCTCTGAGGCCTCCCCCTGCTCACTCCATCCGTCTTCCTCCCCTGTGTTCACTCACTTGCACCAGGCTGTGGTAGGGAGTTAGGGTGCAGGCTCTGGTTTTGGGCCAAGGAGTTTGGAGTGTGGGAGGGGCTCTGGGCTTAGCCAAGGGTGGGAGATTGGGGTTCAGGAGGGGTTTCAGGGTGTAAACTCTGGGAAGGAGTTTGGATGCAGGGGGATTCACATCTGGGGCAGGAGGTTGGGTGCAGGAGGAGGTTCAGGGCTGGGACAGAGGTTCAGAAAGCAGGCTCTGGCTGGGCACAGTTTAACTGATATGGATTCTGGGCGGTGGAGCAGTGGAGTTAAGACAGGCTTACTCCTGCCCTGGCCCTGCACCACTCCTGAAAGTAGCTGGCATGTACAGCAATAGCTCCCTAGCGCCATGTGCTGCCCCTCATCTACAGGCACTGAGCCTACAGCCTCCACTGGCCATGGTTCCCCATTATTGATCAATGGGAGCTGCAGCAGTTGTGTCTGCAGGCAAGGACAGCGTGTGGGGACCGCCGTTCTGCCTTTCTCAGAGGCTGCAGGGACATGCCAGCCACTGCTAGAAGCAGCAATTACCACAGGGATAATTACTCCAGCCACGACAGGTTAGGCATTTTAGAACTCACTACTCAAAGAATTAAATTTAAGTGTGAGAGAGAAATGAAAATTATGAAATGCACAGACCAATCAAAACCCCAAAATAACCCACTTTGCAAGCAATGCAAACATACCCCCATGTATGCGTTGGGTTGGGAGATGAGAGTGAAGGACAATGTGCGTTTGTGAGAATGACAGACACACACAGTGTGTGAGAGTGACAGATTTGCATTGCCAAGCTCCTGCCATCCCCTTCTCTGTGTGGAGATAGGGTACAGAAGTGGGGGGAGGAGGGACACCCTGACATCAGCGTCCCCTCTTATCCCTCCCACACCCTGCACATCAAGCAGGAGCAGCATGACGGTGGGTGGAGGGGCAACTGAAGTGCCAGTGCTGCCTAGCTTCCTGGCCAAACCAGCCTGGCTCACCTATCAGAGACTCCAAAATCTACCAGTAGATCCCAATCTACTGGTTGGTGACCATTGTTATAGTAGAGCCACCTCTGCTATTAACCCTCTTCATTACGTGCTGGGCCCTGGGAGGTGCTGAGCACCTTGCTCCCTCTGAAACCAATAGAGGAACAGTGGATTGGGTTAGATCTTCTGTATAGGATGCCACTGTAGTCAAGAGGAAGACTCTGACCTTTCTCAGGCGGCTGTGTTTCACTGCTGTAACACTATTGAGACTGTCACTACAGGAGAGGGAAATCACAATGGAGAGGAAGTAGCAATCAGTGCCTTGGCTGAAAATCAGAGGGGGTTAAAGTAAAGCAATAAACTCAGAGTCAACACCTCTGAAAGGGCCACAGGGGAATTAAACAACACAGCAGCCAGTCAGTTCTCAGTTTTTTAATATAGATGCTGTCTGTGTTAATAGCACTGGGCAGAACAGAACAAAGAGACTAAGCTGTGGCACCCTACAATAACATTTAACACTCATAGCACCTGGCATGTAAAGAATTTACATCTGTGGTCCCGATGCTGCAAGGCAAAGTGCATTTGAAGAAGCATCGAGGGCACTGGACCCCTTTCAAGAGGCACTCCTCTGCTGCAGGATTGGGCCCAGAAGACGCACTGAAATTTGAGCAGTGTTTCACAGGACAGCTTGAAATATCAAGATGGGTATCTGGGATGGTCACGTGGTTTTGGTCTACTTTCCTGGTTGGTTAATGCCTACCATGTGTAGCCAGAGGGGCCAGCTGGCCTATTCATCTGAAAGAACATTCTGTACGTAGGGAACTGCTATCTGAAGACCCTGTGTTTTGTTTGTGATGCTTAGTTGATCATGCTGGATGACATTTCCCATTTTATATTTCACCTGTAGTTGTGGGTGCTCAGAACCTTTGAAAATTCAAATTCAGCACACAGAAATTAAAGAGGCACAGATCAGAGGCCACATGAAAACGTTTTTCCCTAAAAGCCAGTTTTGCAAAATGATTTAGGAGTCTAAAGCGAAGATAGGAGCTTAGTGCAATTTTCAAAAGTGCCTACACAGGTTAGGTGCCTTACTCTTATAGTTAGTATGATTCTGCATCTCCTGCAGTGTCAGCTGTAATGTATCTAGGTATGTACCTGTATAATGTATTATTCACTTTTCTGTGTACTGGATCTTTAACCAAGCCACACTGATCTGATCTTGTCCGTTCTTGGAAATAAGAAGGATTGAACCTTGTTATATTTGGAATGGAAACCACTTGAGAATCCAGCTCTTACAAGGGTTTAGACCAAGGGAGAGGAACCTCAGGCTTGGGGGCTGGATGTGGCCCCCAGCACACCTAGATCCAATCGCTGAAGCTCAAGGCCCCTCCCATCATTGGGGAGCCTGTGCTGGTGCTCCAGCCCCCCCACTGCCCCACTGTGGAGCTGGAGCACACAAAATCTATTAGGTTGGGCCCCCGTACGCTCTGGTGTGCGAGGGGAATGTGGGCAGTGTCTTTCTTCTTCTTAGTCAGGAGCCATGTCAGTGGAGGATTTTTTTGTTTTTGTTTTGTGCTTCTCACTTGTGTGCGGCTCCTGACTGATTTTTTTTGTGTCAGCAGCCCCCAACCCAAAAAAAGGTTCCCCGCCCCTGATTTAGACCCTGAGATACCAGCGTGCATGCTGGAATAAATGAGAATGAGAGAAGTATTCCTGCCTGTTGCATGGGCTACTGCCATTTTATGTGTCAGCTCAGATGCAGAATGTTATAAAGAAAACACAGTGACTCAATCATGGAAACGTTGTCATTGTTCTTTCTTTGTTGTTTCCTTTAATCAGAAATAAAAGTCACCTAGATTGGAAAGTAAATATTTTGTTAATGGTTTATGGTAAATCATAACACCCCCGCTCACAGCTACAGGTCTCTTCACTGTAGGATCTACAGTCAAATAGAAAGTCACCTTGATGCCAATAGTTGTCCTTGTTTTAAGCGACAATGCATACATCACATTGCTGTTCCTTATCTGCCAGTGGAACCTGCTTAAACAGATACCACTATGGAATGAGCTAGAACAATATTATCATGATAAAGTCAGGATAGCACACATCCATCAATGGAAGAATTAATAATGTCAGAAAGGAGACTCAGATATCAAATGGTGAAATGCAAGTTTTTACATTAATCCAGAATTGTACACTGGAAAATCTAAATATACACAAAGCAAATACTTGGAGTCTATTTTCTGTTAGTTCCATGTCCAAAGCTCCCATTGATAATAACATTTTGCACTGTCATAACATCATTTCCAGGGTCCATACTGGGACCAATCCTATTCAACCTATTTATAAATGATCTGGAGGAATGATACTGAATTGTTCAAGATAGTGAAGACCGAAACAGATTGTGAAGAGCTTCAGAAAGCTCTCTCAGAACTAAGTGTTTGGGCAACAAAATGGCAAATTAATTTTAATGTTGACTAAGGGGCTGCTCCCCCTGCTTGCTTCACTCGCCTACCCTCCTTTCTGGGGGTAGGCAGCCCCGGTTATCCCCCAAGCCGCCAGAGAGGGCCAGGCTGATCTGCCCCAGCTTTCTCCCCCCAGCTGCCATCCCCCCTGAGGACAGGTCAGCCCTGGCTCTCCCCCAGCTCCCGGCCACCAGGGGTTGGGCCAGGCTAAGGCTGCAGCTGGGCCGTCTCTCCCTCTGGACACTGGGGGGTTGGGTCGGGACAAGGCTCTTTCCTCCCACACACCACTAGGGAGAGTCAGAGGCCACTCTAGCCCCCGCTCTTCCCCCTTCCCCTGGCCCCGAGAGCGCCCCGCCTCTTGCCCCCACCCTTTTCCCCTCCCCGGGCCTGGCTCTTTCTCCCCCAGCCACTGAGGAGAGGTGCCAGTGCGAGGCCGCAGCTGGCCCGGCTCTCTCCCTCTGGCCACTGGGAGATTGGGTTGGGTCAAGTCTCTTCCCTCCCTTTCCCCACTTCCAGGGAGGGTCCGAGGCCACCCTGGCCCACAGTCTTTCTCCCTGCCCCGAAGCCACCCTGGCTCTCCCCCCGCCCTCCTCCATCCCTTTCCCTGTCCTTGGTTCTTTCATCATCGGGAAGGGGGGAGGGGCAAGGCCGCAGCTGGATCACCTCTCTCTTTCCTCAGTTGCCAGGGGGTTTGGCCAAGGCCATGGCTGGCCTAGCTCTCTTCCTGTCTGCTGGGAGAGGTTAGACAGAGACTCTTCCCCACCCCCCACAGCCAGGGAGGGTCAAAGGCCGCCCAGGCCCCTGCTCTTTGTCCCTGTCCCCGACTCCAAGGCTGCCCTGGCTCTTGCCCCACTCTGCCCCTTTCTCCCAGCCCCTTCCTGGCCACCAGTGAGTGGGAGCCAGAGTAAGGTCACGCCCAGCTCTTCCCCCAGCCACGAGGGGCAGGGGCTATTCTGAAGCCCCTCCAGGCCCCGTGCTCTCCCTCGGCCACCGGGAGGAGGGAGGCCTTGGTACGGCAGTCGAGCACTGGGGTAATGGGAGGGGGGAGCGAAAGAGGGAGAAGTTAGGTGGGACACAGAGTGACATGATGATATCACTGTCATCCTGCAGGAAAAGGTGTTTTTTTTAATATTATAGAGAGATAAATGTAAGTAATGAACATTGGAAAAAATAATCCCAACTATACATACAAAATGATGGGGACTAATTTAGCAATAACCACTCAAAATAAAGATCTTGGCATCACTGTAGATAGTTCTCTAAAAACATCGACTCAATGTGCAGCAGTAGTCAAAAAAGCAAACAGAATGTTAGGAATCATTAAAAATTGGATAGAGAATAAGACAGAGAATATTTTATTGCCTCTATATAAATCTATGGTATGCCCACAACTTGAATACTGCGTACAGATGTGGTTGCCTCATCTAAAAAAAGATATATTGGCATTGGAAACAGTTCAGAGAAGGGCAACAAAATGATTAGTGGTTTGGAATGGGTCCTATATGAAGAGAGATTAAAAAGACTGGGACTTTTTAAAGAGGAGACTTAGAAAAGAGGAGACCAAGGGAGGGTAAGATAGAGGGCTCTAAAATTATGATTAGTATGGAAAAAGTTAACAAGGAAAAGTTATTTATTTGTTCCCTTAACATAAGTACTATGGTCACCAAATGTAATTAATAGGTAGCAGGTTTATAACAAAAGGGAATATTTCTTCAGGCAGTGCATAGTCAACCTGTGGAATTCTTGCCAGAGCATGATGTGAAGACCAGGACTTTAACAGGGTTCAAAAAAAAGAAATAGATAAATTCATGGAGGTTAGGTCCACCAGTGGCTATTAGCCAGTATGGGTAGGAATGGTGTCCGTAGCCTCTGGTTTGTCTGAGGCTGGAAATGGGTGACAGGAGAGGGATCACTTGATGATTCCCTGTTCTGTTCACTCCCTCTGGTGCATCTGGCATTGGGTCAGAAGTCAAGATACTGGGCTAGGTGGACCTGTGGTCTGACCCAGTATGGCCGTTTTTATCTTTCGTCCCCAAATTCTTCACATAATATATACAGTAGCAAATGTAGCCACCTCTTTGCTTCATAAACCTGTAGGGCAGTGGTCCCCAACCTTTCGGGGGCTGCCGGGCGCCTGGGGGCGGAGCTGCTCACACGCTGGGCATCCGGGAGCGGGGTCGCTAATGCGCTGCACTCCTGGGGTTGGGGCCACGCATGTGCTGCACGCCTGGATTAGGGGCTTCCCATGCGCCATGGCTCGGGGCCGGCACTGCGCATGTGCCATGTGCCCGTGGGCGGAGCCGGTCCAGATCATTCCGCGGGCACACATAAATGCCCGGGTGGGCGCCATGGCATTATAGGACGCCAGGGAAACACATAACTGAACATTCAGTAATGGATTTGAAAGTAGCCATGCTTCTAAAAAGAATTTTAAAAAACTGGTTACAAAGAGAGATAGCAAAACTAGAATTCATTTATAAATTCAACACTATCAACTTAGGACTGAATAAGGAACTCAAATGGTTAACACATTCCAAAAGGCAATTTCCCCTCTCTGAATATTTACATCTCTACACCAAATGCTGTGAATGACCCACTTCCACTTGACTAGCCTCATTATCACAAGCAAGTTCCTCCTTATATACACCCCTCCTTCTGTAACTTCCACTCCACTTCATCTGATGAAGTAGGTTTTACCCACGAAAGCATATGCCCTAATAAGTCGAGGGTGCCACCCTCATTGTTTTTGCAGATACAGACTAACATGGCTGCGCCTCTGAGACTTAGCATGGACAAGGACATTGAGGCAGAGAACCTCTACTCTTACCAACCATGCAATGTAGAACTTCTAATATCTATATTAAAGAGATAGACTTTTCATTTTTAATGTCTCACACTCTCAAAAAAAGAGACATGCCCAGAAGCATGAAGTATATGATAATTCAGTTTATCGGCCCCTAAGGATAAGAGAGCTTACTAACGCTGGGAGGATTTGAACCTTGTGATTCCATGGAGTCTAGATATTGCAAACCTGACACATAGGGATATTCATCCCTGTGGCAGTTATAAACAAGCCCTCATAGAAACTAATGTGTTGGCCAGATCCTCAGGTGGTTTAAATTAGCTTTGATCCAAAGTCAGTGGAGCTATACCACCTGAAAATCTGGTCCCCATATATCTAGATCTGCTAAACCACAGGTTTACATACGTAAGCTTCCGTATTCATAATCCTTCACATTTACTCTAAAGGTTTGTAGATGCAACTATATGGATTTTATAGCAATTTTACAGTTCATAGCCCACTTTAGTCTGTGGTGTAAGGCTGAAAGCCAAGCAGCTAACCACCCAAGAAGAAGAATATCCCCTAGAAATTCATTGCCTGCGTATAATCTTATTGAGATTCAAATTATGAAATGTAAATAAAAATTAAAAAAGCAACTTGTGCACTTAGGACATTATTGACCTGGAATGGCATAACTGGTAGCCTGTGCTATCTCTTAACACCACTTCTTATTGCTTAATTCAGACTGCACTATATTCCTTGTTCCTGTAGCTACTAAAACACCTGAAATTAGATCATCTATGTAAACATGCAGATAAAATCTGGAGTTTTATTCTGAGCTACATATTATTTATTATTATTCACTGTTCAACCTCACACTTTGCCAGAATGTCAAATGCATCTCAGCTTAAACATCTGAAAAACAGGAAATAAAGAGTTAAGGTAAAACAAATCTAAATCTCTGAAAACAAATCACATCTTTAAGTGATAAAAATCAATATTGCTCTGTGGACCAAAATAGAGCTATGCTAATTTGCACTCCTGGGCTACGTCTACACTGGCCCCTTCTCCGGAAGAGGCATGCTAATTTCTAACTTTGGAATAGGGAAATCCGCGGGGGATTTAAATATCCCCTGCGGGATTTAAATAAACATGGCCGCTGCTCAATAAGAGATCCTCTGGAAAAGGGCTTTATTCCGGAGGATCGCGCCAGTCTGGACGCTCTTTTCCGGCTTTTCCCCAAGCCGGAAAAAAAGCGGCGGCCATGTTTATTTAAATCCCACGGGGGATATTTAAATATCCCCCACGGATTTCCCTATTCCAAAGTTAGAAATTAGCATGCCTCTTCCGGAGAAGGGGCCAGTGTAGACGTAGACCTGGAGAATCTGGCTCACTATGGTTAGGTCATATGTATATTCAAAAAATAAAAATAAAGCATCTAAACAAAACAGTCTCTGAGTGCCTGAAAACATTAAATCAGATGAACTCTAACTTGTGTAAGATCAGATCAATCCCAGTGTGAATTAGATTAAAAAACTAAAGAGGTTGTGGGTTCAAATAAATGTTACCAGGAGTAAAAACAAACCAACAATTCTCCCTTCCCCCGAGAGATCCATGTAAATAGCTTCAAGAGAAAATGATACAATACCTATGCTGAAATGCAGCCTTGGAAATATTTATGAGTTGTCAATACTGCTCTTAAAAATGCAAGTCACCAAAAATTCAGTCAAGCATCGTAATTCACTCTGAAGTAAACAAAGAGGGAACAAAACTGATTAAATCTGGACAGCCCCTCTGCAGACACAATCACATATTGTTTAGCACTGCTGACAGCATGAGAAAAATAATATGATCATCTATTGCCCAAGTGTTAAAACATGCGTATTCATCCATATCGTGCAATGAGGTCCTCACAGGCCAATTCCTTCAATAAGACTTCATGTGGAAGTTTGGGTCCACTCTCAAGTAGCTTATCATGGTATGGGGGCACACAGATTATGCAGTGGTAGGCTACTGGCACTCACCTAAAGTTATATTATGAGCAAGGCTACAATTTTATCATAGATATTTTTAGTAAAAGTCAGGGACACAGCATAGGCAATAAACAGTGTGCAATGCTGTTATTCCTGAAAATAATCAGCATAGTGGCATTGTGCAAGAGGGTTTTTCTTGTACAAGAAGGGGCAGTGTAGACAGCTCCTTCTGGCGCAAGAGCCTCTTCCGCAAAAATGGCAGCTCATTAGATATGCAAATGAGGCTCTGTGATATTACACACTTAGCCTCATTTGCATATCTCTGGCATAAGATCGCACCAGTGTAGATATAGCCCTGGTGTAGGTTAGTTCCCTTGTGAATTGGGTTTGGAATCACTTCTGTGAAAGCAAACCAGAGTTTGGGACGGAAAGTAAGGGGCAAGGCTCAGGCACACTGCTGTGGTGATTATCCTACTGGGGCCTGAGGAGGTACAAATGGCTAATTAATCCTGTGACTGGCTGCACCTGGAGGTGAGTTGGTGCTGATAAGGCCTAAGGGCTGATGAAGCCCAGCTGAAGTGAGGAGCCGTGCTAGGTATAAAGAGAGGAAGCGGTGAGTGAGCAAAGGATAGAGGGATGAGTTTTGTAGTTATTACCAAGAGAGGAGGGATGTTAATGAGGGAGAAGGATAAACTCCATGAGCCTACCTGAAAATACAATGAGGGCAAAGTAACTGCAGGGAGCAGAGGAGACAGTGGTGGTAACCTGGGGGAGGACTAGAAGATAGAGACAGGAAGGTAAAGAGCCCAGGAAACACAAAGTGAGATATTGGATGAACTCTGGTTGCTGGGAAATAAGGTCCCTGAGCTGGATCTTGAAATAGTGGGTGAGGTTTCTTTCCCTTACCAGACAGTGGGATGCTGCAGTCTGGGCAGTAGAGCTGAAGACTGCCTGGGACAATTAGTCCTAAGAGATTGTGATACCCTGGAGGAGAAAAGCTAGAATAGTCTTGTGAAAGGGCCAAGCCACAAAGAGGAAGCAACTGAGTCTAGACAGACTGCGGTGAGCAACTGGAGGAGGGGCCATCACTCTGGTTAAGAGCTAATCCCTACCCCAGATGCAGGCACAAGGTAGTACCAGAGCAGCTGAGTGGTAAATCCAGTGACCACTGCATTCTGGCTCATCCTGAGTGCACAAGGAATGTGGATGCATGTCTTCCAGGGGAAAATGCACACGTTCTTTGTTCATCACATCTCTTGAAACCAACAGCCAATAGGCCATCTCCTAGTTACTATTTCACAGGCATGCTAACTGGAATGCATTTTATTGGCAAAGACCACTGGCTCTGACTGTGCTATCATTTTGCTCCTATAAAATTTCAGAGAGAAGGAGATAAACAGACCTTCTCCTTTGCCAGGGCTAGAATAGTGTCTTCTTCTCTGTTGCTTTCCTAAGGCCAACTGAAAACTTATCTCCACAAACAAAAGGTGCCTATGATACTTCCACACACAGTTTGATCTATGCATTGTATCTAATTCTGATGGTCAAAGGTTAAAGAAAATTCCCTTTTCCAGATTCTCTGATTCTAGAGTATCTACTGCAATATTTTAAGCAGTGTGTACTATGCTAGTAGAGTATTTGCTGGAGTATAATTTTATTTCAATGTATTTTTTTTTAAATCTTCATTTCAAAGTAATCTCAAGGCCCTAGTGAAATGAAATTAACTCATTTGCATCCAATGGGCAGTTGAAAGCCTATAGTATGTGTAATAAATTATTAGTCTCAGAGCAGCTTCAAGAAAATAGAGCCCTCATCACAAACATACTTGCAGTTGGTGCTAATTGGCACATGCCTGATCATGGGAAACAGTAGCACATTCATGTGTGGTAGATATTATCTTGGCATATAAATAATGAACATCTCTAAAAACACTCCCAGATGCTGGAGTCCAGATTCATTCTGGCATGTGAACAACTTGTTCAGAGGAAAAATACAGTAGCTAGAGATCTGATTAGTTTTGCAAAGTTTTCTTCTGTTCATGAGAAGTATCAGTAAAAGAGAGGAATAAATAAACTTCTTGGCTAGTGTCAACCACAGTGTGGAGGGAGAGGGGGAGGCGAGGAGAGAGAGAGAGTGTGTTAAAATCTATGATATTCCAGTGATATTTGGTTCTTTTATATAATAGAGGTCCTTTTACTATTGCCAAATCTCCAGTTTACAATTAGGTTTTCAGTCTGTGTTGGAATCTACAGTCTTTCCTGAGAAAAATGAACTATTTGATCTCTTACAATGACAACTTATTTTGTCAGATAAGATAAAAAAGAACAATTAACAAGTGCCTACTGTGAAACATTTCTCATGAGAAACTGCTTCTGTAGATAGCCCTGCAATTAAAATTGTTTAACCCTGATAGTTAATGTTTGAACTCTTAACACGAAAAGTAAATAAACAGACAAAATACAAAGCTATGGAGACCTTTCCTAGCCTTTTAGCAATTAGAGTTGTTTGCCCATAAGGCACTTTTAAATCCATTTACACAGTTTGGTCTTGTCTGTGCTCTTTAATCTTGGCTAAAAATGTTTTTTTTAAAGACAGTTAAAGCAAAATATTTTATAATGTTTGCTTTAGCAGCATATTAAGAATAGATTTATTAGGTCTCTTGCAACATTTTGGGATCAAATTTTGCCTCTTTTACTTATATGAATTGTCTCGGTACAGCGAATGGAACTCCCTGTGGTCTTATCCAACAACTCTTAGTAATGAAAATATGCCTTACTCTGGATAGTAAGCCAGTTGAAATCACTGAGTCTTCAGTAAAAATTACTAATGTGGTTAAGGGCTACTTTTTGTTAGAGTAAGGGTTGCAAAATCAAGTCCAGTAGCTTCAGGGGGAAGAGGGTGGGGCCAATGGAACTGCTTTTGTGGGCAAACATTCCCCTCTCCCCAGTCATTGACTGCTGCTGTTGAATGATCCATGAACCTTAACCCTTATGTAACTAGCAAAATAATTTTTAACCAAGTCTTTCACCTGAAATTGTATTGAAAATGTTATCAGCTCAAATCCACTCCAAGATGCTAGTGACTAAATATATTTATCATCTGACAGGTTTACAGAGCCATAAAGTATAAGGTCTCAGAATAGTTCCTTGTGCATATATTCCACATCACAGACCTCACCATAGCATTTGCTGTTTACCAAACAGTGCCTACTTACTAGGTGTGACTGCAGAGGCAAGCATAAATACAATGCTAATATAATAATACCTAGCTCTCCTGTTGTGCTTTCCATCCATTAATTTCAAAGCTCTTTACAAAGGAGTTTAGTATCATTATCCAAATTTTACAGATGGGGAAACTGAGGCACAGAGATGCAGTGACTTGCCCAAGGCCTTCCAGCAGTCCTGTGGGAGAATTTGGAATAGAGCCTGGGATTCCTGAGAGTCCGGTGCTCTATTTACTGCAGTTTGGGATTAAAGGTCTTTTTATTGCCCTTCATTGCGGAGCTGCATCACATTCTTTAGATTAGTTAGCCATAGAGATATAGATCTGATGTGGCCCGTAGGCTAGGTATTATTAAAAACTAATATGGCCTTCCTGCAAACCAAGACGTTACTGCGTAATCATTTGTGTTCTGTTAGAGAATATTGAAATGGTGGCATGTTTACCATCTTTCATTCGGGGGAAATTAAAAGTGAGTTGTCAGTTTTTCTTCCTGAAGTGAGTGGCACTGGTGTCCAAGTGCCAATTGGCCTTTTTGGGGGCAATAAGAGATCATGTGTTGATGAAGGTGTGGAAATGGAATGCAACACACTGCAAAGTGTGTAATGAATTTTAGTATGTTTAGTTTAATGATTTTCTTTCAATAAAAATTTATTTTTATTTTGTTAAGGCTGCTGTCAAGGAGGAAATAAAGTCTGTAGGATACCTGGAAGAAATGCATTGTAAGGAGGCATTTACATTTTGGTATGAATCATAGTTCAGTATTTAACTTGCTGTTCATCAATAAATTCTATATTTAGTTTGTAAACTCTTTGATACGGAGAATCTTTTTTGACATATGTTCAATGCCTAATATAATGGGGGGCCAGGTCCCTGACTGGGAATTCTAGGGGCTACCACAATACAAATAAAAATTAATGATCCACAATGCTTCAATTTAGGAGAATCCTGGTGAGCATGCACTTTTTCTCCCCCCTCCCCCCAGAAGTCTGAAAGGGCCCATGCTGAAACTGCTTGCAACATCCCATTCTTACAAGCCGGGTATAAGGAATAAAGCTCAGCTACGTACTTCAGCACAGAGTTACAATACGAACAGGATTGTCATCAGTGTCCCATGTAAGCTGTGCACTTCTGCAGCTGCTAAGGAGCAATTCAAATGCCTTCCAGCTTATTAGCAGAGCACCCACAGCTAGGTTTTGTTTCTACTGGTGATGTACATTCACAGATGCCTTGGTGAACATTAAAAAAATATTCCACACATGGATGGGGAAAAATCCACATATGGATGGAAAAGATTAGAGGGAACATTAGTTATCATAGGGGTTTTTGTAACTCTTTACTACTAGGGAAATGTTTGTGTGTCTCTGTATAGTTACAGACATACTTGCTGACTGTTATTTTGAAAGAACTTACCAAAAAAACTCAAAACTGGCATGAGTATGTAGTGTTATTTTGACAAATAAAATTTGCAGAAATTTGGAGAAATTTAAAAAATGGTGTGAGGAATTTTTAGGTGCAGAATTCCACTAGGAGTAAGAATGGTGGACACTTCTAAGGTCCATGTAGCCCATGAAAGACTGTAAGAGTTGCTTCATATTTCACTTTACATTTTGTATGGGTATGTCATGCAAGACAGTCTAATCATGTATATTAGGGATGAGAAATGAATGACTCTGATTCCAGTAAGTGGATTTTATCATTTTCAATGTAATTGCAAGCTGCAGTCTAGAAGTCGGTTCCACCTCCCTTCATTTTGTGGTAGAGTTTAGAGTGGTTAAACCTAAAGTGATGATAACATGCATAAATACATATTGTGGTGAACAGAGACCTAGCATTTTGTGCCAAAATTAATTCATCATTTCTTCTTGTAAAGTATCTAAGTGTTTTTTTTTAATTACACTAATGTTTTTGCCTTTGGTGACTTTGACTTCCAGGTCATTTCACACTTCAATTACAGCTTGTGTAATAAAGTGCTTCTTGACACTGTCCTGGATTTCTTTTTGCTTTATTCCCATTTATGCTTATCTATGATTAAATGAAAAGAATAACTTAGGGAGAAGTTAGCTACTGGGATTGCTATATACTTGAGTTAATATCCTTTTAAGACGGTCAGTCTCTCCTTCATCCTCATTCCTCCAGTTCTCATAAGTTTCATGTCTTAGTTTTTTAATTAACCTTTTGAATTCTTCTCTGAATCTTCTGAGTGCTACAATAACTGCCCTGGAGCCTAGTGATCAGAAATTAGTAAGAGGAACATATTTCAGGCTGCTGTGTATATACTGTTACCAGTATTTCTTTCACATAAAATAACTACCAGACACTAGCCCCAATTCTGAGATGCATCAGAGCTGCGTGTTACCAGTGGCTAACTGCACACTTACTAGTTAACTAAATAGCTATCACAGAGTTAGAACAGGGTCATGTGACTAACTAGAACACCAGACCTGGTACAGTATGTGGACACTGAACTGCCTTGCAAGCAACCCCTCACCTCCATTTCCCATCATGAATCTTCAATAAACTAAGAGGCTACGTCTACACTGGCCCCTTTTCCGGAAGGGGCATGTAAATTTCACTAGTTGCCGTAGGGAAATCCGCGGGGGATTTAAATATCCCCCGCGGCATTTAAATAAAAATTCCTTTGAAGTAGGAATAAGAGCCTCTGGAAAAGGGCACTTTTTCCAGAGGATCGGGGCCAGTCTAGACGCTCTTTTCCGGCTTTTTTAAAAGCCGGAAAAAAGCGGCGGACATTTTTATTTAAATGCCGCGGGGGATATTTAAATCCCCCGCGGATTTCCCTACGACGACTAGTGAAATTTACATGCCCCTTCCGGAAAAGGGGCCAGTGTAGACGTAGCCAGAGACTTTTACAAACCCAATAACCTCAGATCTCCTTAGGGTCTGGGTTATTAACTTAAAGATCAAAATGAAACAAAAATCCTCCCATGAGCTTTCCACAGCCCAACTCACCTGGTGTCTCAGGGGTTCCCTGCTTTGGCAATTTACTGCTAGTCCTTCCTTGATGAGCCATCTTCCCTGGTCTCAAGTATACGGCTAGACTGCAATAAAATACCAGCTAGCCCATATCAGCTGACTCAGGCTGTGGGGCTATAAAATTGTTGTGTAGACATCCAGGCTCAGTCTGAAGCCTGAGCTGTGGGACTCTTCTCCTCCTGCACCCCACAACTAAATGAAATAAAGTTTCATAGGAAACTCAGCAAGTGAAGCCCCAAGAATTTTTCTTGCCCCCAGTCCCTTTCCTTGGGTTCTCCATGAGGTGGGACAATCCAGCCTGAACAAGAACTTTAGAGTTTGGCCCATTGTTATTGGCAATCATGTAAGCCCCACATTATTATTACTTTTATTTTGCACTAATACTAAAGCCTTTCAGCCCACTGTACAAGCTGTCATGTGTAATTGGCTTACAGGCAACCATGACGTATCACACGGCTTTGTAGCAAGGGAAATAGCAGCATTCCTACACTCACGGAGCAAGGCATAGTGTTCCCAGAAGGTCGAATGAAGCCACACTGTCCTTTCTGCGTTTTTTTCTGCTGACCTGTGAATTTGTTCCCATCCTGGTTAATCCTCAAGTCTCAGTCTAATGGATATCTGCACCATCTGGCCGTTCCTCCATTGTGCTTTGGCTGCTTTGCACTGCACCATAAACTCAGTTTAATTTTACATAAAATAAAGTGTACTGCTGATTTGTATGGCCATGGTGCCATAGACTAGCCAAAGTGTATCAAGGATATCAGACCCATGACTTTGTAAGAAGTGCTTTCAATTTTAATCTCCATTGACTCTTATTATTATTTGTTTGTTTTGTGGTAGTGTCTGGGAGCCCCAGCCATGGATTAAGACCCCATTGTACTAGGTGCCGTACAAACAAAGAACAAAAGATGGTCCCTGTCCAGAACAGTTAAGTATAAAACGATACAGCTGATGGATGGAACAGACTGACAGGAAAGCACAAGGGAACAATGAGACTGCCCTGGCCAGCATAACAAATGGGGCCTCAGCACATGATTTGTAACTGGCCATCATCTTGAGATAATCAAAATCACTAGTCCCCTTTGAAACGAGAGGGGAAGGGATTTGTATATATAACATATGAAAAAAACCAATATTTTAAAAGAGTGTTACTTAGAGGGCAAAGTCAAGTACCTGAAATGCCTTAAGGATTTATCATACAACCTTAATTCAGCCCCTTTGTGTATATACATTATGAATCTATCCTTAATTACATGGATCATTTAGCACATGGGATGAATGGCATGTGTCAGCCATGTCCCTACCCTGCTCCCACTTCCTCCTCTTTGGCCTGATCCCACAGGCTGACCATGTCTCAGAATCACAAGTTAGAAAAATCTTTGCAGTGTGTCCACACTGCACCCTAATCTCAAAATAAGCCACACAATTTGATCAACACAAATGGCTTAGCTTATTTCGAGCTAATTTCAAAATAGCTTATTTCAAAATTTGGTGCTGTGCAGACAGTGCCAAATTTCAAAATAGAATGCTATTCCAAAATATCCCTTAGTCCTCATGGAACGAGGTTTACAGGGACGTCGGAATAGCATACCCGTTATATTGCGAAATAACGGGCTTGCTCAAAAGATATGGAATATCTATTTTGGAATACTTCCAGTATCTCAAAATAACTCCTCAGTGTAGATGTATCCACGGTCATAGGGGTTCTTCCCCTTTCTGGAGGCTCCTGATAGTCTCCCTGTTCAAAGTTGTGAGGCTAAAATTTTGTCTCTTATCTCTCTTTCTTGCTCCTATGCCAGTGCCTATAGGAACTGCTTCCTAAAATGGCAGGAGGATTTGAAGTATCCCTACTGCTGCTTCTGAGTGGGCAGATAAGAAATCTTTACCAAAGAGCTCTGGTCTGTGCTTTGGAAATTATTTGTGCTTGGGTACTATACATGTTCAACAATACAACTACTTCCAAAAATTAAAGGAGAAGATAAGAACTTCTGCTTTCGTTTAGAAAGAAAATTGAGTTTCTAGAGACTATACGATTGCAGAGAAAAGCTTGTAAATGTGACTTGTAAAAGCCCAAGCTCCAGGAGGCAAATTATTGTTCCTCTTTAAAATGAGGTTAAAAAAAAGAAATCTCATGACTTTAGGAGCCTGATGCATGACTTCTGAACCCTTGGGGTTGGCAACACTGTTAACTCTGACCATTTAGGGCAAGTATGTGTCTGGCTGCTGCAGGAGAAGAGAAACAGCATCCCTCCTTCATCCCATCTGCCTCAAGCAGAAAGGGTGTGCAGTTGTAGTCCCAATACTTCTTGAGCACAGGAACTGCTCTTTCCTTGTGCCCCAGGAAACCACATTGCCATAGGGAATAAAGAGGCAGTTCCAGCATATATCTAACATATAAGTTTGTGAGAGAGCTAAATAATGTTTGAAGTGCTACTGTATACACTATCAGCACAATGTATTATGGCACAAATTTCTGGCAAAGGCAGTAAAAGAACCTGGGCTACCTAACTCCTAGCCTATGCTCAGTACCCACACACATGTGCCCACCCTATCCAAGAGCTTTTAGTGATAACTTACACTTTGCACTAGATTAATGGCTCTGATCCAGTCTTTGGACAGCAAAATTCCCAGTGTTAAAATTACTCAAAGAATATGAGTGCAGGAGCTTGAGGGAGTGCCACGAATGTGAATGTAGCCACATGATACCTGTTCATGATGATACACGTTACAGAGCTTGAACTTTGTGCATCATGCAATTTCCATTTTCACTGGAGGCGATTCCTGTATAAGTGAGAGAATTCATGGTCCTCCAGTAGTAATTTCAGCAGTGTGTGTGTGTGTGTGTCTGTAGAGACAGTATCAGTGCACTGGACCGAGGCTCAGGAGACCTGGATTCTGCTCCCAGCTGGTGGGAGACCTGGAGCAAGTCACATCCAGCCCAGTGCCTCAGTTTCACTATCTACAAAATGGAGATGATGACACTGACCTTCTTTGCGAAGTGCTTTGAGAGCTACTGATGAAAAGTGCTGTATGAGAGTTAGGTTCTTTTTTTCTTAAGGGATCAGTGAAGGATGCATGTATTTGAAGCTAAGAATTCATTAGCATATAAGTCAGAGGGATACAGTCTAGAATAACAGCCATGAATGATAATGCATTAGAACAGCTGCTTTATGATACAGGATGGTTTATGTACTGTAATGTTGAATACTGTAATTAAAGCTAATGTGCTACTAGAAAGTCAGATTACCCTTCATGACTGGACAGGCCAAGGTGACCCAGGGATGTTGCTTCAATTAGAACAGAATTAAGAACCAAAGTGTGGTCGTACTGAGTCAGACCAATGGTCCATGTAGCCCAGAATCCTGTCTTCTGATGTGTGGTCAGTGCCAGATGCTTCAAAGGAAATGAACAGAACAAGTCAATTTATGAAAAGATCCATCCCTTGTCATCCAGTCCCAGCATCTGGCAGTCAGAGGCTTAGGGACAACCAGAGTATTGGGTGATATCCCTACCCATCTTGGCTAATAGCCACTGATGGACTGAATCTCCATGGATTTATCTAATTCTACTTTGAACCTAGCTTTGACCTTCACAGCATCCCTGGGCAATGAGTTCTACATACTAACTGTGTGTTGTGTAAAGTAATTCCTTCTGTTTGCATTAAACCTGCTACCTGATAATTTCATTAGATGACCCACAGTTTGTTTGTTATAGGAAAGGGTAAATAATGCTTCCTTGTTCACTTTCTCTATAACAGTTATGAATTTATAGACCTGTAACTTAATCTCCCCCCTTAGTTATCACTTTTCCAAGCTGAATGTTCCCAGTCTTTTTAATCTCTCCTCCTATAGAAGCTGTTCCATACCTTTTGTTATTTTTGCTGCCCTTCTCTGTACCTTTTCCATTTTAACACTTTTTTTTTGAGATTGGGCAGACAATCAGAACTGTAGGCAACTGTTTTATGATTGTGTTACAATATTACAGGTTGGACCTCCCTGGTCCAGCACCCTAGGGACCTGACTGGTCCCAGATGATGGATTTTGCTAGATCAGATGGATTTCTGGCCCCCCTCCAATAGCCCCATCCAGGCCTGGCCCCACCACCAGCCTCCCCCTCTTGCTGGTCCCTGCCGCACCCTTATTCCTGCTGCTGCGCCAGGCAGTCCTAGTACTGCACTTGAGGCTCCCACTGCCCTGCTGGACTTCAGGGCTCCATCTGTGGTTCAGCCTGACCAGAGAGTCCCAGTTAAGAGAGTTTCAGCCTGTATAATGGTTGCAACAAAATCTTGTACTTTCAGCAGCTCTGTGTTTCTTCTGTAATTCACATGCCTTTAATTCTACATTGCCAGTTTCAGAAGCAAATGCAGCAACATTTCTGTGGGTAAAGCATGCTTTTCATCTTTTCCTTTGCAGATCTATGAAGCAAGAGTTGCTGAACTAGCTGTGTCTTTGCATGGCCCAATCTTTGTTTTTATTGGCATGATAGTATTGCAGACTTTAGAAACTAGAAAGAGCAGATCAAGTGTTTTAATTTCTGTAATGTAAGTTGTCAGGGTTGTTCCTCACTCTGGCACGAGTGCAGAAAGTAAGGGCCTGCAAGAGAGCTTCGAAACCTTGCCTCTACAGGCACTGGTTACAAAAAACTTCCCCACAGAATCATAATAATATACAGATTTTGGGGAATCGCTGCCACCATCAAGTGCTTTTTTATCCCTAAAACACAAGGGTGAACACTTGAAATCACTCCCAGGGATACCCCAAGCTCTTTTGCTTCAAAAGAGCTTGAAAAAAGAAAAGAGAAAAACAAGCAGCAGTCTCTGGTAGCTGACCCCTCAGTCAGAGGCATGCAGATACACACAGACAGATCTTCTGAGACAAGAATCAAATCATCACCTTAAAAAAGTGATTGATTATTGCAAAACAAAAGCTGAACTTGATAAAGCATACTTGGTTGCTAGATGTTACAGAGCAACTAAAGAAAACAAATTAAAACACAGAGAAAAGTCTCTGGGCGCAATGTGAAGTAGTAAATGTGGAGACGGGGCATAGATTCACACAGAAGTTCAAGCCAAACTACAAGATAAAGAAAAAAATTCCCTGAACGCGACTGGATTCACTTCCCCCTCCCACACACACCTTTTTACTTCCTTCCAATCTCCTCTTTGTTCAGTCCACTCCCATACTCTGAATTCCTTGGAGACATGGTAGTCCTGCCTGGGTTTAAATCATTTTGTGTCTCCCAACTCCTGGTTTTTCTCTCCCACATAATGAAAACAGGCAAGGAATCTATATCCAATTCAAATTTTGACCCTCTATCGCGATTGGTTCTCCCGGCCCCCTGGCCAACACCTTTGCTAGCTACATGACTTTAACTCTTTAGTCACTGGGTGCTGGTCCGGACTCCTCCAGTCCATTACTTAAGTATTAAATATTTATGCACAGAAATAGATTATGGGTGAGATCGCGGTGGCCCGTCCATATAGGTGAACTAGGCGGTTGCCTAGGGCGCCAAGTTAAATGGGGTGCCAAATGGTGATGCAATATCATTGAGGGGTTTGGAGGTGGGGGTGCTGATGGCATGGTTTGCCTAGGCGCCAGTTGCTGACAGCTAGTCTAGGGCCACCACTGGGTGAGATTAGATGTCTTGGCCGTACCCAAATGAGTAACCACAGATCTGGAGTGTTCATTTAACCCCAGGAATATCCTTGCTCAGTGTAGAAGAGCTGCAGGGGTGGCTGTGAACAAAAGCAGTGCACTGGATTGGTAAATCACAGGGCACTCTAGCCTCCAACAACAGGACCAGAGTGAGAGGCAAGTCACCACTCTAGCAGGGGAGGTACTCTGCATTTGTTTGGAGCCCTGTGTACCAGAAGGCCTCTCACCACAGGGATTATACATGTTACACAGAAATCATGGAAGAGTGCAATAACAACAACTTACTAAGATCTTAAAATTCAACTGTATAATATGCTGCTTGTTCCTTGGATGCTACTTGCACCATGCTTCAGCTACTTCTTTGGGCAGCTTGACTAGCCTGCTTCGCAGTCACCTTGGGTATTCTCTGAAAGTATTCAGAAAGCTCCTTGTTTAAAATCCCAGCTACAAAACACTGTCTTATGTGCGCTTCCTTACTGACACTGAAGTTGCAAGGACCTACATATGCAACCATAGCAAGTGATTTTACAAGCTTTGGGTGGTCATTTTGAGGTATCTTAAAGGATCCTCCTAATTTTCAGAAAACGCCAAACATCTATCCATTGAAAACCAGGGCCCTCAAAAGGTGTCTTTGGCATCCAAAAATCACTGGCATTTAACAAAGTTTAGGTCATAGTACTCTTTTTTCCCCTCTAGACGTCCTTATCAAGGCTTCAGTGTTTTCTCCAGGCCTCTGCACACTTTTTGGTAAAGCCCATTGATGTGTTACATTGCAGTTTAGAATAAAACTCTCAACAAATGTTTTAGGAATGTTGTTGTTACCTGGGGAACTGAGGTAAGCAATTATTGTGGGAGCTAAAGCTAATGGCAATGACTAAGCCCACGGCCTAAAGCCGGGTGTCCCCCTCCCAGAAGCCAGATTCGGCCTGGTGTTACGTATCTGATCACCGTTGGATTGGGTAACCACAAATCAGGCTAGACCAATGTTTAGGGCCAAACCATATATTTTGAACAGTAGAACATACACCAACAACAACAGTGTAAACCCACCCTATCCCAGAAGAAAAGAAGATAGATAAGCCCCGGATACAACAAAGGGGAATATACTTTACAAATCAGAGGCAGATGGCGATTGATGCCTGCGACCTTCTACCCTGTGGCTAGTGTAAAGCCTTAGGGGAGGACAGCAGGGAGTCCCTCGCTGACAGGGAAAGGTAGTCCTGTTGAACAGCCCTCCTGCAGGTGGATCTCTGCCTCCAGTGAGTCGGGTAGATTCCCTCTGGGATCGGCGCTTGGTAGCCCTTCGGCTTCCAGTCCAATCCAGCGGGCAAGGATGATGGTAACTGAGTTCAAGTCCATGTGGCAGAAGCCAATAATCCTTGAGTGGGGCGTTCCCACACTCGCGAGGCTCTCTCTCCCACACTCGAACAAATCCTTATACCAGAACCCACAAACTAAAATGGATCACCACGGGAGACGAACAGACACTGACAGGACTTGGGACAGCAGACAGTGACTGACAGGCTACAATACAGACGGACAATGGCGAACCCGAACCCTTCTTTGGTCAGGGCTTATAAGCCCTTCAAGGCGGGAAAAGGGTGGTAAGGGTGGTGTGCAGCAAATGGTGCCGTGTGCAGCACTCCAGTAGGGAGGGGTGCACAGTTTCTGAGCGGTGTGCAGCTCATTTTAGTGCCTAGTGCACAGTTTTGGGCTGAGTGCACACAATAGTGTGGGGTGCACCGAGCAGGTGACTGTGTGCACTTAGGTTTTGGCGGGAAAAGGGTAACACAGGGAGAGGAAGGGAAACAAGATGGAATCTAAAGAGGCTCCATTTTGAACACCATAGCTTTAAATGACTTTTCCCTGGCAACATTGTCATAGATATTCTTATCTCCTTCGGCAAAGGCAAATGATTCATAAACCTTTTCAGCCTCACTCCCCATTGCCTAAATTAACAAGCTGACCGGTACTTCACTGCTCTGTGATAAGCTTCACTGCGGTTCAAAATCAGGAGAAGCATTCCTTCCGTGTAGGTATTATCAAATTGCAAGGCTGGTGGAGCATTAAATTTGGGCAATTTCTTTTCCTCTCATTGATGCTGGCTCAACAAAAGTGAGTTACTGGCACATTTTCACTTGAGAGTAAAGAATCATAGAAAAAGCTACTTTCTGCTCACATCGGCAGCAGCATTACCAACTCTCCTGATTTGACCATGAGCCTGGAAAGATTTGAGTTGAGTTTTGACTTCTTCAAAAGCCTGGGATGATCTCACATTCCAGTATTCATAACCCGTAAATTTTTCCTAATTCAAAATGTAAATGCAAAATGCATCTCCTTCCACTTTCAATGGGGCTGAAGTATGGTAGCCAGGCATCTGGTTTAAACCCATTAAAATTTGGGGCTAAGAGAGACTCTCTACCTGGCCCTGTGTGGTTCCTACAAGTGGCTGGCATTTCTTTCCCACTCCTAGGTGAAGAGGTGGCCAGGGCGTGCTGCCCTCACCCCAGAACTCCCTCCGCAGCTGACATTGGCTGGACACTGCAGCTAATGGGAGCTGCAGGGTCAATGTCTGCGGACATGGACAGTATGCACTGTGCAGTGCTGCCTGGCTGTACATGCCAGCTGCTTCTGTGAACAGCATAAAGTGAGGGCAGGCAGATAGTCTGCGTTAGCCCCACTGTATTGCTGACCTGGTCTGAGTCAACCAGCCAGAGCCTGCAACCCAAACTCCCTGTCCCTGGTTGGAATCACCTCCCACACCCTAACTCCCTCCCAGACCTTGCACCCATATATACATCTCAACCCCCTGTTCCAGGTAAAAATCCCCTCCCACACCCAAACTCCATTCTGGAGCCCATCCCACATTCCACACTCCAAAACCCTAAGCCCCAGCTTGCCCCACCCCCACACACACACCATACCCCTCATCTGCATCCCCACTCAAGACCCCTTGTCCCCATTTGTACAGGAATTTAGGGTGCTCAATGCCTTTTTGGAGATGTGGAGGGAGGAGAGGAGGGAAAATGTGAAGGATAAGGTTTTGTAAAGGGAATGAGTCAGTCATGGGAATTAAGACCAGAAGAGACCAGCATATCATCCAGTCTAACATCCTGTATGTGAGAAGCCACTGACATGAATCAAATCCCACACCAAACCCAGCAACCAGAATTGGACCAAAATATTTCAGCCTGCAAGATATTCAACCATTGTGTGCTATGAGTGGGTAGAAGGGGTGGAGAAGAGAAGAGACTAAGATGTAACGATGGCTGAGGCTTCTGCAATGGCAGGTCAATGGTTAGGTAGGATAAGCCCAGATGATGCAAGCAAGTGACCCCATATCCCATGCTACAGAGAAAGGTGAAAAAATCCAGGAGGAAATTCCTTCCCAACTCCAAACATAGCAATCAGACCCTGAGCATGTGAGCAAGACATACCAGCCGAGCACCTCAGAGAGTGAATTCTTAGTATCCTCTCAGACCACGAAACCACCTTATCCAGTGACTCATCTCCATCCATGGCCACTTCTGACACTGCAAGGGAAGGAGATAAAATGCCACAAAATAAAAATATGAGGGGGAAAACATACCTCTTCCCATAGGGACAGGTAACAGATAAGGAGCAGGGGTAGAGTCTGTATAGGAACATGGAGTGGGAATGTGAATTGAAAGAAGATTGAATGTGCTAGGGAGGAAGATGAGATGGGGAAGGAAACAGGATAGTGACAAGTGAGGGGAATGGCAAGGGATAAAATGGCAACTCCTCCACTCCAAAGGTTAGGAAAAGTCAAAGGCGTCTTCCCCACTGGATGCTCAGAAGGATTCCAAATTTTTGCATAGGTGTTTTAACTGAAAATGTTGACCCTGAAATACTTATGTACTCTTTGGGGGCAGAAAGTCCGCTCCTAATGGCTCAAGAAAAACAGCAGATAACTAAAAACACCCCTCCCCCCCAATACATTATTTTTAAAATTCTCTGATCAAGATAATCTCACTATTCTGGCAACCAAATTGATAATTTTTTAATGGCTGGTGTTAGCAGAACCTTTATTGAACAAGGGACTTAAATCTGACAGAGAGCATTAGCTCTAAAGCTTCTCTCTCTCTCTCTCTCTCTCTCTCTCTCTCTCTGTGTATGGTGTGTGTGTGTGTGTGCGCGCGCTAGAGCTTTTGCCAAGAATCTTTCCCAGTTCCTCTGATCTCTCTTCACGTTTTTATAAGAAAAAAAAAAACCACCTCTCACATGGGGGTAACCTGTACATGTGCTAGGACAGGAGGGGTAAAATGAACAACCGGTGCTGCCCGGGCAGGACTCATGGAATTCTGCAGCCTAGAATCACTGTCACAAGAGCTATGTGTATGGAATCCTCCTGGAATTCAATGGGAATTCTAAATGCAGCGCACATGAGAGATTGGGCCTGTTAAGAGGGTCCATGATGACAAAGGCTTTCCTATTAGACTGCTGCCATGATCCAGTTTGGTGTCCAAATAGGAGCAGCGGGAGAGGCAGGAGCATGCATCTACAGCAGCCTGGGGGTTAAGTTCAACCTGATGAAGAGAGCATTCAAAGCTTATCTCCACTGTCGCTCACAGCACCATCTGGCACAGATGCACATGTGGGAGATTAAACATGTAAAAGATGGCAACAACAGCAAGAAGCATTTCCATAATAGTACTTTTTTTTTTTGAAGGGAAATACGTTGACCATCTAATTTGGATTCATAAAGAAAACCTATTAATCTGAGGCTTCAAAGAGCTGTCTCGGAACTTTTAATCAGGAGTTGCATTTTACTGTGGAAAGGAGTGGAGGGGGTTGAACAAAACAAAAACAAAACAACAACTGTCTATTTGAAAGCAGTCTGGGTGAGGGAACCCAGCAGGGAGCCTCTTCTCACCCACCTGGAGAAGAGGCTCCCTGAATGCTTGTTTTCATTAGTATGGGCCTCTCCAGCTCTTCAAAACCCTTTCCACTGGTTGCCAAGGCAACCCAGAGCCATATTGCAGCACATGGGTGTTGCACATCAACTGGCGTATTGAACTTTACTGAAATAAATAAGCAAATACACATGAAAAATAGCCATAAGCCAAAACAAGAGCATTGTCTTTATATTATGGACATCTAAAACTTGTGGGACTTTCAGATACTCGGCTACATTTATCTGTTGAGTGATGGCTGATCAAAAAAAGGACAGGACACGTACATCAAGAAACATCTCTTTTGTTTCGAATGGGGCTTCTTTTTTGTGTAAGGCTAACAGGATTTGGCTTGTAATGTACAAACCCATGAAGATATTGGACCAGATTTCCACACAACATTCAGCACGTACAATTGGGACTAGATTTTCAAAGAGGCCCAGATCCCAGTTTGGCACCAAAGAAGGTGGTCACGTTTTCAAGTCCTTGGCCATAGGCGTTGCAATAGGAGCAGTTGGTGCAGAGTACTTTGGAAAATGTGGCCCATGTTGTAGCTGCTGCACAGTTGAAAATCAGTTTTTAGAATCTAATTTTGCAGTTGCTACTCACATGAGTCAGATTTACCCACGTGATTAGCCCCATTGTAAGGACTACTCATATGAGTAAGCATCATACAGGACTTCGTTCTCTGGTTTCACAAGGCAATGCTTACCTGTTTAGCTAAAACTACCTCATGGAGAAGAGGATTTGTGATGTAGTTTCACAGATTATTGTCAGCACTATTGTATAGACTGGCGACAAAGTATGAGAGAGGATTGCCTTGATTGTTGCTTGAATAAGGTCAACAATGAGGAATAATAACCTCTTTAGATTTGCAGAGCACAGCCAAAGAAATGATGTGCATCCCCAGGAATTTTTGTTGCACATCCAGCTGGACATGGCTGTCAAAGAGTTTTCATTTAGATTCAGGAAGGGAGGTGTTGGCTGCAGTAGTTGGCAGGGGAAGAAGGAAGGGAGTGAGTCTCAAAATATACAGTCACTGCAACAAATATCTAGTTCTCTTCTTCATGTATCCTGTTAGCATTTGTGCGAAAGCATACTAGCATCTCAGCAGAAAGCAGCAGGCTATGTGTACTGGGGACAGCTGGCATGAGTGTCCGCTTTTCCCCCTCTGCCTCATGCATACAAAGAGAAGGGATGAAATCCTGGCTCTGTGCTAGAAATAGTGAACAACAATACTACACCCCAGAGCTCTGTGATGGGGTGTTTATCCCACACCTGGCCTGAGGTAAAGAGGGCCAATTAACCCTGTGTCAGGTTGCCAGATGTCCAGTTTTCAACAGAACATCTGGTCAAAAAGGGACCCTCCCAAACTCTCCTCATCCTGGTGAAAATGAGCAAGTGAATGAGGATGGGGGAGCATGAGTGACAGAGGGAGGGGAGATGGAGTGAGTTGCATAAGGCCTCAGAAAAGGGGTGAGGCAAGAGTGTTTGGTTTTTTTGGGCCAGAAAGCTGGCAACTTACTTCCCCTACTCAGCAGCAGATACAGAGCAGGGCAAGCAGGGCGGCTGCCCCGGCTCCTGTGCCGAACCAGCGGTGGCACAAGTGGCCATTTGGGCCCTGTGCTCCCCATGTAGCACAAGGGTGCAGTACGGGGCGCAAACGGCCACTTGCGCTGCTTGCTCCCGTGTTGTGGCCCAGCTGAGAGACACAGAACTCAACCAAGTGCCATGGCAGGAGGCAAAGGGCGTGACAGAGGCTCCAGGTCCCAACCTCTGGCCGTGTATGTCATCGCCCCACCCCCCTTCACCTCCCGCCGTGGTGGTCGACTGAGTTCTGCGCCGCTCAGCTGGAATTCCGCGTAGGAGCAAGCGGCACAAACGGCCATTTGGGCTCTGCAAGTGAGAGGCAGGAGGTGGAGGAGAAGAGAAAGAGAGAGTGAGAGGCAGGAAGGGGAGAAGAGAAAGAGAGATGGAGAGAGAGGCAGGAGGAGGAGGAAAGCTGAGAGACACACACACACATACAGACCCGGAGGAGACACCTGAAAACCCCGTCTTATGACGGGCTATTGGCTAGTTTTTTTTAATAATGAACATTTAATATTGATATGTGAAATATGTGTAATGAAGTAATGTGAATACGCAATGGGCGACAGATTGAAACTGATTTGCGCACGTGCTGCTACCTGTCGGTTCTGGCCATGGCGCATGCGCCATGTCACTCACTCCGTTTTTTACAGATAAATAACAATTTTATGTGTAAATTCACTGACAAACCCAAATTATAAAATGACTAGCAGAGCGAGAGACGCAGGTAGAAAATATTTGTTGGGAAGCCAGAAATTAAAGAAAAAAGAAAACCTGAAGAATGTAATCTCAGTCTAAAAGGTACTATGGAAAAATTGAAATTAATAAAGAATTACTTAAGATCTACTATGAGCCAGGAGCGTTTTGTAGGTCTTTCGATTATATCGATTGAGAACAACCTGTGTAAAGAAATGGAGTTTAATGACATAATTGAAGAATGTGCTGCCAAAAGAGCTAGACAGCTATAATAGACATAAATACAAATGAAAATTTTTAATTATTAATGCAGAATTTTGTTTAAGAATGACTTACAATATAATTAAAATAAAAATTATCCAACTAAATTAAGTTTCTATCAAATTTACCCAATTCACATTTAATATGAAAATAGCCTTCAATTTGCACATTTGACGCTTTTTTCTATTTTTTCTCCAAAGGGGGCCTGCGAAATTGTGCTGCCCTGAGCCCCGCAAAACTCTCATCTTCCCCTGCCCCTACTAGTTCCTCCCTGTTTGTGAGCAGCAGGTGAAGCTGTGCATGGCCCCTGGTCGGTTCCTTCTGCACTTGTACCAAGAAGTTATCCCCAACATTCTCCAAAAACTTCCTCGTTTGTCTGTGTACTGTTGTATTGGTCTCCCAACAGATGTCAGGGTGATTAAAGTCCCCCATGAGAACCAGGACCTGTGATCCAGAAGCTTCTCTCAGTTGTCTGAAGAAAGCCTCATCTACCTCATCCACCTGATCCGGTGGTCTATAGCAGACACCAATCACAACATCACCCCTGTTGCTTCCACCTCTAAACTTAACCCATAGACTCAACAGGCTTTTCTCCCTCTATATACTGGAGCTCCAAGCAATCATACTGCTCTTACATACCATGCAACTCCTCTTCCTTTTCTCCCCCACCTGTTCTTCCTGAACAGTTTATACCCTTCCATGACAGTGCTCCAGTCGTGCAAGTCATCCCACCAAGTCTCCGTTATTCCAATTAAATCGTAGTTCTTTGACTGGGCCAGGGCTTCTAATTCTTCCTGTTTATTTCTCAGGCTTATTGCATTTTTATACAAACACCTTAGATAACCAGTTGATTGCCTTACCTTCTCCATTCGAATCAGGGGTCCTCCTTTGTTGCTCATTCCTTCTTCTGCTTCTTCCTGGTATTCGACTTCTCCACTTACCTCAGGGTTTTAGTCACTGTCCCCCAACGACCTAGTTTATAGCCCTCCTCACTAGGTTTGCAAGCCTGCTCGTGAAGATGCTCTTTCTTCTCTTGGTTAGGTGGATCCCATTTCTTCCTAACAATCATTGCGCCCGGAATAGAGTCCCATGGTGAAAGAAACCAAAGCCCTCTCTCCGACACCACCTGCACAACCAAGCATTTATTTCCCCAATTTGACGATTCCTACCTGGACCTTTTCCTTCAACAGGGAGGATGAACGAGAACACCACTTGCACTTCAAATTCCTTGATTCTTCTTCCCAGCGCTACATAATCAGCAGTGATCCACTCAATGTCATTCTTGGCTGTATCGTTAGTTCCTACATGGAGAAACAGGAAGGAGTAGCGATCCAAAGGTTTGATCAGTTTTGGAAGACTCAGTCACATCCTGAATTTGAGCTCCTGGTTAAGCAGCAGACTTCTTGAGATTCCAGGTCTGGATGGCAGATGGATCACTCGGTCCCTGTTAGGAGGGAGTCCCCGACCACTACCACCCATTGTCTTCTTTGGCGGAGGGTGGTCGTGGAACCCCCATCCCTAGGACTATGCATCCCATGCCTTCCGGTAGATGGTGTCCCATTCTGATTTCTTCCCTGAGAGAGCCCTGCCAAAACATTCTCCACCGCAGTGCCTGTGGAGAGAGCCTGAAAGTGGTTACTTACCTCTACAGGAATGGGGGATACCTGAATTGGCCTCCTTCTTCTAGAGGTTACATGCTGCCGGTTCTCTTCCTTGTCCTGTAATGCCCTGACTGGCTCTTCAGCCTCCTGTGCCTGCAGGATTAAATGCTGCCTTCTATCAAGGAAGTCTTCATCCTCTCTGATGGAACGTAGGGTTGATACTTGGGCCTCAAGTCCTCTAATTTTTTCTTCCAAGATGGTGACCAGCTTGCACTTACTGCAGATGAAATCCCTTCTATCTTCCCGAAAGAAGAAAAACATGGCGCATGCTGTGCAGGTAACAGCAGCAGATCTATCACTAGCCATACCTGGCTTCCTATTGAGAGATTCCTCAGATGTTTTTAAATGCCTCCCTGAAGGGCAGAAGAGAAAAAAAATTCAAGGAAAAGAGCACCAAGCACTATGGGGCTCCCCCAGGGTGAATTCCCAGGCAAACTTCCCTGTTGGCTGCTGCCCTGTTTGTTGCTCTCTCTGTTTTTTCTGGCTGCCTTTTTGTAAGGCTGAGGCTAAGCCCAGCTCAAAGCCTTGCATCTGATGCAATCAACCCCTGACGGCCCACCTGAGCTCAGGAAGTTTTGATTACAGTTTAGTTCAGGGGTGGCCAACCCATTTAACAAAGAGAGCGAAAACAGTGGTGGAAAAAATGTGAAGAGCTGCACCAGAACTGTTAAGCAAAAAAAAGAAAAAGAAAGCCCCCCCAGAACTGGCAATATCAGGCTCCCATTGACAGCCGCCATCTTGGGCGCCATTTTGAATCGCCGACCCAGTGAGCACAGGGGAGCTGGGAGTCAGGGGGAAGCCAGGGGTTGGGGGGGGGGCATTGTGGGGGCACAGGAGCGGCTTTGTGAGCCACACTTTTGGGAGGGAAGAGCCGCATGCAGCTCGAGAGCGGGGGGTTGGCCACGGCTGGTTTATTGTAGAGGTTTTAAAGAATGGCGAGTGTACTTCGCCCCCTTCCCACTCCCTCTCGAAACTCCCTGTTTGCAGCCCCTGTTCGCAAAGCTCCTTGGTCACTGACTCACTGCTTTATCTCAGAAACTAGATAAGAGGAAACTTTTATAAATCTATTTACCAGCCCTATTAATCAGGACAAATACAATAATGTAAGCTGTATATGCATTTTGCCATCTGTCACCGGCTATACCAAAATGTAGTCTAAGCAATTATGATTATTTCTGATATTCTAACAGCCACTGTTTAATAACATAGCAGTAAAAACTTTTCTGATCATCAGGGCCGGCACTAGGTTTTTTACCGTCCCAAGCAAAACATTTTTTGCCCCTCCTCCCTCTTTTTTTGTTGGCAGCGATCTGGACCCGGAGCAGGGGCAGCTCTGGCTGCGGCTTAGGCCCCCTGGTGCGGAGGGAGGGGGCGTTCTGCTCGGCACCCTTGGCCCGGGCCACAGGATCTGGCCTGGCACAGCCCAGCATGGGGATAAGCTCGGCATGAGACCAGGACTGGCCCTGAATGACCCAGAGTGCCAGGCTGGGACCCAGATGCCTGGGTTCTGTCCGCGGCCCTGCCGCCGGCTGGCCTGGGACAAGTTGCTTCCCTGGTGCCTCAGTTTCCCCTTCAGTAGCCGGGAAGATGCTGCTGCCCTGCGTGGCCAAGCCCAATGACCGGGTGAGGAGGGGCGGAGGGGCTGGGAGTCCCTGGCCACCACCTCTGTATGGATGCCCGTGCACAACGATCCCCCCATAGGAACCTGCACCCCTCCCCCTCTTATTCCCCCCAAAGGGCCCCGCCGAGTCTGTGACATGTGCTGGCCAGCCAATCAGTGCGCTCAGCGGGGCACACGCAGGTCCAGGACCCGCAAAAGAGACACACAAGTATGGCCAGAATGCCACCCCTGGAAATGTGCCCCCGCAAGCACGTGCTTGCTTTGCTGGTGCCTCGAGCCAGCCCTGCTGATCAACTTTCTGGATGAGTCTGTTGCATGCTGTAGATTTCCCTTCTCCCCATTTTCCTCTAATGTTAAATGTGATTTTTATCCTCAAAGGAGTGATTATCTCAGCGCAAACCTGGTAAGGTTAAACACTATCTATAAAAAACATTCCACTGTGTGCCATGAAATGAATTGCATAATATATCAGTCATCTACCTGGCTTTTGAAAAAGTTCAAAATTGTTTTTGTTCACTCTGGATGAGTATTTTATATTTGACTTCCCTTTCATGAAGGTAAAAATGACCTTGGTTATTAGACAGTGAAGAGATATTGAACTGGTTAGAATCAACATGGTTCCGTGTCATTTAGCCTCCACTAAAATTGCAAGGAGTGAAAATAGAGATTGAATTTATTTTACTATATATTGCCTCATTTGAACTTTAAGGCATTAGCCACTAAGGAAAACCCTTCCCTGTCTCCCTTCCCCATTGTAATCTGTTATAGATGGCATGTTAAGGAAATTGCCTTGACTTTATTGATTCTAAGCTATGAGGTACAACATAACAGACAATGTAGTAAACTGGGGGAATTTATGCTGCACTACATTTCAAGCAATGTAGCACTTTGACACGGCAGTTATATTTCTGTGAAGGGAGATACGACTTTTTAAAATTACAAATTAGGTTTTCTTTTCAAGGCATCAGGCCATCTTCCTTTTGTGACACCATTTTAAAAAGTTATCCGATCTATCTGAGCATTTTACAGAAGAAGGGAAAGCAGCCCTTTGCTATACTAAAGGGCCCACAGGCCAAAGCTAGTTGCTATATTAAGTCAAGTCACCGTATTTCTTGTTAGCTCCTTCCCAGACATGCCTCCCTTTTCAAAAAATAAATAAATAAACCTATGAAATGGACAGTACGTGATCCTGCATGCTGCTCTATTATGACTGCTTAACAACTCATCAGTTTGACCTACAACATCTTCCGGCTAAATGAACTGATATTAAAGTGAGCACATAGATGTAAAGTGGATGAATTGCTTCTTTTACTCTTATGTTAAACTGGAATCTAATAAATTCTAGGCTGACTCCTCAGCTGGCATATATTGGCATAGCTCTATTGAAGTCATTGCAGTTGCACCAACTTGCGCGGGCTGAGCATCCGTCCTGCTGAATGCAAAAATCTATATTAACACTCACTTCATAGGTGATAATTGCCACATAATTACTAACAGTCAAAGCAGTAACTTCACTGTGGGTCTTTAAACCATGTGCATCAGGCCTAGGAGTTAGGGCTTTTTGAAAAAATTCTGTAAAATCAGTTTCTGATGGAAAATTAGGTTTTTGGTTAAACTTTTTTTATTTTAAAGTATCTGCCTTCCATGGAAAACTTTACCTTTTTAGTGAAAAATCTAATGGCCTGCCCCCAGAATTTTAGAGAGGGTCCTGCTATACATTTCCCTCTTTTTCTGTTTTCAGATATTTATCACTGATCAGCAAGGGAACGTGTTCTGATTTACATTGGTCCTGATCCACATATCCATCATTTGCATGGATCAGGACTGATGTGAATTGGAACATGGTCCCTTATTTTACAGTATTGTACTTTCATCCGCTGGCCATCAGGGCCGGATTAAGGGGTGGGCGAGCTGGACAGCTGCCCGGGGCACCAACCAATGTGGGGCGCCTGATGGCAGTTGTAAGGGGCACTGTGCGCCCAGCTCTCACAGCGCTGCCCCCCCCCCCATCCCCGCAGTGCCGGCCAACAGCACCCTTCTCCCCCCAGCTGTGGGGCCCTGCACAGCCAGGCACGGCCCACCCCGGGCTGCACGCCAGCAGCGATGGCTGGGCTGGGCAGCGCATGCGCCATGCGCCCCGGGGCGAGCCTATACACCCTAGGGGGGGTGGGCCTGTGCCCCGGGGCAGGCCCACACATGCGCCGTGCGCCCAGGGATGGCGCCGCATGCCCAGGGTGCCAAAATGGCTCAGGCTGGCCCTGCTGGCCATGTTTAAGGCTTATTACCTCTGCGGGATATTATTCATGCTGATTAAGGAGATGGAAGGTGAAGGAAAGCCCAATGTAAAAGGGGTTTTGGAAGTCCTACAACATCTTGAACAGTGTGGAAATCACTGATGCACCATGGGAAGAGGTCACTTCACAATGGATGAACAGCATTTGACACCATGCATGGCCAGATGCTCTCCACAGCTTCATGGGATTTGATGTTGCTCCTGCTCTTGAGCAAGAAATTGTCAAGTTGGTGAAGGACATCTGTTTTGAGGAGGTGGATGATGATGTACAGAAGTTGTTGAAGTCTCACACTGAGCAACTGACAAATGAGGAACTGATTGAGCTGGACTAGCTACGGATATTGAAAGAAAGCAAGGATAATGATGACAATGACATAGAACAGGAAGCTAGGAGTTTGACAACAAAGAATCTTTCCCATTTCTTTGGATTGCTGGATGAGATTGCATACAGAGCAATGATCCTTTTCATGAACAATCTGCCAAAGTTTCCAGGGTTTTCAATGATGCAGTGGCTTACTACAGGGAGATCTATCAATCCAAGTTTCATGCAGAAGAGCAGACATCAATAAAGTCCCTTTTTTAAGATTTCTGCAACCAGAAAGCTGACCATGAAAAAGTCAGCTCAAGAAAACCCACCTGCAACCCCTATCTATGTTGAGTGTAATTGACACTTTTTTATATTGTGTTGCTGTATTGAAATTACTATATTAAATGTTAATTTGTTTGAACAGTGTTAGTGGGATTCTACACTATTTTATTCAATGTGTATTAGCCTGTCATTGTAAAAAGGTACATTGCTTAGGCAAAAAGAGCATTGTCACTAGCAAGTGTGATGAAGTTGTAAATGCATCCACTCACCCCCCATTCTGTATTACTTACAGGGAAAACTTCCCCATATGCATCATTTCAGTATCTGTTGCCCTTTTCAACAACGTAATCCCATTGTATACAAGGGAACCCCCTATGTTCAGAAATACTGCTGAAGTGCTTCACGGGAGTTAACTTGCTTTATAACTCCATTTTCCTGTATGAGCTGGGCTCACCTCCAAACTTCTTCTCCTATGATGTAACCTCTTTCTGCACCCAAAGGGAGAATGGTTGCAGCATAGGTGATAGAGTCCTACCCAGGACCCTGACTAAAGAGGAGAATGGAAATATGAAATGCCCAAATTACAACTCCCATAAAGCATTTTGGAATTAAAATATTTTCATGTTTTGCTGAAATCTATATTTTGGTTTTTCCACCAAAAATTGAGTGCTTTAGAAATTTGACAAATGTTTCATATCTGACACTTTCTGTGGAAAATAACTCCATTTTCCAGCCAGCTCTGCTCTTCATATTTAAGTCATGCTTTGTAGTTTCTTAGTGCTATAGGTCCTAGAGGCCTAACTACATGAAAATATCAGTTTCTGTTTAAAACAGAAAAAGCAAGTTTCTAGCCTCTAAGGCTACGTCTACATTGGCCCCTATTACGGAATAGGCATGCAAATGTAGCACTTTGGAAGAGGCAAATCCGCGGGGGATTTAAATATGCCCCGCGGCATTTGCATTTTCATGGCCGCCGCTTTTTTCCGGCTTGGAGATAAGCCGGAGAAAAGCGTCCAGACTGGCGCGATCCTCCGGAATAAAGCCCTATTCCGGAGGATCTCTTATTCCTACTTACAAGTAGGAATAAGAGATCATCTGGAATAGGGCTTTATTCCGGAGGATTGCTCCAGTTTGGATGCTTTTCTCCGGCTTATCTCCAAGCCGGAAAAAAGCGGCAGCCATGAAAATGCAAATGCCGCAGGGGATATTTAAATCCCCCGCGGATTTGCCTCTTCCAAAGTGCTACATTTGCATGCCTATTCCGTAATAGGCGGCCAGTGTAGACACAGCCTAAGAGTCTGGAGGAAACACAAACTTGATTCTGGTTTTTGCACATTTAGGGTTCATTTTTTTAAAAAAAATCCTCCTAGCTGTATCCAGTTTAATGATTTTTTTTTTGGAGCCTGAATTAGTTTTAACAGTTGAAGCTGGTAATACTATGTTTAAACATTCGAAATAGAGCTTAATTAGGCCATATGTGTTGCATTAGCTTTCTATACAAGGATGAATTTCACCCTTTAAGCAGAGGGAAGGATTCCTGTAAAATGAAGGAACTGCAGTGCACAAAGTCAATCAGGACTTTCATACCACTTCACTGCAAGCAGAGTTTCAGTTCCCTATTAAGTGAAATCCCACCCCATATACAGCAGATTCAAGCACCAGAGAGCTTAACAGTTTGATGAATTTCATCATGCTTGACTGATGCAGCCAGAGAAACAGGCAGCTGTAACTTGCTCCGACCATGACACATCTCTGCTCCCCACATGCAGGTGAAAGTGGACGCAACAGAGAACCTGAGCCATAATCCTTGATGCTAATATTTCAGATGTTATAACCTCACCTGATATATATCGGGAAGTGAATTTATTCCCTGAGTGGATTTCAGTGAGGTGGATTGGAATTCAGTTGGGTATACTTCTTTTATCTCTGCAAAATAAATGTAATGACATAAATTCTACCAAGGGGCTAATATGAAGGTATCTTATTCATCAATTAATTACAAGACTTGCAAGAGCATGGTCTGGCTAATCTATGGTCCGGGCCAAACTCTGAGATGACATTGTAGCACAACTTCTTAGCCTCATTCCCCTCCCTTGTACTTTGGACTAAGCAGGCCTCCAGGCTCCATAGCCAGCCACAGTGTCCCCATTAGTCACAGGGCCAATTTAGCTACTTAGCTACCATCTCTTCCAGTGACCCTTTCCCTTTCTAACCAGCTACTCCTGAGCTGCCAAAAGACAGACCTCAAGCTACTCTTACCTATTCCGGGCAATCAATCTAATGCACAGTTGGCCTGGGGTTTACTGTCTGTGAAGATGTTTTAAGGTCACCTTTATATACCATCTGAATTGCATAATGTGCTATTTAGTCATGGAGGTGGGTCAAGGCCCCGGAGCCTTTTTCTGGTGTGTTGGCTTCAATAACAAAATACAAGTGTGGGCACAGAGGCTCTAATTTCAGGATATGTCTACACTACCCAGCTTTTAGCTACATGGCGGTCTCGACACGTCCGTGTCACTACAAGTCAGGCAGCGTAAACACTGTGAGCACTTTTGCTGATAAACTTCCTCCCAGTACAAGCAACATTTGCTTTGTCAGCAGGAGAGCAATCCTGTCGATAAAGCACTAAATCTTTTGTCATTTGTGGGGAGAAGGGGAAGGTTGAAGCCCCTGTGAATGAACAAGCTTTGGCGCTCAATGTAGACAGTGTAGACAAAGCCTTACTCTCTTCTCCTTGAAGTGCCCCAGTTTCTAAGTCTTCTCCCTGCTATCTAGCTGAAATACTCCATAAAGCTCCCGTTAGGTTAATTATGAGGTTCAGAACCCTGGTATTTTTCACAAGCCCTCTGCCAAATAAGGCAGGAAAATGCTATTTCAGTTTTACCAGTTGGGAAACTGAAGCACGTATTTGGGGAGCAACATGACGTATTATCTAGACTGTAAGAAGGATATACAGACTAGAATAGTGAAAGCAAGAGTGAGTTTGAAGGCAATGGCTAAGATCTGGAAAAGTAAAGCCATTAGCTTAGCTTTGTTCCTAAGTGTCTTGAAAACGTGTGTATTTAACAGCATGTTGTATGGATGTGAGACATGGGTGATAACAAAAGATGCAAAGAGAAGGATATCGGTGTTTGAGAGGAGTTGTTATAGAAAGATCCTGAGAATAGGATGGATGCAAAAGGTCACCAACAAGGAATTATATAGGAAGATACAGCCGACAGAGAACCTACTGCAGAAGGTTATACAGCCGAAGTTACAGCTATTCAGTCGTATCTGCAGCATGAACAACGAGCAAAAGGTTAAGACCCTGGTATTCGGCATAATGGATGGTCCAAATAGGAGAGGCAGACTCCACAGAGAATGGGTAGATGATATAGTAGATTGGTGCGGAGCTAGTCTACAGAAACTAAACCACTCCACATTGGACAGGGAAAGATGGAAGGAAATAGTGAGGGAGGCATCGGACACCAACAGGTGTTGAGCCCATGGTTGTTGATGATGACAATGAAACTGAAGCACAGAGATACAGTGCAATGCGCAAAGTCACACACACTCTATAGCAGAACAGGGACCAAAACAAAATCTCCAAAGTCTCCTTCCACAGCCTTAATCACAAAGCCATCTTTCTGCCCATTCTTAAACTGTCCCTCTGAGGGTAAGATGATCACTAGTTTCATACAGCCTCGCTCCTCTGAAATCCCTGTACTGAGGGCAGACCCATGTCAACCCTTTATTTAGGGGCAGGCTAATTCTGTCCCTACACCAGCTGGGTTTACCCACTCCATCACCTCACAATTAAAGTAACCCTGGGAGGAAGCAGTACTTCAAAACCTTCTTCAAAATAACAAAAAGCTAAACTTAGAGATACATTGATTAGGCTTTAGGGTTGTTCTTTCCATCCTTCAGTCACCTCTTGATCCTGATTATGCCATATGTGATCACATGCTATTCTGAGACCTCTAGAATATCTCTGCTCATCTGAGGAAGTGGGTTTTGCCCACGAAAGCTCATGATACTATATTTACATGTTATAAGTCTCTAAGGTGCCACAGGACTACTCATTGTTTTTAAGGTTATAGACTAACATGGATATCCCTCTGAGACTTCTGCACAACAGACTGAGCTGAAATTGAAGTGCAACATGGGTAGCTTTGAATTTCTTTGCTTTTGTTAATTTCACATGTAAATTGTAACATTACTTAAGACTTATTCTTTGCTTTAAAATGAGGGCGGTGAACCTTTTTTGAGTCGGGGGCCGTGCACATGTGCCGGGGGACAGGGAAAGCTAGTAGATTTTGTGTGCTCCAGCCCCGCAGAAGGACAGAAGGGGGGCTGGAGCACCTGCACGGGCTCCCCAATGCTCCCTGAGCCTCAGGGGCTGGATCAAGGCAAACCAGGGGTTGCAGCCAGCTCCTGGGCCTTAGGTTTCCCACCCCTACTTTAAGAAAATTAAGAAATGACATTACAGCTAAAGTTCTCCCATCCTTGATTCCCTCCCCTAATCCCCAAAATTGGGATGACTTTGAAAAATCAGGCCTGCTGTGGACTGTGATGTTAGTTCAGCATTAGATCTTATTAATTTTAGATATAATCCAGTACAAATCCTCTTAGCAATAGTGGCACTATAAGGGGTGCTATTGCCCTGAGCTTAAAACAATTTTTTAGCTTTTTTTCTCCCCTTCGTGCACCAGTTCCAATTAGGCCAAGGGAACCTTGTGAACACACAGAAATTCTATTCAGGGTGAAGCCCAATCCTGACAACGTGCTCTCATTCCCACAGAGAAGCTGGGAGAATATCCGACTTGCCCTGATTCTGCTTTGTCAGGTCTCACTAGAGAGCAGGTTATTCTTAAAGTCTAGTACAGCCCTCCTAAGGCTATTGTCACTGTGCCTGACGCCCCTTTATTTCGGCCGTGTGTCCTGGTTTTGCTTCACCCCATTTTAAATAACATTCTAGTTTCAGAAAGCTTGAGAGGGAGAACAGTCAAATAGCAACATATTTGAAAACGTGTCTAATACCCCACGTTGGGAGGAATTTGTGAAAAGCAGGTGATAGGTGCTTCTGTTTAGAGCCTGTGCTGGAGGCTTGTACTTGTGGAGTAGTGAATTTCTGCTGGTTTGAGTAGGCAGCCCCATGAATGTGTTACTGAAGGACAGGCCCTTCAGCTTCGACCTGCTGTAGCTGGGACTTATCTACTGCAGCAAGGTATGGGCAGGAATTATGGTCATGGGTGGTGGTTTCTGCCCTACATCCTGTGAGTTTGTGGGCCCATGTGTGTCCCAGGTGTTCTTCTGTACTTAGGAGTGGGCCATTCCACAGCTGTCACATGCCTTTCACTGCACCTCTACTCCAAGCATTTCACCCTTCATTAGCTCATCTAAAAAAACAAACCCTTTATTCCACCCACAGACTACCTAGATTGCAACACTGGAGACCAGTCTGACCTATCTGACTAAAGCTTGTGGAACAGTCCTGCATAATATGACCCCCTTCCTACTGGCCCTCAGTGCAGGTACATATTGGAAATCCGGTTACAGCAGGAGAGGCCAGAGCATGCTGTTCTCCACCTATTGTGTGATGCCAGCTGCTCTCTTGGAAAGTGCATCGACTCGGGTGTAATTTAGACCCACATGTGATGGTTTTGATCACAGAGATCCCCTTGAGACTGTCATTTGAAGCACTGAAAATACCACAGAGCCCACGTGGGAGCCCCACCACCCTGTCCAGGTGGGCCAGAAATTTGAATCTCCCCCCAGCACAGAGTTGGGGTCATAGCCCATAGCAGAGCAGACACTAAGATCCATTCAGCACTGAGGCGGCTCAGTCAAAAGAACTTGACGCAGTACCACTATTCACAGCCCCAGTGGGAATAGAACCCTGATAATTCCGTGGTACTCAACATAAAGTTTAACAGAGTGAGCTCATACACTGTTTTCCCCCTATATCAATAAAGAAATAGGCACCGCTGTTATCCCTTTCCCAGTAACAATTATTACACTAGAGTTATTAATAAACAAAAGTGATTTTACTAAGTATAAAAAATAGGATTTAAGTGATTTCAAGTAATAGCAGACAGATCAAAATAATCTTCAGGGGGGTAGCCAAGTTAATCTGTATCAGGAAAAACTTAAAAAACAACAAATAGTCTAGTAGCACCTTAGATCAAAATAAGTTACCAAGCAAAATAAAGCTAAGACTATACACGAAGAGAAATTGTTACAACTCATAATTTCTCACATGAGTTTTTATTTCAGATAAAGTCCTTCTCAGGCCAGAGATGTCTCTTCTGACCTGGGTCCAGCAGTTCTTCTCCACCCCTATAATTACAGTCTTTTTGTTTCTAAGTTTTTCTCTCTGGGTATGTCTATACTACAGCGCTAATTCGAACTAACTTAGTTAGTTAGAATGGCTGGAGGCTGCCTGGTTTCACCTGGTGCACGTCAGCCCCCTGCCTCTCCGCCTGGCCACCCTGGGGGCCATGGAGCAGCTGCGGCGGTGCCTGGGCGCCGGCGTGCCCTGCCGCACCTGGCATCTGGACACCAGCAGCGACTGGTGGGACCGCATCGTCCTGGAGCGCTGGGGAGACCAACAGTGGACCCAGAACTTCAGGATGAGGAGGGACACCTTCCTGGAGCTCTGCGAGTGGCTCGCTCCTGCTCTGCGCAGAAGGGACACTCGCATGAGGCCCGCCATCCCCCTCCAGAAGCGTGTGTCCATCGCCCTCTGGAAGCTCTCCACGCCGGACAGCTACCGATCCGTCGGGAACCAGTTCGGCATGGGGAGATCCACCATCGGAGCGGTGCTCATGCAGGTACGGCACTCGCCAGCCACTGGGCGGGAGGCGAGGGGGGCTGCAAGGAGGGGATGGGCCGCCCCAGGGAAAACGAGGGGTCGGGGGTGGAGGAGGCAAAAGTGCCCTGCACCGGAGGGGCTGGTCTCTCCCGGCCATACTACACGCTGCCCGGGGGGGGTTGCTCCCGGGAGAGGGGCGTAGGGCACTGCCAGGGCACGAGCACTCCCAGCCACCCGGGCGCCCCACTGATTCGTGCTTTGCTGTGTCTCTCCGCAGGTGGTCAAGGCCATCAACCGGGTGCTGCTCTGCAGGGTGGTCCGCCTCGCCGACCCAGACGCCGTCACCCGGGGGTTCGGCGCCCTCGGCTTCCCCAACTATGGGGGGGCCATTGATGGGATGCACATCCCCATTCGTGCCCTGGAACACCAGGCCTCCCAGTACGTGAACCGCAAGGTGTACTTCTCCGTCCTCCTTCAGGGTGTGTGTGACCACCGGGGACAGTTCACGGACATTAATGTGGGCTGGTCCGGCAAGGCACACGATGCCAGGGTGTACCGGAACTCCTCCGTGTGCCAGAGGCTGCACGCCGGGACCTTCTTCCCCGACCGCCACATCAGGGTCGGGGACGTGGACATGCCCGTGTGCCTGGTGGGGGATGCGGCCTACCCCCTACAGCCCTGGCTCATGAAGCCCTACACGGGGCACCTCAACCCCTCCCACCAGGCCTTCAATGCGAGGCTGACCAGGGCTCGCATCGTGATAGAGGGGGCCTTCGGGCGACTGAAAGCCCAATTTAGGTGCTTCCTCACCCGCCTCGACCTCTCCGAGCACAACATCCCTCCCGTGGTGGCAGCATGTTGTGTGCTGCACAATTTGTGCAAGATGAAGGGGGAGGCTTTCCTGCCAGCTTGGATGGCTGAGGCTGACCACATGGCTGGCCAGTACACTCCGCCCCGCACCGCCGCTATCCGGGAAGCCCAGCGGGGGGCCATCCGGATCCAGGAAGCCCTGCGGGAGAGCTTCCAGTTGGAGGAGGAGGACTGAACTGTCCCTGCATGCCCCACTGGGGCCTTCTTCCACCCTCCCCGCCTTTCCCTCCCTAACCTCCCTTCCTAATGTCAAATAAAGACACCTGTTTTGGCAAAAAAAACCCTCTCTTTATTTTACATAACTGGGGTGGGGGGAGGGATGAGTGAGGGTAGGAGAGGGGAGGGGAAAACTTGGGAGGAGGGAGCTGGAAGGGGGTGGAAGGGGAGGAAGGAAAGGGAAAGGTCAGGCTTGGGGGTCCCGCTGGCTCTCCCGTCTCGCAACACTGCGGGTGCGGGTACCTCGGAGAGGAGCCGGTGTGGAGGGTGGGGCAGGAGGGACGGGGGTGCGGAGGAAGCGGGAGAGGGAGCAGGGGCAGTAGAGGGAGCAGGGGCAGCAGGGGTGGGAGGAGGAGCGAGAGCTGCGGCAGCCGCAGGAGTTGGAGCAGGAGGAGGCAGGAACTAGTCCACCAGGGTCTGGAGGTGGCCTCTGAGGGCACGGCCCTGCTCCTCCAGTGCATCCACACTCCGCTGGTGCAGCCGAAGGTAGTCCTGGACCCAGTGCTCCTGGTTGCGGAGCAGCTGCTCCATGAACCGGAGGTGCCGCCGCTGGTAGTCCTCCTGTTTTCTGGCACGCCGGCTGGCCTGGGCGTGGGTGGCTGTTGCAGGCGGGGTGGTGCACCCTGCAGTCCCAGGTGCTGCGGCTGTGGTGAAACAAGAGCAGCGGTCAGTTCTCCCTGGGGACAAGGTGGGTGAAACCCAGCCCCCCTCTGCATGACACCCAGCTGCTGCTCCATGGTGGGCAAGGCCCAGGCACACGGTCCCTGGGCACCCTCTCTCCCCCACCCCTCCGTACACATAAGGGGAGCATGATGGTACTCACAGGTGGAGGCCTCCCCGGCCTCGGACGACACAGGAGTTGTGGTCTGTGGGGGTTCCTCGGGGGTCCTGGGTCCTGGGCAAGCTCCTGGCAGGCTCCTGGCTTGTGGGGTCCTCCGGCTCCTCCTCCTCGGTGTCCAGGACGGGTCCCTCTGCCCCGGGGTCGATGACCACCCGGGGGGCATGGACGGCGTGAGCTCCCAGGATGTGGTCCAGGGCGTGAAAGTGGGGGCAGGCCTCCTGGTCGGCCCCTGGCAGGCAGGACTGCCGCAGGTCCTTTATTTTGCAGCAGACCTGCTCCCGGGTCCTCTGGTGGCCTCTGGCGGCCAGGCTGTCAGCCATGCGGCCGTAGACAGCCGCGTTCCTGTGGCTAGTGCGGAGATCGTGGACATTGGAGGCTTCCCCCGAAACCTCGATGAGGTCCACGATCTCCGCACTAGACCAAGCGGGCTCCCGCCTCTTGCAGCCCCGGGTAGGCTCCTGGGAGCCGCCAGGCTCGTCCCGGGAAGAGGGGGAGGGCTGGGTGGCATCGGGTGGCTGGCTCATCTTGTGGCAGGTGCAGGGTCTGCTGGCTGGGTGCTGGCAGCCTTGCAACTGGCACAAACTGTGTAGCCAGCCCGTGGCCCTTTAAGGGCTCCGGGGCCGGGAGGGGGGCAGACAAGTTTCCCTGGTGTTGTCCAGAGTGGCCACCAGGGCAAGCTGGGAAGGGTTAGCCTCCCACTAGTTCGAATTAAGTGGCTACACAGCCCTTAATTCGAACTAGGCGTTAGTCCTCGTAGAATGAGGTTTACCTAGTTCGAATTAAGTTCGAAGTAACGGAGCGCTAGTGTAGCGCCTATCAAAGTTAATTCGAACTAACGTCTGTTAGTTCGAATTAACTTTGTAGTGTAGACATACCCTCAGGGTGGGGAGGCCGTCTGTAAAGCCAGCTGAAGACAATCATTGTTTATTTCTCTTGTTTTATATACAGTTTCCCTAGGATGGGAAGCCTTTGTCCAATTCCCCACAGCCCTGTGGAAAAGTACAAAATTCAAGGTAGATTATTATAGCACCAGGTGTCCTAGTCACATGTCCTTGTAGGACCAAGGATAGTCCAGGCTTACAGGAAAAGCAAGACTATTCACAGATCATTGTGCCAAATACTGGGCCATTACATTGCATAAGTACTACTAATGGCCCTCACTTAGCACGTCTAGATTAGTAAACTGTGCATTCTTCATCTTTCTAATTTCAAATACAGGAATGATACATGCACACAAATAGAATATACTCATTCAGTAGTTTATAACATTTTAAAAAGATATGTTGCATGAAATATTTTGCATAAAGCGTATACGAGTTATGTCCTAGTCATACTCACATTCTTAGGCATATTTCCATAAAGAATATGGGGTGTGACATCACACCATGCACAGGACATAGCTGTGCAGGAAGCTGAAACCCTCTGTCAGAGTCAGAACTAGAACTGCAAAAGCGACAAAGTCACTTTGCTTTCCCCTGCTGGTCTGCAGTGCATTCAGCCCAGAGTCAGACCTCAGCACTCTATAAATGTAACCCTACATTCGTTCTATCTAGCAGGGACTGGGAGTGAGATAGGGACAGAATATAGGCTGCTGAAAATGGAGTTCAGTTTCATAAACCACAACAGACATTTCAGTCATCCTCTTTTCAGCTTACAACTACACTCTGCATTAAAATGGTGAGTATGGACAAATAAGATAAAAAAAGGCCTAGCTTTGCCTCACCTATTCAGAGATTCTACACATGCTAGAAGGTACATGGAGTATACCATGAACTCCAAGGACTTCAGTGGGAGACAAGGGTGATCAGCACTGTTTAGGAAGTGCTCTATTCCTTGTAAGTTCTAGGCCTTAGTGAGGAGAAATCCTAATATTAATATATAATATTAAAATATATGGAGATATAACATCTCATAGAATTAGAAGGGGCCTTGAGAGGTCATCGAGTCCAGTCCCCCGCCCTCGCAGCAGGACCAAGTACCATCCTCAGAGGCATGACCACAATTCTGTTTACTCTAGTAATAAGCAAATAAATGCTTTATTGTATAGAGTCTTTAACAATTCTGAATGGGGGAAATTCAGGATGGCTGCCATAATCATGCTGTGATTTTTAGCCTTCCATCTTGTCTGCTCAGGTTAGCTGAAAGAGTGTCAGTGAAATTATGCTGTTTTATTTTTCACATGTCCCTCAGCATTGCCTTCACCCTACTTTGTGCCATTCTCCCTTTCTCCTCTCCACATACACACATCCATGGGTGAGAGGAAATTTTGCTCGGAACATGATCTCTCCCTCCTACCAGCAGGATCTCAGTCATGTCTGCAGCCTTCGTCTCCTCTCTGAGGTGAGACAAAAGCCAACCCTCGAAATTACATTGAAAAAAAAAAAACCTGTCACTTGCATAAAAACTGCAGCTAGCCTCTGTGGGGATAGTAAAACATTCTGATAAATGAAAAGTAAACTACCCCTCTCATGGACACTGTCGTACGTATTCAAATGAATTTGAAAGAAACAAATGTGCTTACACTTTTGCAAATGAGAGACCTCTGCCTCTAAAATTATTTCCATTTTCAAGGTCAGGAAGCAAAGAGTCAGTCCACGTTCCTTTGAGACAGCATCCAATCAGTGGAAGCTGTTCCCTGGTTAGACGGCAGTTATCTGCATAGTCCTCCTTTGCTATTTGATGTGCCACTGGCTTCTTGTCACTTGACTGAGATATTTTCATCATTCTGTAGCTGACACCTTTAACATTCCATTTCGCCAGACACAGATATTCCCCTGTCTCACAGCAGCAAGTGGCTGAAAAGCGTCTAAATGAGCTCCAGTCTCTGTTTTTCATTTTTTTTGTTTCACTGGTATGTCTTAAGGCCCCCCTGAGCATTCTACCTGCCAAATAAATACATAATACTCATGGCAGGAAGATTAGACTCCCAATGAGCTATGCCCTTCATATTCACTGTGGACCAAGCTTGAAGTCTTGACTCAAGCAAACACCCAGTGAATGTGGGTGTTTTCCTGAATAAGGACTGAGTTTTTGTGGGGTTTCTTTGTGTTGTTTGTTTAAAAGTGGGGTAAGGCCTCCAAATCTGGCCCTGTCTATCAAAAAGGGAAGAGAAGTGAGTATTGCTAATATCTTACCAATTCCAAAGGGATTCCATGCTATTTCTTCCTTTGGGAACAGTCTAGTGGCCTCTGTACTTCCTCCCCTGGTCCTGGATGCAACTACATCAGACAAAGTGGGAGACAGAGTAAACAAAGCTTCATATGTTACCTCTCTGTACATAGCTGCCAGTATCCTTCATTCCTCTGTAAAATGGTATAATTCTGGAGAAGGTATAGAACAGATCCTCTGTGTGGCATGTTCCCTCCTACTGGGAAACCCTTGATCACTAAATGGTGGCTGAAGTGGGTATATTCTGGGTGCCCCCACTGGAGTGGTTACAGAACACAGGTGTATGCAGGTACCAAAGGCACCATGACCATACTGACAGTGTTGCAAGAGAAGGCTTTCCTAACACCACAGAACCTCTGCAGCTGGGCCCAGAGTTTCCAAGGCCTCACAGGCCATTAGCTTTCTCTCACCCTGTTGTGTGTATGCCCCACTTACCCTATCTTCCAGGGTGCAGAAATGCGGTCCAACAGCTCCTGGCTTCTTTCGGTACAAGAAGAGCTGATAGAAGTAGTTGTTACAAGAGACAGGAAGGACTCTGCTGGCCCATTGGATTTATAAAATGCAGGTCTTGTCTAGAGTCATTCCCAACTGACTTCATATCCCATTGCTGGGAAACTCCTCTCCCACTTGGACTATACTCTGAACACTGGTTTTCACCATTATGCTCAGCTTGAAAAATGCAAATACAGGCAGTCCCCGACTTACGCGGATCCGACTTATGTCGGATCCGCACTTATGAACGGGGCTTTTCTCGCCCCAGAGCTCACGGGCGGCGGGTCGCCACACGTTTCCTCCAGGGCGAGAAAAGCTTCTCCCGGTCTCCCTGGTCTGCTGGGGGGGGTCCAGCAAAGCCACTGGACCCCCCCCCCAGCAGACCAGGGATACCCGAGCAAAGCCGCCCAGGCGGCGGGAGTCCCGCTGCCTGGGCGGCTTTGCTCGTTTGCCCCGCTGCCTGGGCGGCTTTGCTCTGGGCAAACGAGCAAAGCCGCCCAGGTGGCGGCTTTGCTCTGGTGTCCCTGGTCTGCTGGGGGGGTTCCCCCAGCAGACCAGGGGGACAGGAGCAAAGCCTTGGAGCATGCCCGCAGCGGGACAGCCCGGGCGCGCTTGGGCTGTCCCGCTGCGGGCGTGCTCCACAGCTTTGCTCCTGTCCCCCTGGTCTGCTGGGGGGGGGGGTGTGTGTGTGCAGCTAGTGCCCCCCCCCAGCAGACCAGGCTTTTCTTGCCTACCCCTGGGGTAGAGCAGCTGGGGGCTGCCGGGTTGGTTCCGCAGCGCCGCTCCGGACCAACCCGGCAGCACCCCAGCTGCTCTGCCCCAGGCGTCCTGATTCAGCCGCTGCTGGGGAACCACCCCAGCAGACCAGGGACACCAGAGCAAAGCCACCGCCTGGTGGTCCAGTAGCGCCGAGGAGCCGCGCTACTGGAGCAACCCAGCAGCACCCCAGCTGCTCTGCCCCAGGCGTCCCCAATTCAGCCGCTGCTGAAACTGACCAGCGGCTGACTACAGGAAGCCCGAGGCAGAGTTGCTCTGCCCCAGGCTTCCTGGAATCAGCCGCTGATCAGTTTCAGCAGCAGCTGACTTGGGGACGCCTGGGTTTCTTAAGTTGAATCTGTATGTAAGTCAGAACTGGCATCCAGATTCAGCCGCTGTTGAAACTGATCAGTTTCAGCAGCGGCTGACGCCAGTTCCGACTTACATACAGATTCAACTTAAGAACAAACCTACAGTCCCTATCTTGTACGTAACCCGGGGACTGCCTGTAGTGATCTGAATTTTTTTCTTTGGGTCTAGCCAGTTCCCCTCACAAATTTAACACACAACCATGATATTTGGATTGACAGCACTGTAGCAGGAGAAAGCTTACCAGCTCCCTCTCCCCATTTTTGCTATGCTTGGTAAGTGCCTGTCTAATACAGTACTCTTTTAGTCTCAGAGGAGTAGCCTTGTTAGTCTGTATCTGCAAAAATAGCATGGAATCTCATGACATCTTAGGGTGCGTGTATACAGCACCCTTATCTCAAAATAGCTTGTTTAGAAATTTGGTGCTGTCTACCCACCGCCAAATTTCGAAATAAACAGCTATTCCGACAAGTCCCTTAATGCTCGTGCAATGAGGTTTACAGGGACATTGGAATAGCGAGCCCATTATATTTCGATAAAATGGGCTTGTTCTTAAGACGCAGAATAGCTATTTTGGGATATCCTGAAATAGCTCCGCAGTGTAGACGTAGCCTATTAGAGACTAACAGTTAATCTGTTAGTCTCTAAAATGACACGAGACTTGTCATTGTTTTACAGTGTTCTTTTAGTTAAATATCTAAACGTTTTACTTACAATGACAGTGTTTCTTAAAGATATTTAACCTGCAGTGAGGTTCCTATCCCACTAGACAACTGAGTGGCTTAGAGCATTGGTCCCTTACCTGGAAGGTAACTTTTTCAACTGAAAGGTAATGGAGCTATGTCAGTTTGCACCAACTAAGGATATGGCCCATAATCTGGAAGGCAGTTAGCCCTTTCCTGCAGACTGGTTGCATCATGGTTAAAATTCTGGCATAGCCAGACTATATATATATATAGACTATAATTAGGGTCCTGTCCACACTACAAATGTTCAGCATTTTGTAAGAAGATTCTCTGGTCGAATTTCATAAGTGTGGAGATAGCAAATGATGGCTCTGGCCCTATAGGCTATGGGGAATTTGTCCCTCAGCTTGGCTTGCCTCCCCAGACTTCTGATTGGCCTATATGTCTCCCACTTTGCTCCTCTGACTTTGCAGTATAATCATATGTAATGTTCTGTAGGTGGACACAACTCTGTCCCATCAGAATTCGTCTAAAATTCTCACCTTATTATTTAGCTAGATTTTAAATAAATGTGATGGGTAATACCAAATATGCCAACACCACAAATTGCTCCTATCAAAGGAATCGTTCCTCTCTTTTTTTTAAAAAAAATTGATACTTTTCATATCAGATGACAACTATGCTCTCTCTCTCTCTCTCTCTCTCTCTCTCTCTCTCACTCACTCACACACACACACACACACACACACACACACACACACACACACACACACAGAGTTATCCTAGCCTCCCACCTCCAGCTCTGCAGCTGGGGAGGGGGTAAGGTTTTGGGGCAAAGGGCTACTTACTCAGGCTGAAGGCAGGTAGGATGATGGCGCACTAGCCCTGCTGGCTATTCTTGGTGGTTCAGCTGCCTCCAATGGTCTCTCTGCAGTATAGCTCTCCCCTTCAGCTCTCTACCCCCGGTAGCCACTCTCTATATTGCGTCCCTGCAAACAGCAGCCCCTCCCTTTCCATGTTATGGAAAATAGTCCCATTTCCAACACTTCCCATTTTCTTGGCACAACCAAGTCCTGACCTTGGTTTAAGTTAGGATAAGAGAAAGCTGCTTACCAAATTTGATAGCCCTAGCTCTTACCCTTCAGGAGGTGTTTCTGAACAAATGGATTCGCAGAAAGACATATAGACAGATGGACTCATGGACTCACAAATCTCTAAAATATATAGAGAAATAATGGAAAAGTGAAAGGGTAGGAGGGAATTGCTGATGGTTTATCAGAAACAGAAGAAGATTGAAAAATCAAAGCTAAGGATTTTTTTTTATAAAATGTTTTATCTGGGTGACCTATATCTCAAGAATCAATTATAAAGTTTTCCTTTGAGTGGCTGGGATTCAGATGGCTTTAAAAAAATAAGAAAACACACATATCCAATGTTTTTCTTCTAGTCAGTTAAATTTGTTCTATTATCAAGAAAAAGTGATCTCTGTGTGTATTTATGTGTGTGTATCTGCAGCTTATACATTATAATAAGGTGGCATACCCACATAGCTTGTTGTTAATGTGTAAATATCCCTGGCTCACCTGAATTAAAGCTACAGGACAGTTAATGAAAGGAGAAAATAATTAACATCTTTAAAGGGCCAATTTATAACACTAAGCATTCATGAATCAAGACATGTCAGGACCTGAAAGTGTGGATCTAGAGTTTACAATGGCTTAGCATTTATCTATTGTAGCTTTTTAAACTACATACAACATTTTGAAGTACTAAAAGGATGCATTGGGAGGGAGGAGGTACACATTAAGCCCTGATCTATACTAGGGAGTTATTTGGAAATAACTCCCTGTATTTCAAAATAAGAAGAAGAGCAACCATACTACCAAGGCTGTTATTTCGAAATAGCGGATTGGTTATTTTGAACTATGTAATCCTGCTTTACTTGGGGAATAATTTTATTTTGAAATATTTTTAAATAAATCCCAAAATAACTAAGTTATTTTGAAATAATTTCCTAGTATAGACATGCCTTTAGATACTAGTTTGAGGGAATACTGATAGTTACACATTATGATTCTGAATATCATGGGCAGATCCCTGTGTGTGCGTGTCAAGCCCCATGTGTTTTCAGCAGTTCTTTGCATGAGAAAGAAGTTCCATTTGTGCAGAACCAAGACCTAACTTCTGGGCTTCATTCTGAACGAATAGTTTGCCGAGAGAGAAGCAAAAGTACACATCTGCTGTTTTTTCCTTTAAAGCAGGGAGCTAACATAGTCTAAGGAGACACAGTCTGAGATCAGTTATCTCTTCCCCTGTACTTGGCAATGTTAAAATGCATAATTGCATCAGGTTTTGTTGGGACGGCTACCCTGTGCCATTTTTCCCCATATTGTCACTTCACCAGTACAACTAGACCAGCTCTAATTCTGAGTTAGAATAACAAATGTTTTAACAGTAAACCAAAACTAAGCATGTGAACATGTTCTATAAATAAAAGCTTCTGTTTTATCTTTCTATGATTTGGAAGAAGTTCTGTCAGTCAGGATTCTTGAGAATTTGGAAAAACAGTTGGTACTTGTGAAAATGCTCAAAAATTCCCTGAATGTTACATGAATTTTTGCATCAAGGACTAACTATCTAAGAATTCCTTCTCAGTTCACAGTCAATAGATTTCAAGAACAGAAGGGGCAATTGTGGTAGAACATCCCCACAATAATTCCTAGACCATATCTTTAGAAAAATATCCAATCTTGATGTTTCAATCACTGAATTTTAAAATCTTGCTAACTGTCCCAGAAAACCTCATTTCCTGTGTGAATTTATCTAGCTTCAGCTTCTAGCCATTGCATTGGTATACATAGTTTTGCTAAATTAAAGAGCCCATTATTAAATGTTGTTCCCTGTATAGGTACTTATACACTGTAACCAAGTCATCATTTTGTGTCACTGCACCCCCCAGATTTTTAAAGGAAATGTGTTTTTGAATATGAATATGCATAACTCAAATATGCTTGATGCAAATTGGGACTAGATCCTACCATTCAAGGGCCTGTAATTCCCTGAATGTGTATATTCTGTTTGTGTGCACGTATCATTCTTCTATGTGAAGTTAGAAATACAAAGCGTAAACCTGTTTATTAATCTAGGTCTTTTAGTGAAAGCCGTTAATGGTATTCGATGAGCTTAAAGGCCTGGTGATCAAGGCAATGATCTGTGAATAGTCTTATTTTTCCTGTAAACTTGGATTATGATTATGTAACCACCACCAGGTGGATTTGAACCTGGGACCTCAGTATAGGAGCCTCTACCCTCTGAGCTAAAAGCCACCTGCCTCTCAGCCTGTGCTGTAGAGATCTCTTGATCTTAGCTGTTGCTGTGGTCTAAGTGACACTTACATAGCTCAGTAACTACAGTAGGTGTGTGGGTTACAATTAGTCCTACAGAGTCAGGTGACCATGCCACCTGTTGCCGGAATCCATCTTGAATTATGTATTTTTCCACATGTGTTGAGGAAATGAAACAAAAACTTCCCATCATGGGGAAATTCTGTTTAAGGAATGAGAAGCAAACAATGAGGCTACGTCTACACTGGCGCGTTCTCACGCAAAAACTCTTTTGCGGAAGAGTTCTTGTGCAAAAACTCTTCCAGAAGAGAGTGTCTACATTGGCATGTGCTTTTGCACAAGAGATGTGCTTTTGCACAAGAGCATCCTTTCCAGTGTAGCTGCTCTCTTGAGCAAGAAAGCTCTGATGGCCATTTTAACCATAGGGCTTTCTTGCGCAAGATATTCATGTTACCTGTCTACACTGGCCTCTTGCGCAAGAACAGTTGCTCAAAAGGGCTTATTCCTGAGCAGGAGCATCAGAGTTCTTGTACAAGAAGCCCTGATTTCATACATTAGAACGTCAGTGTACTTGCACAAGAACTCGTGGCCAGTGTAGGCAGGCAACAAGTTTTTGCGCAAGAGCAGCCGCTTTAGCGCAAGATCATGCCAATGTAGACGTAGCCTGAGGGTCTTCATCTAGCTTCACATACTGCTTCCCACCCTGAGAGGACACAAGAAAAGACCTGAGAACAAAAGAACTCTAACAATGGGGGAGAAGCTGCTAGACCCAGATCAGGAAAAAGATTACCTCTGGCCTGAGAAGAACTTTATCTGAAATAAACATTAGGGTAAGAAATTGTGATTTGTAACAATTTCTCTTAGTGTATTAGGCTCAGTTGACATATTTTGTTTTACTTTAGTGGAGTAACTTGTTTTGTTCTGTCTCTCATCACTTGCAATCACTTAAATCCTACTTTTCATGCTTAATAACATCACTTTTCTTATTAAACAAACAAAATTAATTAACTAATTAATTAAAATAATTGTTACGGGGGGAGGGGGGAATAGCTTTCCATATATCTCTTTCATTGATAAAAGGAGTGAACTTTATGTTCTGAGCCGGCTCTGTGTAAAGCTTTTATGGAGTAAGATGGATTTATTTGGAGTTTTGGTCCCAGTGGGACTGTGCACCTGAGTGCTATCAAGTTCCTGTAACTGAGCCCTCCCACAGCTGAGCTGTTTTCAGTGTCAGTGTTACTCTGCTTGGGAGCTCATACCCCAACTCAGTGCTAGGGGAGACCAAAGCCCAGGAGGACAGGGTAATGTACGGCACCCCAGAGGGCAGGTAGGTGGGCTTAGTGCAGTGGTCCCCAACACGGTGCCCACGGGCCCCATGGCGCCCGCCAGGGCATTTATGTGCGCCCGCCTAGCGCTGCCCCACTCGCACTGCTGCCGCGCCGCTTGTTGTTGTTGATTTCAGCCCCTCCCCCCATCTATCCCCTTCCCTCCGGCCTCTTATCTAATCAGCGCCAGGAGAGCTCGGGAGACCTTCCGCCTGCTCCACGAGGAGCTTGGACCCTGGCGCAGGCAGCGCCCCACCCAGCGCTCTGCCTCGCTCCTGCTCCCAGGTGTTTGCCCGGGGCTGCCTGCCAGCTGCACTACCACGCCAGCCCCTCCGCACTTCCGCAGCACCCCTGGGAGCTGCTGGCCGCAGAATCCCTTGCAGCGGCTGCAGGCGAGCCCTGGCCTGGTGGCTCCTCTCTCTCCTCTTGCAGGGGAGGGACGCCTGTGGCGCCCTGCTTCACATCGGGGAAAGGTGTGTACAGCTGCAGAGAAAGGGAAGTAGGGGGACCCATGACACTTTCACCCCTCCCCCAGAGTGCTCCGACATTTCCACGCGTGCTGTGGGGAGGGGACACAAGGATTTGGTGGGGAGAGGGAAAGGAGATGGAATTCGGTCAGTGGGGGGAGGTGGGAGAGGGGAGAAAACTGGGTCTGGTCGGGATCGGGTTTGGCTGGGAGGGAAGAGGGTACAGGGTGGATCAGGTGGGGGAGACTAGAGAGGTGGACTGGGTCCAGTCACTGAAGGGTCGGGTTTGCCTGGGAGGGGAGAGAAGGTGGAAATTGGGTTCCGTGAGTGCATGGGAGGGGAGTTGGGATGTGTGTGGACAGGGATGTGTATGGAGGGGAGACAGGACGTAGGCTGGGTTTGGCCGGAGAGTGTGGTGGGAGTCAAAGAGAAAGGGGCGCTTTCCTCCTCAGTGCCTGTCCTGGGGGGGCAGCCAAAAAAATGTTTTGCTTGGGGCAGCAAAACACCTACAGCCGGCTCTGGCCCCACCCCCCGAGTGCACGGCCTATGCGCAGCCCCTCCCCCGGGTGGCCCCACCCCCAGGCGGCCCAGACCCCGCCTCCGGGTGGCCCAGCAGCCCCGCGCGGTGCCCACCACCCGCAAAGGTTGGGGACCACTGGCTTAGTGGGTAATCAGTCCATCTGGTGACCATCTCAAGGGGATTTCTGTGACCCAACTCTTCACACCTTTAACCTCCTTGATCAAATTAAATCAATAAACTCAAAGAGTTGAATCTCTAAGGTATATTTCTAATTCTTTAACCTTTCTTGTGGCTGAATCCTCTCCAGTTTATCAGCATAATTCTTGAAGTGTGGACACCAGAACTAGAGACAGTATTCCAACAGCAGATAATTTCTCTAATCCTACTCAAAATGCCCATTTATTGTCTAAAGATTGCATTAGCCCTTTTCATCACAGCCTCACACAGGGAGCTCATTCTCAGGTGATTATCCACCAAAATCCCTCAAATATTAATCAATCAGTTTCCTATTCTAGAATGCCCCTTCATGTAAGTATGGTTGACATTATGTTCCTAGATATTTACACTTAGCCATATTAAAACTCATATTGTTTGCTTGTGTATAGCTTACCAGGCAATCCAAATCACTCGGTACCTGTGACCTATATTCTTCATTATTTACTACTTCCCAAATTTTTAAACTTTGCAAACTTTATCAATGATTTTCTATTTTATTCGAAATCGTTTATAAAAATGCTAAACAGCCCTAGGTCAAAGAACTCATCTTTGGAGGATCCCAGTGGGAATGCACCCATTTGATGATTGCCCATGTACAATTACATTTTTTAGACCAATCAGTTGTATAATATATGCCATGCTCATTTTATATCTTTCTATCTTTTACATTAAAATGTCTTACAGAATTCTTAAGTATGCTTCATCGACATGTTTGCCATTATCCACCAAACTTGTAATCTCATTTTTAAAATTATCAGTTTGACAGGATCTTTTTTCCAGAAACCTGTTTTAATTATATTACCTGCCTCTACTATTTTATTAATAGGGTAAGCCACTAAATTATCTTGCACGGGATCAATGTCATAATGAGAAGTCTAGATTAACTAGGTCATTCCATGCACCCTTTTAAATGTTGACACAATATTTGATCTCTCCCAGTTCTCTGAAACTTCTCTGGTGTTCCAAGAGATATCCAAAATCAACATTCATGGCCCAGTGAGCTCCTCAACCAGTTCTGTTAAAAATCTTGGATGGAAGTTATTTGGACTTACCTTATTTTAAAAGTACTGACTTGAGCAGCTGCTCTTTCCATTTCTCTAGTGTCTCAGGAGAATGTTAAAGTGTTAGCATATGACATGACTAATCTGTTTTCCCCAAATATTGAACAAATACTTATTGAACACATCTGCCTTTTCTGCATTATTATTGATTATTCTACTATTTCCATGTAGTAATAGGCTGGTTCTATTCTTAGGATTAATTTTATTCCTAATACAACTTTTTCAAAGAATTATGTTTATTGTCTTTAACTCTACTGGCCACACATTTCTCCTTATGTCCTTTTGCTTCTCTTATATTTTTCACGCCCTTTAGTTCTTTGATTAATTTTTTTTCTCAACATCTCCATTTTGTCCTGAATGCTCATATTATCCCTCTTTTTACCCTTCCCTTTTGAATTATAGCTACAACAATACACATACACACAAATTATCAAGAGGATTTATAGGAAAATCAAGAATATTTATACTTGATTTGTCCCAAAGTCACATTAGCCTGAAGTAAATGCTTTTTACATGTTCCACCACTTAGTGTGGTTCTGAATTTGATTAGAATTTAGGACCTATCCAAAGGGACACCATTTGCTTTCACTTTCAAGGTGCTCTCAGAATGGCATTCATATTTATCTGTGGACTGTAAATTTGGTCTACAAATTTGCCCTTCTCTGCAATGTGGCTTGGGGCTGATAAACACAATCAAGCTTATACTCAGCATATAGGGTTTATCATGATGTGCACCGTATATTGTACCCCTTCCACAAGGTCATCAAGCAAATTAGGGTTTATGACAGCATTGCCAAGGTTGTCAGATACATGTATGTGTTCACACAAAGTTTACTCAGGTTTGTGGTGTGTCAGCAGATTCATTTATTTTCTCTGCTCTTTAACAACATGACTCTCTTCCATGTCTCCCGCAACATCCACTGGGTTCTGCAAGCCTCAACTCCCCAAACTGGAAGACAGCATGTGACAGTGAACAATAATGATGATGGATGCAAGCAATAGAAAATAATTCAACTCATTCTCCCAGAGACGTAGGGATTCTGCAATGCAAATAGCCATTTAAGAAAATAATCTTTCTATTGCTAAAGAAAGTAGGCATGACTTGCAGTACATATTAGGGATGTTATCTATCGGTTATTTTACGAGTCAAGTAGTTGATGGAATTTCCATCGACTAGTCGATAGGCACTTCCACATTCCTCCTTTGCTGCTGGGGCTCTTGTACATTTCAAAGGAGGAATGCAGAACTCCACATGCAGCCCAGGGCCAGTGGGAAATCCTGCTGACTCCAGGCTGCACAAGGGCGTGCCAGCTTTGAAGTGTACAAGAGTCCGCAGGAGGAGCTCTTCTGCATTTCAAAGAGGAAGCACCCTCATGGAGCCTGGGGTCAGCAGGGGACTCCACAGCTGACAGCAGATTCTGTGCGGTCAGTGCAGTTAGTCCTGATTTCTACTGGTATAACTGAGAGAGGAACTGAAACCTATAACTGCATTTTACAGCCAAATCGTCCTCTCAGGCACATCTATATTTAACTTCCATTGACAGTATGTAGTGAGGATTCTTAAAGTGGAAAGCTTTGAAAAGTGGTATTGATTTATTTCCCTCCTGTTGTTTATAAAGTATATTAAATTCTGGTCCTCTTAAACAGCCTTTTGAGGTACAAAAATAGCAGCCATGCTCAAACTCATTCCAGTGGGGGAAAAAAATCCTAGTCAGGCGGGGTAGAATATTGTGAAATTCTGTATATATAAGTGTCTTGCAGAAAAACACGTCTTTGCCATCGCTGGTCAGTTTGGAAGTGTCTGCTGAGGGGTGGTATTAAAATTGCAAGTGATGTGGAAAAAGTGAGCAAGGACATGTTAAAAAGTCCGAGGGGTAGCCATGTTAGCCTGTACCTTTAAAAACAATGAGTAGTACTGTGGCACACTCAGGGTGTCCCTAAACCCTGATTGCTAGAAATGGGACTAAATGAATCACTGGATAATTGCCTTGTTCTGTTCATTCCCTTGGAAGCATCTGGCACCAGTCACTGTCAGAAGACAGGATACTGAGCTAGATGGACCATTGATCTAACCTAGTATGGCCGTTCTTATGAGTCATCACAGTTTGGATGACAGTTTAAATACTAAACCCGGCTAATAGTACAAAAATGGGTTTCCATATATTCACTCACATCTTTAACTTATTTTGAAAGTCTGTCAATTTCCCACTGACACTTTAGTGTATGAGTTTTCTGGTGGAAATGTTGGTAGAAGTGATATTAATCACATTGGAAAGTCTATGGACACTTAATTCAAAACCAGACATCCACAGTTGTACCCTAACTATAAGAACTAGTCATCAAATCAGGAAGCTGAAACATATACCACTTGCATTTTGATTTTTCACTACTTGCCAATGAAGAGGTACAGAGAAGAATTCTTAATGAAATTCAACCAATTATTTTCCAATATTGTGAAATTCTTCCCAGCACAAGTGTTATGCACTTTCAGTCCAATTTATATCATATTCTGAGGACTTACATGGGACTGACAGGGGTGCATGAGTGTCCACTGGCCTTCTGTACATAGGTGGATTTCACCCATAAATACATTTTCAAAAGTGGCAGCTGCTCATCAGTAATTAACAAACATAAGGAGGCAAAATTCATTTAATAAATTATTTGGCATGGATTATACACCAAATTCCCATAAATATCCTTTCTGAAATATCCATTACTTTTCAAATGACGATAATGGAATTACTACATGCAGAGATTAAACCCTCCTGATTGTATATTCCTGTTTGCAGAACACAGACCAGATCCAAACACTTGTGACTGTGATAACTTTATTATTGAATGAGACTACAGGCAGTCCCCGACTTACGTGGATCCGACTTATGTCGGATCCCTAGATACGAACGGGGTGAGGCAACTCCCGCACATGCGCAGCAGCATTCCCGGGGCTCGCTCACCTGGGTCCTAGGATCCTCCTTCTCCTCGGGCCGGCTCCGACTGGGGTCCCGCAGAGCTGCCGGGCAGAGGAAAAGTGCCTCCCCACGCCTGCTGCCCCCCCCCCCCCCCCCCCCCCCCCCCCCCCCCGCGGCCTCGCCGCCTGCACGCCCTCCCCCACCCCCCTGCCAGCAACAGGCTGCCCCCTCCCCTTAGCAACAGGCTGCCGAACAGCAGACAAAAGCAGCCTCTCCGCCCCTCCTCCCCCTATACATGCTGGGCTCCCTGGGCAAACAAAGACTCCACCAAAACAAACAAAGTGCTGGCCTCATTGTGTTAGCAAAAAAAGGACCCTCCTCCTAGAACCCTGGGTGGTGTGTGGAAATAAAGCTATTAGCTCAAAGCATGGTGCAGAGCTGTTTGGTATTTGATGAGTTACTCCTTTAGTCCTGAGTTTGTCACAGGGACAGAAATAGATGTGAAATCTTCTGAACAGGGGAACAGACAGCAAAACAAACATTAGAGGGGAGTTAACCTTTCCCTATGCTATCCAAAACTAAAAAAAATGTTTGGCTAGAGTTTCCCCTACAATATGTACCAGTTCCAACTTACATACAAATTCAACTTAAGAACAAACCTACAGTCCCTATCTTGTACGTAACCCGGGGACTGCCTGTACTCATGTGAGAAAAGTGGGTGTTTACAGCAACAAGTCCCATATTTGCAAAATATTACATTTTTTTGTTTTTCTTCTCCTACTGAACTTAAATTGTAATATGAATCAGTTGTATTGGAGTCATACTGTGTATGTTTATTTACACTCATGAATCTACAACTTAGTACAGCAAGCCAGCAAACAAAGCAAACTGGAAAAGTACATTTCTTAAGCAATAAGACACTCTAGCATTGGTTTTCTGCACAATTACTGCACGTCCCAAGCACTATGGTAAGGCAAAGTCAAAGGCTGGGAGACTCAGCCATTTGATAAATGCTTTCAATATCCACTTTATTGCTACTGTGAAATCAAAATTGAGGGGTGAAGAAGAAATAATACCTGCGCATTATTAGTAATTATTACTGTCTACTTTACATGGCTCTATCATCGTCCTTTTATGGATCTCAACGAGCTTTACAAACCTGATTTACACCACCTTTAGTCCTAAGATTCTCTTGAGTTAAGGGCCCACTGAAGTAAATAGATTATCTTTTAATGAAATCTATGACTTCTATACATAGTAACTACATTTGACAGAGGGAAAAACTAAAGCACCAAAAGGTCTCTTCTTGCCCAAGATCACACAAAATAACTAGCAGGTCTGGGAAACTTCTTGATTTCCAGGCCTGTGCTTGAATCTATGTATATCATTTTCTCTCTCCAAGTATGTAGCCTAGGAAAATGTGATATTTAAAAACACTCTAATATACATGCTGACCTGCTTCTTTGACTCCACAACCAACACCTCTATACAAGTGTTAACCTGTGCATACTAGGGTTTAAAAGTTTATTAGTTAAAATAATTAACACATTTTTAAATATAACCTCTTTTCCTATATTAGACATGCTTTCTTGCTAAATTGGTTACTAACTGCGGACACTATAAGCATCTAGAGTTCTTCCCACCTAGTTTTAAAACTCCTTTCAAATTAAAAATGTGTTAGATATAAAACACTATAAAATGACTGTAGAGATTTTGCTCATTTAAAAAAAAAGACAATGGAAAATTTCTGCTTAACTAGATAGAGTACTAGATGATTATTTATGTCCAATAACAAAAGGCCTAAAAATCTGTTTTTTTACTTTAACTGTACCTTTAGTGCAATTCGCACACTATGAAATATTAACATGCATAACACAAAGAGTTTCCTGCAAAAAGTTAACATCCCATTTCTCAGACATCACATACTTTTCCTCTCTACATAAGTAGCATATCTCCAAAATGGGCAGTTATGCAATGCACGCACCACTTTCCCTATGATTACACTATACAGGTCGTTCTCGCTATAAGTTCAAGATACATTCCAAAAAACTTGGACATATAGCAAAACAGCTTAGAGTGGGGAATTTTTTCCCACATCTGACTTCCGTTTGCTCAGATTGGGAGGGTTTTTTGCACAACTTAACAGCAAGGAATCAGAGGACTTATAGCAGGCATGTCCAAAGTCCGGCCCGCGGGCCAATTGCGGCCCGTGTTCCGGTTTAATACGGCCCCACAGGTAATTTGGCAATATCTATCTTTTATGGCCCCCAACGAATCCATATGTATTGAGATGAATACATTGTAAAATCTCAGTTAATGTCAGTTGGTCTAAATCAGTTATAAATATATTTGGACACAACATGTATACTTGGTGTTATGTTCCTGTTCATATTTTTTGAACTTAAAAGTTGACAGACAACCTTTATTACCAATAATATGTAATGTACTTTACAATGTTCCTGACATAACTATCAGCTTCCTGGATTTTTTTTTCATCTGGCCTTCAGATATGAAAGGCAGAGTGATTTAACACCTGTTTAGATTTGTCATCCATGTGACGAAATGAAAAGTATGCTGTTTGCAATAAACTTTGCATAAAATAGTTAATTTGCATTCAATTTTAATGGTTCAAAGAATGTCAGGCAAAATGGTCGGCCCTCACGCTTGTTCACTTCATCAAATCTGGCCCTCTTTGAAAAAAGTTTGGACACCCCTGACTTATAGGAACTGATGCATTATAAGAGTCAATGACTTCAGTGTGGAACGGATGTATACTGGGACGACTTATAGCAGGATCGCCCTGTAATACAAAACCTAAACTGACTTCCTATTTCTTCATGGGGAAAATAACACTGCATACAGCTGACCACATGGATGTTTACCACACATGGTTGATATTGCTGAGGATTATTAAACTGCAATAATTAAATGTGTATTTTAATAATTTTTCCCACTTGCCAGTGACCAAAATATCTTCATATAGACCCTTCAGCAGAACTTTCCATTTTTCTTCTCTTTTTTTAAAAAAAAAAAAAAAGCAATGTATTGTTCTGCAGGCAGTTCCCGATAAGCTAAATCAGTAAGCAGACTTTCATGTGTTGCTAGTAGAGTAGGCAATGAATTGCCGTTAACTTAAGTAATTAATGCAAAACAAATTAACTATATTTTAAAATTGTAGCAATTTATCACAGTTTTAATTGCACTGTTAAACTATAATAGAATACCAATTTAAATTGGTATTCTAGACATTTATGGGTGGCTTTCTACGTTTGCAATATTGATTTCAATTACAACACAATACAAAGTGGTCACTTTATTTTTATTACAAATATTTGCACCATAAAAGAAACAAAATAAATTATATTTTTTAAGTCACCTAACACAAGTACTGTGATGCAGTTTTTTTATTGTGAAAGTGCAACTTACAAATGTAGAACTATTTATTTACATATCTACACTAAAAAATAAGATAATGTAAAACTTTACTGCCTACAATCAATCCACTCAGTCCTATTTCTTTTTCAGCCAATTGACAAGACAAACAATTGTTTACATGTAGAGGAGATAATGCCTCCCACTTCTTATTTACAGTTTCCTGAAAGTGAAAATAGATATTTGCATAGTACTGTTGGAAATACCTTGCAGGGATGGCTACATGCCAGATGCTAAACATTTGTATGCCCTTTATACTTTTACTTCCATTACAGAAGACATGTTTCCATGATGAATTTAAATTGGTATTCTTATTGTTTAACAGTGCAATTAAAATAGAGATTAAGTGTGAATATTTTTAATCATGTGATTAATTGTGATAATTTCTTAATTGTTTGACTGCCCTGTTTGCTAGTACTTGTAGTATATTGTGTTAATGAAATAAACCCAGGAGTTCAAACAAGAGTGTGCATGTAATTATGAAGGACTGTTTAAAACCCACCCTTTTCAGTCAAAGGCTGCCTTATTTTGGGATATTTGAGCACAAGTCCATTAAGATGCCTGTCCTCATGTGTCATGTTAAGTGACAGTGGTGTCCCACTACAACTGCATATTTGAAAAGTGTTTGTTTCTTGCTCCTCTGACACAGCCAATATATTGTCCAACCTTGGGACCTGTTCTACAGTCCACTGAGCACAATGGGCTGTAGGTTAGGTCCATGAAGAGCTAAGCTCAGAATTGAGCCTGAAATGAGAGAGGCCAGACTTTTTTTCTACTTCTGTCACTTTAAAAAGGAGCGTGATGGCAAATCCCACAGAAATAAGATGGAATAATTTTAGGCAGGTATTCTAAAAGGCAAAATATTAGTTTTCCAGTGATTAGTTTTAGTGACTTATTGTAGCAACAGAACAATACTTGGTCTCTGGGTGGGAGAGAAATCGGGATAGTCTTCAACACATTCTTTGAGATGTGCAAGTCAGAGATAACTAAGAACACTGTTGTGCCTTTTAGGTGATCCAGTCATAGGCTGCTGATCCTAGCAGTGTTTTATGTCCTTGGTGAGCATTTCCATGTTTAAAAGTCTCAGGGGGTAGTCGTGTTAGTCTGTAACTAAAAAAAACTTAAAAAACAACAATGGTCCTGTAGCACCTTAGAGACTAACAAAAGTATATAAATAGGCATTGACTCTTAATAACTCCCAAGAATTTACTGCTTAGCTCAGGCATGTCCAAAGTCCGGCCCGGGGGCCAATTGCGGCCCGCGTTCCAGTTTAATACGGCCCCACAGGTAATTTGGCAATATCTATCTTTTATGGCCCCCAACGAATCCATATGTATTGAGATGAATACATTGTAAAATCTCAGTTAATGTCAGTTGGTCTAAATCAGTTATAAATATATTTGGACACAACATGTATACTTGGTGTTATGTTCCTGTTCATATTTTTTGAACTTAAAAGTTGACAGACAACTGTCAACCAATAATATGTAATGTACTTTACAATGTTCCTGACATATATTTCAGCTTCCTGGATTTTTTTTCATCTGGCCTTCAGATATGAAAGGCAGAGTGATTTAACACCTGTTTAGGTTTGTCATCCATGTGACGAAATGAAAAGTATGCCGTTTGCAATAAACTTTGCATAAAATAGTTAATTTGCATTTAATTTTAATGGTTCAAAGAATGTCAGTTAAAATGGTCGGCCCTCACGCATGTTCACTTCATCAAATCTGGCCCTCTTTGAAAAAAGTTTGGGCACCCCTGCCTTAGCTGGAACTACTGTGTTGCCTTCCTGCTTGTCTCTCTCCCCCCGCCCACCACCATCACCACACACATGCTTTGGCTTTACACTAATATATGTGTAACCCTTCTGCTGGTAGCAGTCAGCAGCCAGAAGGGCCGAGTTTAATATCTAGGGGGCTCTTTCAGCAGTGTAACCAAACTGGCTTGAGCCCCCACCCAGTAAACTGGGAAAATTCCAACCTACCTGTTGGGCACCTTTAGAGGCAATTTTTCTCCTATCACGAGCACTAAGTCTGTGCTGGAAACAGTTTGTTTAACAGTAATCTAGCATCAACCTACTACAGGTACACACATAAACAAAGAAAACCCATAAGCAAGACACCATCCCCAGAGTCCACAGAGCAGAGTCTTTTGCTTAAAGATCTTTAGTCCAACCCCAACTCATATAATGTGCTTTCCCCCCACTTCGAACATTCCACTCATGGGTCTGTCCAGTCAGTGCAGACCCAGAGTGCATAGGTACTTCATCATGACATCTTGTTGTGCATGTGGCAATGCCACCTACTTATTGTTCCCGCTGGCCACTTGCTGGCTGCTCCCACTGGCTGCTATTCCCACTGGCCACCCCGCCAGCCACCTGTTGCTTCTCTCTCCAGCCATTGCTGCAGCTCCCACCAACCCCCTCTCCCACCAGCCACTGTTCCTGCCGGCCACTGTCCTTGTGATTGAGTTGGCTCTGGGCCAAATCTAGTGATTTCAGTTTCTCGGTGATTTTAGCTCTTAGCCCAAAGCATAGTCCAGCCAAAAGATTCCAGTATCCACTAGAATAAAATTTTAAAATAATAGAGACTCTGTGAGGAGTTTTAATTTTAGTTGTGTCATTAGAAGTGGGGGAGAGAAACAGGTTGAACCAGTATTACAGCTCACTACTGGAGGGCATGCAGCCTGCTGGTTCAGAGCTCTGTCCTTCCCCCCCAGTTGACTTCACGGAGTTTGTAAGAGGAAGCCTTGTCCATGCAAGATTCTTTATCCTGACAGTTTCTCTCCTTTGAACTGTCTGACTTTTCTGCATTCCCAATATCTGCAAGAATTTGTGGTCATATCTTATGATTCCTGCATTTAGGGTTAACACAGTTTGTGACCCCACAACAGCCAACTTGGTTACAATGGGCAAAACATCATTCTAACAATTGAATATCTAGCAGGCCTAAGCAAACTGAGTGACCTGTATTTACATAAACACACCCAAGATGTCTTTCCCATTACTCCTGGCTGTAATGGAAGTACTGATTCCATGCTTACATATGCATATGGTAAACATTTCAGTAATCCACAGCAGTCATACAGCTAACAATCCCAGTAAGTAGGGAACCTATCCTAAGTCATAACAGACAAATGAACATGGAGCTTATCTGTCAAAGTCCCACTTTCAAAAATGCTTATGCCACTTAGATGTCCTACTGAACATCAAAGCCCAAACAGTCTTATACCTCTCTCATTCCTTGTAGCTTTGGTCCTTCTCCTCCTCTTCCATCTGCCACATCAGTCTGGAGTCCTCTTTCTCCTACCACAGGCTCAGTCTTTAGTCCATCTTTTCTGTTGCAGCCTCAGTTTTAGAGCTCCTTTTCCAACACATCCTTGGCGTCATCCTTTTTCTGCAACTCCTTCCCTTCCAAAGAGACTTCCTGCTTCTGAGAGTCATTCTCTCCTTTTCCTAGATTGTCTGAAGTCCTGTCTCCCTCCTCACCACTCACTGCATCTTAAGAATAATCTTTTTCTTTATATCAGTTTCTATCACTTAGAGCATGTTAGGCCTTCTGCGTTCCTTCTATTGACCTCTGAATGCACCTTTGAGAAGGTCCATTCATGTGGTACACAGAATAAGGAAGATCTCAGTGTGCCCAGGGTTTTAATTATGGCTGAAGAGCTTGGTACAGAATGAAAGAGTAAAAATGATGGCTTCAAAATGCAGGAATATTGCCAGTTTGGAGTTGAGGAAGTTGTTTGGTACTGGTCTTAATTGCTGACAAAACACTATGCCCATAGCCCTCCATTCTGAAAAGATTTTAAAGTTAGATAGACCGTTCCTGCTTTTAGCACCTGAGAACAAAGAAGAAAAGTTGAAACCCACAACTTTGGGCTAACACAACTCTTTTGTTTAACTACCTTAATGTAGGCTGGGCTGGGGAGGAGAAGACGGTTCAGTGACTGGCAAGGGAACTGAAGATCCCCCTAATGGAAGACATAGCACCAAACATGGTCCCACAGACTGCTTTAGAGTTTCCTTTTGTTGTGGTCACATGAACTCAGCAGCCTAGCTCCCCAGCTGCTATAAAACAGCACAGCACTTGGGCTTCAATGGATCAATAACCATTTGCATCAGCTGACCATCTAGCCATGCATTTTTAAATAGGTGATCTTGGCTGTAACCTGGGAGTTAGGGTTAGTGTTCTGTTAATATCTCTTAACAGAAAATCGAGGAAAAGGCACTTTACCTTGGTGACCAGGTTACAGGGCAGAGAAGCAGCTGGCTGAGTGTGTTACCTCTCTGGCATCAGGCGACCAGGGAGAAATCATAGCCAACCTAAACCTTGATCTGCAGCACTAAGTATTTATTCTGGGTTATTACCCTACTTAGATATATTCTGGCTAGCATGTTGGTTTTACCTGCACAGTGCAATCACCTTGGCTTTTTGGTTAGCCTTAAATATTTGTTTATAAAAATGTTCTCCATCAAACTGGCATTTGGTAGCTGTTTTGGTGGTAACCATACTGGGTAAAAAACCTATCAGAGAGAGGTATAATTCTGCTTTGAGGCTTGGCCTACACTAAAAATAAGTTGACCCAACTGTGTGTGGTGGGGGGTGGTGAAAAATCCACACCCTTGAGGGTACATTTACACAGCAGCGTTATTTCAGGATAACTGACATTATTTCGAAATAACAAAGTTGCGTGTCTACACAGCAAGCCATTATTTTGAAATAATGTCAAGCTGGAGGACTTCTTACTCCAAATCCTGTAATCCTCATTTCATGAGGAGTAAGGGAAGTTGAAGGAGGAGTGTTCTTCCTTCGACTTCCTGCTGTGTAGACAGCTCCAAAAGCCAAATTAAGCTATTTCAATTTCAGCTACGCAATTGACATAGCTGAAGTTATGTATCTTAATTTGACTTTTGCCCTCCACTGTAGATGTGCCCTGAGCAATGTAGTTAAGCCAAGTACAGACAGCATGAGGTCAGTGGAAGCATTCTTTCATCAACCTAGCTATTGCCTCTGCACTCTAGAGCAGTGGTGCTCAACCTTTTTTAATTCACAACCCCCAGGTCTGGGAATTTTGGTAGAGAAAAAAAAACAGGAAAATTTTGGTTGAGCAAAAAAAAGGCACTGGGAACATTTTGTTGTGACCCCTTTAATTTAAACTGCAGGGCCACTCCCCTCACCACTGTCGGGCGCCGAGCCAGGAAAACAAAATGGCAGCCAGCCCAGTGCTCTGACCCCCCCCCCCAGGAAGACAGCCACGACCCCCAACCCATAGGTTGCTCACTACTGCTCTAGAGATCTGGGAGGTGAATAATCTATGCTGATGGCAGAACTCCCTTTTCCCTCTTTCAAGTGTAGATACTGTCTCAGATGTTAATAGTAAGGATAGCAGCTGGAAATTAAGTTCATAGAGGAAGATGGGACTAACGGGCAGCCACAGAGGTTGGAGTCACTGGGCATGGGATTAAGTTGTGGGAGGTAGGTAAATATATTTCAGACTAGAAACAGAAACCTTTAAGGAGTTCCCTGCTCACTCACTAGTTCTGGCTACCTCTAGGAACAGAGCAATTTCCATCCCCAATTATCTGCCCCTGTAATCACCATAATGGAATTGCATAGTAGTGTCAGATCAAGTACTTCGGTTTAATCTGCCCTCTGTTTTGCTGTGCATGCTTAATCAGCAAATTTAGACAACAAAACGAAACACCGAGCTGTACCTTGTGCAGAGGGCACCTTGTGTTCTGTCAGCTTGACTGTATTCCTGTCACGCTGCTCTGCCTTGGCCTCCTGCTCCTCGTTTTGCTCCTCCAACAATGTATTTCCTCCTGGCTACCGCTCACATGCGCACACACAACTTACTCAGTGGTCAGTTCACAATGATGGAGTCCATTCCTCAAAGAAACCCCTGATTTAGCTGTTCTCTAATGCCTACTTGTTATCATAGCAATATTGCTCCGTTTTAATTTACCTTATCTCTGCACTGTTTAGTGTCTCGCTCGATGCCCAGTTCAGTGAGCCCCCAACAACACCTCAAAGGTAATCCCAAGAATATGCGTGTACTAGTAAGCTTTCCTGGGATTGACTCATTGCGCCATATTGCTCTTTGGGGCTTCTGTCAGGCTTTTAGTTCCGTCATTATCTTTGCTGCAGCAGGCACTGTTACTAGGTCTAGACGATGCTGAAGTTTCGAAAGAGGATATGCAAACTCCATGGGAATTTGCATATCTTCTTCTGATCTCACTTTCGAATGCAGAACTTTCAAAAGTGAAAGTAGTCAGGACGCGGTTTTTTTGGCATCCACCCCCCTTTTTCGAAAAGCTGCGTAAACCTCATTTTTTGAGGAAAAGTGGCTTTTCGAAAAAGGGGAGGGTTGCCAAAAAACCCACGTCCCGACTACTTTCACTTTCAAAAGCTCTGCTTTCAAAAGTGAGATAGGAAGAAGATATGCACATTCCCATGGAATTTGCATATCTGCTTTTGAAACTTTAGTGTAGTGTAGTGTAGTGTAGTGTAGTGTAGTGTAGTGTAGTGTAGTCTAGACAAGCCCTTAGAAGAAAAGTATGGTGCCAATCCATCACAGACGTTCGACCACCTCAGACATGTAAGATGACTCTTTCACAGGTCTGGCCTTACCATGAGGCAAACTGAGGTGGCTGCCTGAGGTGCCAGAGTGTGTGGGGGAGGGACACCACTAGGACCCAGAGTGTAGAAAATGTTGTCTGCTGCTGATGCATATGTATTCTCTCTGCTCTAGATGCACAGAAATGGTGGAGTGCTGTGCTGGAGGAAGGAGGGCACAAGAGACATAACCAGGCAGGCAGAAGAAAAGGGAGTGTGGGGGCGTCATTTGAGCTCCCCGCCTCAGGTGCCAAAATGTTGTGGAGTAATGTCCCAGCACTTTCATGCAAAAATATGGGCCTGATCCTGCAGGTTTGACTCACAGGAATACTCCTTGCTCACTTGAGAGAGAGTATTGACTTCAATGTGACTATTTGCACAAATAACTACTTGCTTTGGCAGGAGTTTAATAAGTCTGGTCCTGGAGTGAGGCCCAGCTTTTCAAGCATGACTACTGACCTTGGGCTCCTCAATTTGTGGATCTCTAAAGCTGGCCAATCAGAAATGAAGTCACCCACTTTTGCAAAATCTGGCCTAAGTGACTTGCTCAAAGTCATGTAATGAGTCAATGGCAGAACTAAATTTAAACTAGCTGTTTGAGCACCTAATCCATTACTTAATCCACTGGCCCATATTGTCTTCCCTACACATCAATGCATTTTAACACCCTTTTTTAGGTTATTCATAAAATATTAATGGGCTATCCCAGAAATGTCTCCTCTGCATTACTGTTACTGCAAATGAGGAAAATGTTTGTTCTCAATCCGCACTTCGGAAAGAAAATGTTTTATCTAGCCCCTGACATTAATTTCTGAGCTCAAAAACAGGAAGAAAAATATAAACAACATGCAGCCTTACAAAAGAAAATTTGTTAACTGCTATTCTTAAATGCACCTACACAGTCTATGCACAAAAGTACCGGAGCCAATGATTCCTGAAATTCACATAATGCCAGGCCATGTATTTCAGACTTAAGATTCATGAAAAATTGATGACAACTATGCTACTGCTAGCAGTACAGTAACTTGTCTGCCCCCCTCCCGGCCCTGGAGCCCTTAAAGGGCCACAGGCTGGCTACACAGTTTGTGCCAGTTGCAAGGCTGCCAGCACCCAGCCAGCAGACCCTGCACCTGCCACAAGATGAGCCAGCCACCCGATGCCACTCGCAGAGCTCCAGGAAGGTGTCCCTCCTCATCCTGAAGTTCTGGGTCCACTGTTGGTCTCCCCAGCGCTCCAGGATGATGCGGTCCCACCAGTCGCTGCTGGTGTCTAGACGCCAGATGCAGCGGGGCACGCCGGCGCCCAGGTGCCGCTGCAACTGCGCCATGGCCCCCAGGGTGCCCAGGTGGAGAGGCAGGGGGCTAATGTGCACCAGGTGGAACCAGGCAGCCTCCAGCCATTGCTGGCAGGCTTGCAGCAGCAAGTCCATAAACTGCACCAGAAAGTGCAGGGCTAGCTCTGGCTCCATGTTGCCACCTGCGGCGGCGGCCCCGAAGGGAAGCACCGACACAGACGGGAGCAGAGAAAAACGCTTTGCTGTCCCTCGGCGAGGTAGGCAAGCAAGCGGAAAAGCTGAGAACCGGCTGTCCAGGGGGTTCCTTTAAGCACGAGCCTCAGATAACCTCAGACAGCAGCCACACAAAGCAACTACTGACCTGATGCCCTACCAGAACCGGTTTTAGCCGCCCTTAAATGCTCCCCTGCGTCCAATCAGTGTGGACGCGCTAGTTCGAATTAGCAAAATGCTAATTCGAACTAGTTTTTAGTTCTAGATGCGCTAGTTCGAATTAGCGCTGTAGTGTAGACATACCCTGAGTCAGACTAATGGAGATATCTGGCTATTTTAAGATTTCCCTGAGTTGTCACTGAACTGAGGAAGAACAAAGCTGCCACTGGCACCTTGAGGAAGCATTGGGCTCCCCAACAGCCATGTCATACTCCATGTGACAAGCAGGCTGCATATGTTGTGACTTCAGACCTCATATGGGAAAGAGACCTAGACCACCACAAGCTCTGAGATTGGCGTGGGCAGGATGGTTCCTGCTTATGGACATAAGGCAGTGGTCATCAACCAGTAGATCGTGAACTACCAGTAGATCTTGAAGCCTCTGACAGGTGCTCCTGACTGGTTTGGCTAGGAGGCTATCAAGCCAGCCCTGGCACTTGAGCTACCACTCCCTGCACTGCCATATTGGTCCTGCTCAGAAGCTTCCAGGGGCATCTCTGAGGCTCCTGCTTGTTGTGCCGGGAGGGGGGGATACAGAGGCAGGGGGCATGGATGTCTATCCCCCATCTTCACAGAATGAGAAGGACCAGGCCTCCACAAAGAGATGGAGTAGGGGTATTTGGGTTTGTGGTAGATCCTGGACTGACTTAAATTAAAAGAGTGATCTTGTGCTTAAAAAGGTTGAAGACCACTGACATAAGGCATCCTCTGAACATGGAGCCCAGCTACAGTGAACTCCATGCCATTTCCTGAGCCTGGCACATTGTAAATCTATAAAATAGGCATTTTAACAGTGCCCCTCAAAGCTCTTTACAAGCATTAAGTAGAGAGCCTCACATGCCCTGTGTCACTATTACTGCATGCACCATGTTACTGATGGGAGAAGGAGAGGGGAAGGAAGAGTCACAGAGAGTTACCCAGGGTCACACAGTGACTCAGTCAGGAAGAGCGCCTAAGGCTTTAGTTAGGATGATAGCTTGTTAACCAAGGGAATACGGGGAGCAGAATGACTGAAAGGTTCTTATCACCTAATTTGAAAAGGGAAAACTAAGGATGCAGTTCACCAGATGCTAGCAAGCAGCAGGCTTGAAGCGTGCAGGGAGACGTGCGTGGAAAGGAAAGTGAGTGGGCAAAGGCTTATCAGTAGTTTTCAGCTGTCATTCATGGTCCTCCTCTTTCAGTGGGAATCAATATCTCCAGCTGCCTTCCCACAGGAGCTTTGCAATGGCCCCACTTCTGTATCCATTCCCAGACATTATTATCAGTGTGTTACTTGGTACATGCTATGGGAAGTGACTAGGTAAGAGTTCTGAGCAGGTTTTACTTGACATTTGGGAGCTTCAAAGGGCCACATAGAATTGCAGCACCATGCCCCTCTCTCACTCTGTAGGCAGTGCTCTCCCACTGAGTACAGCATGCCCACGGGGGACCTAATCCTCAGACTGGGATGAGCTGTGCTCAGTGCAGGACCTGGGAGAGCAGGATCAGTTGGCTGCATACCCCTGTGTGCTCCCCCAAAGCCCAGGACTACTAAGTACATAAATTAGAGCAGTGCCAAGGCTGCTGTAACTTACACTGGCTGGTAACAGCCACTAGAAAACATTACACTAACTAGAGATCACCAGAAAAGAATTTTGCTTCCCCCACACCCAAGCATGTTCCCCCTACACCAGGAAGCATAGAAAGGAGCCCAATATGTGGTTAGGGCAGCCTTATCTCCCCGTTGTGTCTCAGGATATTTCTATACAGCGAAGTTATTTTGGAATAGCAACAGCTATTCCAAAATAACTTCGCTAGCATCTACGCAGCCAAACCGCTATTTTGAAATAATTTTGAAATAGCGCAGGGCTTATTTCAAGTTCTGTAAACCTCATTCTATGAGGAATAGCGCCTATTCCAAAATAGCTATTTCAGAATAGGTGCTGTGTAGATAGGGAATAGGGGCTAAATAAATGGCAAAAATAAATTGAAATAGGGGCCTCCGGCCCTGGCCACACACAGGAAAACTCTATCTCCCCGCCCCTACCCCCTCCGAGCCCTTAAAGCTGCAGACTCTGCAGGCAGGGTTTGTGGCTCACAGCAGGCCTGACAGCCCTGAGCTACCCTGCAGCTGCCGCTGATTCCATTTCGGTCCAAGATGAGCAAGCCAGACAGTAGCCCCCCTCCTTTACCTTAGGGAAGCTCATTCCCTCATTCCACCCACCTCCTGGGAAACTAGCCCGAGAATGCCATACCTGCATGAGCAGGGCTCCGCCAGTCGATCTCCCCACGCCGAGCTGGTTCCCCAGGGATTGGTAGCTGGCCAGCATGGAGAGTTTCCAGAGGGTGATGGCCACACACTTCTGGAAGGGAATGGCAGGCCTCATGTGCATATCCCATCGCCTCAGGGCAGGGGCGAGCCACTCACACAGCTCAAGGAAGGTGCCCTTCTTCATTCAAAAGTTCTGGAGCCATTGTTGGTCTCCCCAGTACTCCAGAACAATGTGGTCCCATCAGTCTGCACTGGTGTCCAGTCGCTGGATGCAGTGGGGCACGGCAGACAGACCACGGCTGGCAATATGCAGGTCCTGTAGCCGCTCCCCCACATACCTGAGGAGGGACTCCAAGAAGCCCTGGGGGTTGGGTTCCTGAAGAGTCTGGAGACAACCTGCAGAAAGTTCTGCATGACTTGCAGCAAAAGCCCCAAGACCTGCATATGGAGCTCCTGCTCCATACTGGAGAATGCTGTGGTGCCCTGAGTAAGGGCAACCAGAGCAAGAAGAGAAAATGCTTTGGTGTTCCTCAGAGGTAGGCAAGCAAGCAGGGAAACCTGAGAAACGGCTGTTCAAGGGGGTCCCTTTGAGCACAAGCCTCAGATAGCCTCAGGCAGCAACTACACGAGGTAACTATTGACCTGATGCCCTGCCTGAACTGGTTCTGGGTGGCCTTATATGTGATTCAGTGTCCTATCAGTGTGGACGTGCTATTTTGAAATTGCTAAGCGCTATTTCAAAATACATTTTGCCTGTAGACATGCTATTTTGGAATAAGCTATTCCAGAATATCACTTCTGGAATAGCTTATTCTGAAATAACGCTGCTGTGTAGGCATAGCCTATGTCTACACTTGCAGCTTCTTCCGGAAGAACAGCAGTTCTTCCACAAAAACTTGCTGGCTGTCTACGCTACATGAGCGTTCTTCCAGAAGTAAATTTACACTATAGCGTTGTAGAACAGGGCTTCTTCCAGAAGAGTTATTCCTCTTCTCACAAGGAATAAGCCCTCTTGTGCAAGAGCTCTTCCAGAAGTGGCCAGTATAGACAGGCAACATGAAATTGTTGCTCAAGAAGCCCCTATGGTTAAAATGGTCATCAGAGCTTTCTTGCGGAAGAGAGTGTCTACACTGGCATGGATGCTCTTGCACAAGCACATCTCTTGTGCAAAAGCACATGCCAGTGTAGACGCACTCTTGTGGAAGAGTTTTTGCACAAGAACTCTTCCGCAAAAGAGTTTTTGTGCAAGAAGCTGCCAGTGTAAATGTAGCCTCAGAGACAGGCAAAAGGGAAGTAGCCCTACATTTCTTAATTCTTCAAAATTTACTCTCTTAAAATGTTACCCATGTCGTGCTGTGCTCTGTGAACCCATTGCTTTCTATATGGCTATCGAGTGAGCCCCGCTTCATTATGTTACTCTCCTCAGTCAGTTCTCTGTTGTGTTCTTCATTTTTCACTAATGGCACTAGTGAGAGAACAGAGGATAGTTAAGGAAGCCAGAGCACAGGCCCGTTAGGCAAGCACCAGGACAGGGTTTGGAGGGTTTTTATATAATTATAGATAACCCTTTATCTGGATTTAAGTGCTGCCTAGGCATGTGAAATGCCTATTACAGCCAATGGGAGTTTATGCCTGGGATCAGACTACTATGTGTGGCCTTGAGGACATGAGGAAGACTCACTAACTTTACCTTCTACTATTCATACAAATAAGGAGCCTCTTGTTTAGTCTCAATCATAAACCAGCATCATACAGTGCATCCCCAGGGGCCACAATTATTTCCAGAAGCAGAAATTTGAATGACCCAGATAATTAGTTCAGTGTAGCTGGTCCAAAACGTATTTACATAAAAGCCTGTGTTACTTCGGGGGCCAAGGGAACCTTCTGCTACCCCAAGCAAATGACCCAGTTAGTTTTGTGCAATGAGTCTGAGGAGGCTGGAAGTGAGCAGCAACAACACCACTGTGCCAGGGCCTTTCTTTCTTGTCATTTTCCAAATGCAAACTCTTCATGATGGGCTGTGTCATTCATCCATGGAGCCTTTATTCCCATATTGCCCCAGCTCTGTGGACACAACAGCCCGTCTATAAAGAAATGTGGTCAGGGGACAACGAGACAGGACTACTCTGAGACTGGCCTTGATGTGTTTCCAGCAAACCAACTGACCCATGGCTTGTGAGGGGGTGACACTTTCTGAGACACAAGAGACCCCCCCCCATCTGCGAAGGCAGATCCACAGCATCTTCTCCTTTGCTTGACCTTCCCCTCCCACCCCACTCACCCATCAGCTTGGCCTGGTGGTTAGACTGAGACTCAGCTAATGGGAGCTAAGGGAGCCCTGCGCCTTCACAAGCATCAGAGAGCCTGTCTCTGCTTGCAGCAGGAGAGAGATTCCTGTGCATCATCCTGCTACTGTTACTTTACACCCAGGCCTGGTCCCCACCTGGTCTCACTGTTGCAGTCACAAAGGGGACGGAGAAGACGTTCATACAACTCCATCCTGACACATGGACTACCTAGCTATGCCTTTGTTCCCTTTGTTATACACCCTTCAAGCACAGCCAGGAGGAGTGTGGCGTAGAAGCTGCTGCAGCTACTGTACACTTCCAGAGATGGGGAAAATTTCCCCTCCGCTGGATGTAGGAAACAGCAAAGTCTTACTGCTCCTATTGACTTGTGCAAGGAGGAAGCCTGGTTCTTGCCGTGTTTTCTTGAGGGCTTTAGGTTTTATCATGCAATTTCAATGTACTTTGAGAGTACAATCTCAGGGTATGTCTACACTACCCTCCTATTTCGAAATAGGAGGGTAATGTAGGCATACCTCAATTGCAAATGAAGCCCGGGATTTGAATTTCCCTGGCTTCATTTGCATAAGCGGGGCGCTGCCATTTTTAAATCCCAGCAGGTTCGAACCCCGTGCCGCGCGGCTACACACGGCACGAACTAGGTAGTTCGGACTAGGCTTCCTAGTTCGAACTACCATTACTCCTCATTCCACGAGGAGTAACAGTAGTTCGAACTAGGAAGCCTAGTCCGAACTACCTAGTTTGTGCCGCGTGTAGTCGCGCGGCATGGGGTTCGAACCAGCCGGGATTTAAAAATGGCGGCGCCCAGCTTATGCAAATGAAGCCCGGGAAATTCAAATCCCAGGCTTCATTTTCAAGTGCGGTATGCCTACATTACCCCGCTAGTTCGAACTAGCAGGGTAGTGTAGACATACCCTCAGTACTTTGAGAGCTCAGACAGGTGTTCAAGGGCAACAGTTTGCTACATAAGGAATCTGCTGCGTCATATGCATTACAAATACAATCCAGTGCTGCCACTCCCTCCTGTGTAAATATTGGTCATTTTCTTCTCATAAATTACTCACAAAGCAAGTGGAAAAGAAAGAAAATCTATGGAACAAAACAGCATTGAAAGGATGTTGTATATTCTAGAGACAACAAAGGCTTACTTAACAAGACTGTGTCCTTGAAATGTTGTCATATGAACAAACAGTATCAGTAAATTGTCCTTTATCTCACCTGCACCCCATTATTGCTTGCTATTAAATGTGCTATGAACAGCATTTTTTACCTAACAGTGGAGATGATAAAAGATGCCTCCCAAAGGGTCCTCCATTCTGCTAGAGGACAGATTGAAGTTTCAGAGAACATCCACAGGAATCTTTCTGACACAAGCTACGTAGGAGGTGGTATGAACCGACACACTTTCCAGTTGTCCTAGGAAGCACAGCTGATTCTAGGTAGCCAATGGAGGGAGAACTCTGGACAGCCTATTGCTCTGCGATTTGACCTCCACGTGTTGGTCGGCCACATAGCAATGGCAAAAATAATTTAAGTTGAAAGGACAGTTTTGTTATATTTTACTGAACGTCTGAAATTAAGTATCAAAGTGCTTCCAGTTTCTTAGTAGCATAATCACAACAGCTACCAGCCATGTCAGCAACACCATCTGCTCCTAGGGTTGCCAGGTGTCTGGTTTTGAACCAGACAGTCTGGTATTTGAGCTTTCTGTCCGGGAAACAAATTGAGAAAATACCGGACATATAATAGTCTGGTATTTTCTAATTAGGTAAGTTTTACTATTAGGAGTATGAGTACCTAGTTGCGAAATGCCTAGCTGGTAGACACACTCACACTGAATGAGTGTGTCTACCAGCCAGGCAGAACGCAATTACGTGAGGGGGCGGGAGAGAATCCTTGGGGCCGGACTCGCTTGTGCTTTGCCAGGACAGTACGTGGGATGGGCAGCACCCTGCGATCTGCGTGCGCCCGGGTCAGTCCCTTACCTCGCTGGCTGATTCTGTCTCTCTCTCTCTTTCTCTCTCTCCCTGCCCATTTTCTCGCCCCCCCCCCCCCATCCTCCCACGACCTCCTCCCAGCCAGCCCTGCTTCCCACCGGTCAGTTCCCTCCCCCCATCCGATCTCCCCTGGCCAGCCCCACTGCCCCCGACCAGCCCTGCTTCCTGCCAGCCAGTTCTCACCCACCTTCCAGATCTCTCCTGGCCAGCCCCACTGCCCCAAACAGCCCCGCCCCGGCCAGACCTGCTTCCCGCCAGCTGGTTTCTGCCGGCCAGCCTCGCTCCTCTCCTGTCTGGTCTCTTCTCTCCTCTCCCCTCCTCTCTTCCTCCTTGCCCCCCCTCCCAGCATCTGAGATCAAGTGTGTGCAGTATTTTTTTTAAAGCCACCTGGTAACCCTACTTCCTGGAGGTAGAGCAGGACTGAGGAAGGAAGGCAGGGCTGGGGAAGCTCTGACCAAGCAAGCTCCCAGGCTGCAGGGGCTGAGAGGGGCAGCCATGCTAGACACGGGCAGCAGGTCCACACCCCTTTGCCAGGGATGAGTGGCCATTGCAGACAGCAGTTTGCCCCTGTGGCAGGGGCTAGATGAAGACTGGCAGTGGGTCACTGAGGCAAGGTGGGTACAGGGGAACTGAGTGTTCCCTGGGTGTAGAACTGGGGGCCCCTGAGGAGGGGAGGACCCTGCACAGTGAAGTAAACAACTCCCCCCCCCCCCAGAAGGGGTCATAAAGAGACAGGAGTGGGCCCTGCCAGATGGCAGTGTCCTGAAGAGACGCTGTAGTCAACGAGAAACAGGGGGAGACACCAGCTAGAGAGAGGCGTCCAGCGGGCCAAACAAGCTAATTCCCAGGAGTGCCAGCTGAAGGCGCTATGTTGGTGAGTCTGCCCCCGATAGTCAGGAAGAATGTTCCCTGTGGACAGGTTGTTCCATAGTTGTCCACTGCAGCATTTGTTGCACCTTC